>NW_027526225.1:113810884-114148149 GCF_048455015.1 Haemaphysalis longicornis
TCGTGGAACGAAGTTTTCTCGTGATGGATTCTTTGGTTGGCCAATCCCACACCGCGAGTATTTTCTCCTCTGGAGGTACAAAAACCACATTTTTGGAATACCCACATCAACTCTGGGGTGTGCACAGCGTAGGCCTAACGTTTGGGTTTGGAGTGTACGGCGCGAATCGGTACCTGCTGCTTGCAGTTCGCTTCGACCGTGTCAAAATGGGGCAATCAGATAGTCACCGGCTTCGTAACGCAAGGGGCGCATGTTCGATACTGGCCACTGGAAGCGTTTTTTAAAGACGATAGTCTTCCTTTGGCTACTTAAACCCAGAAATTTTGGTCTGTCTGTATGTCTGTCTGTCTGTATGTCTGTCTGTGACTCGATTCAGCCACCCGGCCAAAGTAAAACGTATGCAGCGCAATAGTCTTATATACTCACAGCGAAATGTAAACGTCTAAGCCCGGTTTATATGTTCATACTTGTCAACTTTGTTGAACAAGAACAAGGCATTACGCATATATAAGACAGGAAATTAGTACACAAGGGATATTTACCTGGTCAAGAGGGCGGAAGAGGTCGCCAGAAGGCACTGGCCTACGGTTACCATGGGACCACCAACCTAAGTCAAGGAGAAGACGTCCAGGAGGGGGCGGGCCTTCAGCCCGTTACCTGCCACCACCATTCGGACTTCGATTCTCCTCGAGACACTTCCTCAAAATAAAGTTTATCTCTCACTCTCTCACACCCCTCCCAAAGTGTACCGTGTTAGCACGTGCTAGAACCGGCGGCAACCGGCTTCGCGAACTCGGCGTCTGTGCTTCCCACTTCAGACGCGAACGCACGTGAACCGGCGAGTAGAAGAGTACGCGAGAGATCCAGCCACGAACACTGGGCAGAGTGTTATTGAAGCACTAGCTGGACGACGCAGGGCACTTCTCACGAGGCGCACGGCTTGGTATGTCTTCTTGGTATTTTTTGCGAGCTCCGCACGTGGGGCAAGCCCATGCGGAAGCCTGAACGATGCCAGGCGCTTCTCAAAAGGCCCACGCTCACGTGTGCTTGGTATTTCTCTTGGTATCTGTTTCTGGCAACGCTCGGCGGCGGGAAGAAAAAACCTAGACATCTCTGCTGTTAATATTTTCTGGAAGCTGGGATTCGGAACTTAAGTTTTCGCGGTTCGTTGTAATCCTTCTTGCGGCCGCGTCTAACCTCTAGCGACAGCAACGGCATTTTTCTCTCTAACGAAGCTAATTTTTGACCGATGCTTTTCGTTGGCATGTAACCTTGCAAATTGGACGTGCGAACACGGGCTGTATGTGTGAAGCACATGTTCGACGTAACACTAATTTGCCCGGACAAGCGCGGGCGAATACAATTCAGAGTATGATTGTATAGTGTATACCTTCGAGAGACTGAAAGACCCTTAATGCGGTTCGAAATCAACGTAGTTTGGGCGACAAGAGCCCTAATTACAGAACTTAGGCCGCGCAGACATAAGGTATTGGTAGTGCTATTGAATCTAGCGTAACTGTTAGGCCCAGATGTGAATTCAGCCGGTATAATAGTGTTCAGGAAGCGATTTGACGGTTTTGGTGAACCGTTACCGCGCTCACAACCATCGTGGCAACTTCGTCTTGCTACGTGTGAATACTGAAGCCCTAGCGTGCCAGGCCAAGTCGCTGAGCTCTACTGTTTCGTCGCTAGACGCTTGAGAACGCTGTGGCTAATGTTGTGAACATGAATCTAACTTCACAATGTCCACACGCACTCGTAAAACGTGTAAGGACTTAAATTTCTTTAACCGTGCCTAACATACCTTCATACATTTGTGCGGGCGTGCATGCGTAGACGTTTTTTAGTGCAGATCTAAAAAAAGTAAAATACATTTATTCGATTCGTAAAATGTGCAAACCCGACATATGCCCCTCCTAGTTTGCGAACTAAAATCAACCATTGGTGTGTTTCCAAGAACTTCGCTGCATAGAGCACCCACGTGACATAGGTGATGTCACTGCGCGCGCTATTCTTTTGAGCGCCTGCTACGACGAGCCCGCCGTCCGGGCTCTGCAGCGTCGACGTAAAGTACTGAGTACTTGTGCTCTTGGCTTCGGTTCGAGCCCCAGCAAATCGATCTCTTAGTTTTACTTTCATTGTTCAATATAACTTTCTAAAGTCATTTTTTTTTTCTAAACTCAAATCTACGCTTCGTGTTTGTTAATAATGGGGATTTTGTTCGTTTTACGTCGCTTTAGATTTGGAGCGCAGCCAATGACCACGTTGAGTTACCGTTCTCCATCGCGTGAAAAAATCTGTCACGTGGGTGCTCTGCGCAGCGAAGCGTTTGGAAATACGCCGCTAACCATTGCGGCACGATTCATTCCTTGTAAAGAGGTATTTATTACTACGGTGTTTGCTTGTATTGTCTCTCGTAATGTCCATGAGTTGAAAAATTCATGGTTTGCACATCTTGCCGCAACTTCTTGGAACTTCAACGTAAAAAAAAGGCGTTTCAACGCCACCCGTGCCCATATTTTTACGATTAACACGTAGCCCCGAGAACGATGGGGGATCGATCACAAGTCTTGGGGTTCATCTGGTGTAAAGAAAAAACCACTCACATCGCCGTACCAGCGTGCACTCTCACATTGTACAATCCCACGCTCTAGATTGATCACGGATTATAAAGCCCTGACGGTGATGGGTATTGACCAAGAGTTTGAAAGCCAATCCCCTGCTCGCTAAATCTTGGGAGGTCCTATCGTGTGAAGAACAGAACCACTTACACCTCTACTTGACACAATCCACAATCCCACGCTGGGGACTGTCCAGGAATGCGCAGAATTTACGTGTAACGTGCTAAGAATGCCGTCTTGCTTGCTTGCTTGCTTGCTTGCTTATTACCCTACGGCCCTATAACGTGTTCAGTAAATAAACGGCCATCCTGCTACTGGCGTCGAACTTCTGGGCTTACGTGTTGCCGTTTCATTCCCTGCGTCCGAAGCCGACACGAGCCACCTTCTATGGACCTGCCCTGTCCTTCAAACCTCTCGCCTGCAACACCTTCGGGGCACAGGGCTCCATCCTAGGAGACCACCTGATCCACAGCGGTGGATATGGGGCCCTCAGTACCGGTCTCTGCTGACGTTTCTGCGTGAAACAAATGTGATGTTGTACATATAACGGTTATGCCGTAAGGCAAACTCTCGCAAAAAAATGGCAGTGTGTATCCCCACACTTCCTCTGACCAAGGGAAAAGAGCATACTTCGTAATATTCAGTTCGGCCTCCTGCCTAACCCTCGTCAAAAAAGGAACTTCAGTGTAGAGCTCCCACGTATAGCTCTTAGGCAATTGGCGTATTTTTCAATGCTCAACAAAAATCTTAATATTCGGGGAGAGAAATTCACAGCAAAAGGTATTTAACGAAATAAATAATAAAAATAATGAAATAAATCTAAGACAAAACGTGTCACATTGAAGACGTTTTCTGCGCGGCTGATTTTGTTATTACATGATTCTCTCGCTCTAACTTCGCACTCTGATTATTTCGCCCTCTTTCAGATTAACACTGCGCTGACCTTAGGTGCGCACTCTTTTATGGCATTCTCAGTTAATTCCTCATCTCGTGACAGCACTTACCTTCACGTCTAATAAATGCGAATCATTTTTTGCTTAAGTTTGCCCTGCCGTTGAAATCCCGTTTCCATTATGGCTCGTTAGCTCCTGCTTAAGGCCGTCGCCTTCTAATTGGATCTGACACGCTCCATACGCTTCACTTCCGACTCACTCGGGCTGCAATTACGCTTCCGCGATTTCGAACGCGTAACTTGAGTGACTGCAGCCATGTGGAACTATTTAACGCTGCTTGAGAGAAAGGGAGGGCTCTATTGAGGTTCACTACACTGATTATTGCTCTCTGAACGTCAGGTCACTCCAAATGTCACGGTTTAATTGGAGTTATAATAATTAACGTGAATTGTAAAAATTAAACTTCTTGGGTTAGTTTCCGGTTAACGCCGCTTCAACGTCGTAGTCATTTTTCTTGCTACATTGTCGTCTTAAGGTAGACAAGGAGCAGATACGCGGCCAATTTTTTCTTTACTGTGTTCTTTACTGTGTTCTCCATTGATATTCGCGTGCCATTTTCAGCGCAGCGCCTCGGGGGGCACGTAATGAGGGGATGTCATTCTGCTTCTCCGGAATGTGATGCAGCGTTCCTTGTCATAGTACGGAAGATAAGATAATAAGAGCCGTTGTTGTATAAGGCTTCCCGTGTAGCCTGAATGTCAGCTGCTGACATATGCACTTATTATGCATGTCAGCGACCATGCACTAAGCGGAGTGGACGGCCAGGGTGTTTCTCTGAGTGCGATTGAGACATTTTGTAGAAACGAAAACAAATATATTACTAAAACATGCCCACGCACTCGATACAGATGGTTAGCCAGCGAAGCTGTACCATGTGGTTGGTGTTTACACGTATGTTACTACTAACTGAAATCTTTCTCCTTATACGATGCGTGGTTGTAATATTAGGGTTATACCTGATGGAGGCGAAAAGCGAAAATTCTCGTGTGTACGAGATTTCGGCGCACGTTAATGATCTCCAGGTGGTCAAAATTAATACGGAGCCATCCACTACTGCGCGCTTTTTCGCCTGCGTTGCGTCGGCGCGTTAAACCCTATGAGTAATCAATATTAGACCTATAGCAGAACGGAAAACCGGCGCCGGTAGCGTGTTTCGAAGCGCTTCGCTGCACAAAGCACCTACGTGACATGCGTGATGTCACTGCGCGCTATTCTTTTGAGGGCCCAATAAAACGAACCCACCATTCTGGCCCTATAGACTCGACGTAAATCTCGGAGTACTGGCGCTGAAGGCTTGGGTTTGAGCCACAACAGGTCTATCACTTAGTTTTTGTTATTGCATTTTTTTTGCGACATGTAAGTTTTTTATAAACTCAAATCTACGCGTCATTTTTCAATAATAGTGATTTGGTATGTTTTAGGTGGCTTTAGGTTTGGGGCACAGTTAATGACGACGTTTAATTACGTTCTGCATCCCGCGAACAGAAGTGTCACGTGGGTGCTCTGTGCGGCGAAGCTGTTGGAAGTACGCACCCCGCTACGGTACATGGTAGGCGACCGGTGCTACTGCGCGTGCGCAGAGCCGGAAAAACTGGTTGTGCGCATGCGAAGGTTGACCGGTACCGTACCGGAACTGGTTCTCCGCTCTGCTATAACTCTCTTTTTTCTCTGGTTCCAGTTCCTACGCCCGGTGTCACTTGTCGTAAGCTGAATGTTCATCGGAAGAACATCTAACGCGTGGCCTTGCCATTTCAAAGGAACGTGCGGCCGGTGTCTGACATCGCCACTTCGACGCTGATCTGTCCAAACCAGCGGTGGCCTTTTCCTGTCGTTATCTCTTGATCTGTGCTTCACATAGTAACTCGTTGCGCGCCTCCTCTGCACTCAACAATCTTTCCCCTTACTTTAACGCCTCTTCAACATAGTTTTTTCACGCATGCTTATCAGGTAGCCAAGGAAGAGTTTTCTGCGTACACAGGACTGCTTTAGCCTAGCCATCTAAAGCTGTACTCCAAAAGTATGGTTGCGTCCCGTAACAAAAGTACTGACATGTTGTTTGCCAGGATAGCTTCGGAGGAGCCAGGATAAATTAATGGTGTGGTGTACGGAAGGAAGACGAAAATTGAAAAAAAATCGTAGATGACAGAATCAGAGCCCCAGGCCACTTCTCCGCACAAAAGCCGGACGAAGCATCAACGGATAAGCGAGGTTGGCTCAAGCCAGAATACAGTCAAACCCGGCTATAACGAACCCGGATAGAGCGAATTATGCTATATATCGAACAAAAATATTTCAGTTACGGAAACACATGGGAAAGATATTCCTTATAACGAAGTTCACATCGGATATATCGAACTATGTGCGCCTAGAATGGCCCGCCGAAATGCATGGTCTCGAAGCGGCGATTGAGATGTGGATTGATTGATTGTGGGGTTTAACGCGCCGACGCAGCGCAGGCGATGAGGCGCGCCGTAGTGGAGGGCTCCGGATTAATTTTGACCACCTAGGGATCTTTAACGTCCGCCGAAATCTCGAACAGACGGGCGTTTTCGCTTTTCGCCTCCATCAGAAAAGCGGCCGCCACGGCCGGGAATCGAACCCGCGACCTCGTGCTCAGCAGCGCAACGCCTTAGCCACTGAGCCACCGCGGCGGGTGAGATGTGGATTGGCCGCGACCACGGAGCAAGAGCCGCGACTGAGACATTGCGCCTCGCACGGAGCGACGTGACGCCTGACACTTTCCGTAACTGTTTCCGACGCACGGGACTCAAGACGGAACCCGCCCAGTCAGCGAGTCCGGACCAAGACAGCAGCATTGGTGAACTGTGGGAAGAGCTCGACAATGTTCCCGATGATGTCGCGAGTGAAAGCCGTCCGGCGCTTGTGATGAAGCGCTTTCGGCATTCGATGTGCTCCGCCAATGCTTCTTCGATTTTGGAGGACGCGGACTCGACCTGGTGCAAACAATGTTTCGTGTAGAGAATGCTATGCTAGTTGAAGCCGCCAAAACGAAAATGAAAACAAAAATCACCGCTTTTTTTTGCAAAGTAGGCAATTGGGGCAGAAAGTAGCTTTATTGCTTACAATAGATGGATTATTTTGGGTGTGGTAATGGCTACTTTACTGTGTTCGTTTCTGCATGCGGGGATGGTGGAGTTGGGTAGGGGGCAGGGCTCCCGCGGATTGCGAACTCGTAACAATTAGCTCGTTATAGGCGGGTTCGGCTATATCGAACTAATCGAAGTGCATATTGCAGTTCGCTATAAACGGGTTTGACTGTACAGTCAACTGACGTAAGAAAACTGAAACAGTCACTATTAAGCGCCAGAGAGAGCTGCATTAGTCCGAGCCGCCGTGCCATGTCCTCTTCATTAGGAAACGGTCGGTCTGTACGTCTCCCAAAAGTTGGTACGAACCCGAAGGAAGTGGGCCGCCAACAGTTCCTGGTTTGACTGGCTCGAATGCCTGAAGCTCTCGACTCCAAGTCGGGCACTGCCATCGCAAAGGAAAATCTTGCTCTTGCCAGTGGGCTGCGAGCTAAACAAGCACGCGATGGGCTGTTTTTGTATCGCAGATTTGCGTCACAATGCGTAAACGCTAAAAATGGAGCTCGTTTGTTAGGCCTGTTGGGATAAAAGTGAGCGTAAAATGCAATTTCTCTGCTAGTACTGTATACAGACGCGCCTAATCCGACAGCATGTTGTTTCAGTTTTTATGTGTACTCACAATCAATGGAGTTCCCGGCAAACGACGCACATTCATAGATAACCGCACACCCTGTATTAGAAAGGGTGCCTGACACGGGTGGGGCGGTATTATTGTTATGTTAGCAAGCGTTATGGGTCAGATAGCAAAGTCACGTGGAGTGAGTAAGCGATTGAAAGAACTTTATTAGGGTCCGGCGATGACGCCAGCTAGACGCGCACCCGTCTAGTCCCACGTCGGGAACGGCAGGTCTAGCCCAGCGGTCCTGTCGCGGGCACGCCGGACTGCCAGGATTTGCTTGTCTATAGCGGGGCTACGCAGAAGAGAGTCCCACTCCTCCTTGCTGAACTTGGGGTATATGGACCCGCTCCCCCAGAGCATGTGAGCTAGAGTAGAGGTCTGTCCGCAGGACGGGCAGGCGTCGTCGCGATATACGTCGGGGTAAACTTCGTGTAGAACTGCCAGACAACGATATGTGCCGGTCTTTAATAGTCTGAGGGAAACGGCTTGCGCTCTATTAAACTTGGGGTGAGGGGGTGGAAAGACCCTTCTAGACGTGTAGAAGAATTTTGTGACCTCGTTATAAGTAGCGGGAGCGTCCCTGTGGCCATATGGGGGAGGGGATCGAGTCAGCTCTCCTTACAGAGGAAGCGCGGTCAGTGAGGTCGCGCGCAGCCTCGTGAGCAGACTCATTGGTATTTGGGGAGCACCCGCGACAGGTCCTACATGAGCGGGAAACCAGTGAATTCAATGATGCGTGAGAGCATCTGGACTCCAAACGCTAAGAAGGCGAGCAGCTTGCTCAGCTATGCGGCCATTCTGAAAAGCCCTGACTGCCGTTTTGGAATCACTGTAGATCTCAGACCCATGACCACCTAGCAGGGCGAGGGCGATGGCGACTTGCTCGGAGACTTGGGGGTCTGTAGTGCGAATGGAAGCGCTGTTAGAAATCTCGCCGCTGGAGTCGACCACAACGACGGCAAAGGTCTTCCCGTTGCTGTACTCTGCGGCGTCAACAACTCTTTGCCTAATTTTTTTTGCTTGATCTGTTTGAGGATCGCTACTGCTCTCGTCTTGTGTCTGCCCCGTTATTGACAGGATGTACGTTTCTGGGCACGGGAGCCACTAGGAGCTTCTCTCGTATGCACCTAGGGATCGAGGTACTGCTCCTCGAGGATCCTGCGGAAGGGTAACCTAGCTCTTCCATGATTCGTGTGCCTGCTGCTGTGGTGTTCAGGCGAGCGAGCTCCGCGTGTTTTGACGATGAAGGTGTGGAGCACGTTTTCGAAAGCATTCGCGAGGTCCAGGCCGAGCAGAGCCTTTACGTCCCTGGAACGGCCGTCCGTGATCTCATGCTTGATTAGTTTCATGGCATCCTCCGTCGACAGTCCGACTCCGAAGCCACTCATGTTGAACGGGTAAACCTCGTTGTCTTCGAGGTACCTGTTAATCCTATTAAGGACGACGTGCTTCATTACCTTGCCGACGCAAGACGTCAAAGAAATCGGCCTGAGGTTCTCGATGTTCGGGGCCTTGCCGGGTTTGGGGATGAGCACCGTGCGGGCCATTTTCCGTTCTGCAAGAACAACGCCATTATTCCAGACCGCGTTGATCTTGTCGGTCAGAAAGGCGATCGATGGGGCGTCGAGGTTTCTCAGCATTCTGTTAGTGACCCCATCGGGACCCGGCGCAGACCTGCAATTGAGCGCGAAGATGGCCTGTCTGACCTCGGCAATGGAGAAGTCTTCGTCCAGTACGGGGCGAGGAAGGCCTCGGTAGTCCGGGAGTTGTGCACCAGATCCGCGTCGTGTCGGGCGGGCAGGTACTTCTGAAGGAGTTTGGAGACGAGTTCGTCGACCGTGTGAGTCTGTGTGGCCTCGTAAATAAGGTGCTTCAGCATGTCCCAGGACTTCCCGTTTCGTATCTGTCCGTCGATGGATTCCCAGAGCTCGTCCCACTGCTGCTTGCACAGCGCTTTGCAGTGGTCATCGATAACCTTGTTGAGATCCTAAATCTTATTTAGAAGTCTGCGATTGAGTCTTTGATCTTTCCATCGGCGGAGCAGGGCTTTTTTAGCCTCCATCAGGTGGGCGAGACTGCTATCTATTTGCTCGACGTCGAGATCGGCTATCACTTTCTTGGAGGCTGCGGAGGCGTCGAGTCACGTGGAAGACATTCTGGCTAAGTGAAGAGGCAGAAGTGCAAGGCCTAACAACTTCGGGTGCGCTGGCCAGACCATTGTGGAAACACAAGAGTAACGAAATCAGCATGAAACAGATTAGATAGGTATATCAGGCTGATAACTTTCGGGGGTAGGAAAGGGGGCAGTAGGGTAGTTTGCTGTGGAAAAAATGTCCCCGTATCTGCTCCTTTTGTTGCAAATGTCGCCGAAAGACGATAGTCGCCTGGCGCCCCTCCTAAGTAAAGGCCTCCCTTCTCTTACCCACTCACCTCTCATGCTGTTCCTTTCCCGTCTCGTTCCTCCCAAGGTAACACGCGAGGGTTTTCCTTTAAATTTAAATTTACCGCGTTCTAGTGCTCCAAGTTGGTTGTCTCGATGCCAGCGCTGTCGTACAGCGAAGACGCGCGTCAATCGAGGCACCCTACTACAACGTTTATGGGACCACGATGTTCCAAGCGGAACGTGGATCCCATCTCGCGGAACCTTTCGTTGCTATTGCCGTTTCATTTCTTAAATGGCGTCGTGAGGTAGCACCGGCAACAGCAGGCGACGATTTTCTGCCGTTGATGTAGCCTCTCATTTGCTATAAAAAAAACCGGGCATTCATGAATTTTTTTAAAAAAGGAACACTGCAAATATCACTTATGTATTGGTTTTCTGCCTTATATTTGCCTAATGTCTTGTTCTTGTTCAAAAATGTACAGAAATATGAACACTGACACCGGAATCTAACCTTTAAATTTGGCTGTGAGTATATAAGACTATTGTGCAGATTTTATTGTACTTTGGCCAGGTGGCTGAATCTAGTCACAGACAGACAGACAGACAGACAGACAGACAGACAGACAGACAGACAGACAGACAGACAGACAGACACACAGACAGACCATAATTTATGCTGTAAAGTAGCGGAAGAAAGACTATCGTTTCTAAAAAGAAGCATTTGACTGACATAATCATGAGAAGCATCACTACTGCGCTGAACAATAACGTGCTGATATTCAGCAGTTATGAATCGCATACTCAACGCGACACCGGACGAGCCGCAATAAGAGAGACGGAACTCTTCGCGGTTCTCTTTATTCACGTGACTAAATGTCAACACGCTGCTGAGTTGCTCCTCAGACATCCCTATACAAAATTTATATCTCGAGGAGGCAGCTTCAGAACAACCCATACGGGTTCCGTCTGGCACCGGCCTGATTACTGCTGCAAGAAACTGAAAACAGAGCTCTGAATCAGGATGCGCCGATAGAGACGAAGCACTGCCCGTAGAAGGCGCTACTCACGCTTAACTATCTTTCATTGCCTGTACGCAATTGAGTATTAGCAATGGCTTAGCTCGACTATTCCAGGATATACGTAGCGTGAGCTAAGGTTCAGCGGGTTATTGATAGCTTTCCTGGTTGTCTAGGATTAACTGATTATCATGCTTGCTGCTGCTAAACGATTTCGAATTCAATCCAGTCCCATCCAATCCAATGCAATCGCGGAGGCGGCGGCTCCGGCGCGCCAGGTGTGCGCCGTGAGACGGCACTGCTCCCGCGCATGCGCAGCACGGCTCTCAGGAGCCACTGCTCAACCTCGGCCAGTGTAGCTCACGCAACAAAAAATTACTCCCACCTCCCCTCGCGGGAACCCCTGTGTAGATGCGACGCATAGGAGGTTCCGTTGTTGTTTCCGTCAGGTTGATTCTCCCATCGCGTGAAACGTGCCGTGAACCCCCTGCCGCGTCTATGACGCAACATGGCGCGGCTATGACGCAACGCAATCCACCACAATCCACTTTAATCCAATCCAATCCAAATCCAATCCAATCCAAGCCAAGCCACTCCAATCGAATCCAATCCAATGCCCCTCGCGAGAGAGTGTTCGCTATCGGAGAGGAGAGGGGTGAGCGGCGGAGAGCGCAGCTCGTGCGGCGAGGAGAATGGGGGAGGGGTGTGGACGGACAACGACGACGCCGTATGGAGGGACAAGGCGAGTGAATGAGATGCCGTCGCATCTAAAAGGTGTTGCAACAGTTTTTATGAGGGCGTGGTTTTTGGGGTAGGGGGTAGACGCTACACATATTAGAGAAATTGGTGACTTTTAAAATGGGGTCTCCGAACTGGCCAGCCATACGTAGAGATGAATTCTTCAGATTAATCTAAGACTTCACTGAACGCATTGGTGGAGAGGTATAGTCACGGCCGGGCTAGAGCGGCGGCGCGCGCTGTGTTGATACCAACGCGCGCACGCCGCCGTTCTAGCCCGGCCGTGGTATAATATAATAAGCAGTATTGTGCAGAGTTATTTTTCACGGCGCGCATTGAAGCCACAGTACAATGACTAAAAATAACAGTGTACATTTAACAATGCTGGAAGCCAGTGAGCAGGGAATACATTAATTAGTTTTTTCGACATGGGATAGGAAATACAGTAGAGTAAAAATTTATTGTCAGCTCATCGTCAATACGCAATGTTAAAAATTATACACATGAAATATCTAAGACTAATCACGGTCAAGGAGCACATGACTGAGGCCAGTTATGACATATCTATAAAAACAGAGCTTCACTTTGTGTCCGTCGGCAAATGAATGGGCAAACAAAGAATATTTATGTTGTTTAAATCCTGAATCCTTTCATCCTTGCTGATTTTTGCCTGGGTGGCATTTCTCATAAGGAAAAGATTCTCTCTCCGGTAACAAGTCATTATTTCAAGCTCACAGCTCCAGGTCCCTAAAACATGTTATTTTATTTCTCGCATACGGAAGCTACATGTAGGAGTGCCGGAAACGCTAACTCACAACGGGTGGAGGGGGGGTGGCTGCAACATTTTAAACAGTGCACTACACTTCTGTAGCGACCATTTTAGTCCAACTTTAGGGTGAAAGTTTTAGGAGTGAATCTAACGTATGCTTTTTTTCTATCATAACCTTTTTTCTATTTTTTACGTTAAACACTGGTGGCATTAGAGTTTGCGCTCTGACCTTCTGTTAATACAAAATAGTTGCCTTGCCCGTGTAATTGTATAATCATTAACGATGAGACAAGACCAGTCTCATTACCTTCCTACGCCGGTCCACATCAAAGCACGTCAGATGTTCCCGCGTATCAGATATCACCCGAACTCAATACAGATATGTCCTGTCGTAAGCCTATGAAAGGCGGAGTCATAATCTAAGATTTTATCTAAATTTTTAGATCTAGAAAACTTACTTTCGCACACTGAATAAGGTCGGCGTATTAAAATACTACCAGCCCCGAAGCGATAGTGGCCGGGTGCGAGATATACGCTTTCGCTATGTTTGCGTCGGCTAATAATACGCGGTGAGCAGATAGCTTCCCCTGCTTCGCCTACGGGGGAAGCGAACTGCTACAGTGCTACGGGGAGTTAAACGTGTTTTAATTTTATTAGTTTTTTTTTTCTGGAGGATGCGGTCTCTCCCTCTCAAGCAACGCCTTTTTGTTTTTTCTTTTCTTATTTTGCGTGAACCCAAAAGGGTGCCCTATGTTGCCGCAGTTGTCACGCTTTGCGAGTTTGGTCCGTATTCAACCGATAAAACAAAATAAATGTTGTGAGCACTGTTCGCACTTGAAAATTAACTATTCTGAAACTTCGAGAAATGGTAACAATGAGACAGTCGCCGTATAAACTGTTTATTACGCCTGAGGATTCCCGATTTAAGAAGTGTCCAACGCGTGGCTGGGGGGCGCATCCGCGACCAAAAGGCGTAGAAACACCTCCGTAAGCCAGCGCGCTATTTTACACGGTGGTTTGGTGCAGGCAATACAGCCAAGGAGATCTCCGCACCATCACTATTAGCCGTAAGCGCACCGAAAACATTTATCTCGCAATCCATTATTATCAGGTGGTGGCGCTGCGACAGACCAGGTCACGATTTTCGGCTGCCATTCTGACCGACATCCACCCAATTCTATATCCTACTTCAGAATGCTGCTTATATGGTTGCCATACCCCGCTATCCCATATCCCCTGGTCTGGTCGGAAACATTCCTGTCCCAAAATACCCTCCGACGAACTTTGGAAAGCTGAAATGCGCTCCTCGGGCTCGGGCATACAGGCCCGTTTGATTTCCAGGGCTGCCGAGGTCTCTGGTTTAGTTGAACCTGGCAGCCTTCAACACGACCGAACCACCCGCATCGCTTTCAAGATGCTTCATCCCTAATACTCTTCGAAATAAAGTTTACTCTCTCTCTCTCTCTCTCTCTCTCTCTCTCTCTCTCTCTCTCTCTCTCTCTCTCTCTCTCTCTCTCTCTCTCTCTCTCTCTCTCTCTCTCTCTCTCTCTCTCTCTCTCGGCATTCGTATTAAGTTTGACCGACTGTATAGCCTGTTAAGGGTGCACTTCTGCTAAGTATACGTTAAAATGAAGCCCACTTTAAAATGAGAGGAGGTAGGAAAAAATGGCCCGTGTATCTTCTCGCTTCGCTGTTATTTTTTCTAAAGACCATGTATGCTGCTTCTGCCACGAAACTCATTTACCTCTGTTACCTTCCCCTCTCGCTACTTAAATTATCAGTGAAATAAAGGTTTGTTCATTGCAATTAAATTTTTTCCGTGCTCACTCTACTCACCCACCATCTGATGGGAAAGAGAGCCTCTTTCTCTCTTCTGTTTGGTTTGAACAGAATGATCCAACATGTTTTGTTTTAGTGTTTGCTTTTAACGTTAGCTGGAGCTTTTTCTTTTAAATTGTATAATATATACTCGCTGCGCTTCGACACCATTTTTGACGAGTTTTCCTTTTTCTTATCTGCCAACTTAAGAACACTTCCAACGAGTATTCCTAATTAAAAGAATGATATTGCTTTCAGGTACGTAGTTAAATTTTGCCTCCAGTATACCTGAAGTTTTCTTTCCTCTAAATAATGTGGACCCGTATTGGCCATGCCGGCAGTTTTACTAGTTTGTAATGGCACTGTCGATGTGTACTTTTTGTTCAAGAAGCATGTTTAAACTTTGTCCTGGCGGCTGAATCGAGTGTAGATGGACATACGGGCGGAAAAACGGCCCGAAGTTTTGGAATAATGGTGCAAAGGTAAGACGAAGAAAAAACACCATCCGTGTAGTTAAAAAGACGCAGAAGATAAAGGTGGACGATAGGAATGTGCAGACAAGTTCACAAATATGAAACTCACGCTTTCGCAGTCAGTCTATCGTAATGAGGGCTTAGAAAACGCTGTATTTTTGTGGATTTGGAGAAACAGGGTCTTTGCCCCAATCACCCGTATCCAACTGGATGGCAGTACTGGCGCTGTTTTTACAACTTGGTCGTTCATTTAATTGTTTTGTTCTATCTTTTTGTGCTGGGGCTATGCCCTAGAAAAATGCCGCAGCTGCCGAGACATCATTACTACGTATCATATAACCTAAGAATTACTGAGCTTTCTGACTTAGTTAATAGCTGAAGAAGCATACGGCCGTGTCATTCAACTTTGGGATCATACCAGCCGCATCCCGTGTGCTTCGTGTGTTGTTAGTGCAGCATTGAGCATTATGAGTGTCTGGGTGTCTCCCTATAGATAGAAGTAAAGTTGACAACGAAGCATGACGTAAAACATGGCATGTGAGAAACTTCGCAGAGAATTCCCCTAAGCTTATGCGATTTACCACGCGGTTGCTAACGTAAAGCCTTGCGATCGCACTGATGCTGCAAAGACAGTAGTCCATGCGGTACGACAAAAACTAATAGCTATAAGACGAGAAAAAATGTAGGAGGCCCACTCTAATGCGTAAGAGTTGAAGATAGCGAAGCTGTACGCAACCTTCAACACCATCAGGATGGTTTATGTCCATGATTACAGCATATTTGCTTCTTCTTTACTCCTGCAACGATCTTTGTTGCTATAACGGCGGCGAAGAAGCAAATCGAAGAATCAGGAGGAACGAACGGAACTCGCACACTTAAACTAGGCATGTACCCTATCACGTGCTATGTGTCGAGAAGGTGGCGTGATTACTCTTCCCGCAGTCACAGCCGAGTGAGTAAGCCGTTTGACTCTTGGGTACTACCCCACGACCGAGCGGGTAAAACAACTGAATCTAACTCCTACACAGGTCGGTATCCTGCCGGGGCGGGGGTTTCTTTTCTCCATACTGTTATACTGTGTTTTCTGAAACGCCGGAATCAACGAATTGTTAGTCACGTTCGCTCTTAAAAAAGGCTCTTGACTGTGGGCCCGCGCCGTGTGTGCACAATGGGTCATTAGCTGGGGGCAGATAATGCTCCAGATGTGTTAGTAATTTCTGGCTTGGCTATTTTAAGGAAATCCCCGTGTGGGCGCGTGTCAAATGTACTTGGGTGTGCATCTGGAGCAGCGACACATTTATTTTTGGCCGCCATTTTTCCGGTCGCGCCAAAATATTTGAGTATTTGAGTATTTGATTTTATTTCTTGGCAAAACCAGGGGGAGGCTGAGACTAAAGGCGGACGTGGCCTGACAGGGGCCTCAGCCACCCGATTTAGAGCGTACATAATAACACGTGTTTTCACAAATTTAAGCATAATAGCACAATCGTAATAGAGAAATAGCACAAAGCAAAATCATTACTACATTTCCTATTTATTATACAAAGCATAGGTCTAGAATTCACACAAGGATCACAGTGTACACATAAACGCAGTAATTCGTACGAATGAAGTTTCATCATTTACACTACTATGTCACAATTACATATGAATGTATTTTTGTTTGTAATTTTTTAAATTTCAACCTTTAGGGGAACATGTAGAAATATATTTCAAACCCGTAATTATATATCAGTATTGCAAGCGTTTTGCTTAAGTAAGCCATATATGCCAGCCATAGGCCTTAAACGAGGCCGTCAAATTGTATACGCAACAAGTCATCAAGTCACTTATTACAAGCGTGTATTGGATGGCTGGCGAGTAGTTACGACGGCCGCATTAAATGCAGAAAGGCCTGAGGTGGGACGCAAAAGTTGTAGCAAAAAAAAAAAAAAAGTTTTTTCAATCGATGCGCAACAGCGCATGCACCCTGATAGAGTTGATGGACACACAGCGGCAGACACAAGAAAAAAAATCACTTAAATTAAAAAATTTCAGGGTACGGACATAATAAGCTACGTACAGTAGCCGTAATTGGGAGGCAAGACGAAAGCATAAACAAAAATATATTTTTTCAATTAGGCCCGGAGGAGAGGAAGTGCGCTTTCCGGTCCGCTGCCGCACTGATACAGTTGGCAGGTCTGTTAATTAAGAAAACAGAGAAAAATTTGGGGAGTTTCTTTAGAGGCTTTTACATTAGACCTTCCTAACATCATAAATTATAGCCCAAGAAAGGACCAATTCTTTCGTGTGGGCGTGGTGTACATCCGTCCGCCCCTACGTTCCTGGCTCTCCTCTCAAAACCATTCATACAGCTACGTACGTATTTCCCCCCATTAGCACGGGCGCACCAAACAAACGCGTATAAGAGAGGGGCTAACTGCTTTACAACGGAATCACCGAGTGGCTGCGTTAGCCAGAATTATAATTATAGCGCAATCAGCGCAATACATTTAATGCGCAAGTACAAATACCTTATAACAACATGATGTGTTTTTGATACCTTTTCAGGAAGTTAATAGGTCGCGACCCTCTACTATGGCTCACTTTGTTAACCCATGTGGAGCCTTGATGCCTCCAACTGCACGTGTAATGTTTTAACTGTTGGGCTGCCCTTTTACAAAACACATGTATATCCGTACAACGCTTTACAGTCTAGCGTCTGCTTCACTTCCGAACAAGAAGTATAATTAGGTTTAATATTAGGTTTTTGCCAACCGTAACGTCGAGGTATAATAAGGTTTAATATCAGAGAATAAACCTTTCGCCGTTACCTATTATCTGTAAAAGCAACTTGTAGAGTTTTGTTCGTTTTGGATGAAGACTGCACTTATTTGCCGCTACCGCTACCCCCATACTACCACCCTTCAGCCTGACCTTTACAGACAAGTAGATTAATTTACATTGATTAGTAGCGAAAAACCTCTCTTGGAAATTACCACCAAAAACAATAAACGTCTTTTGTGTAACCTAGATTCGTAGATTTTTATGCTTTTTTAGATTAGGATCGTATTTGCTGGAAAGCTCCTAGATTCCTCTGTCCTAACCTTTACTGGCAACCCCTCGCAGTCTTATAGTCTGACCTTTACACGCAGGCTGATGCAGTGCATCATGAAGGGGATGAACATTTATTAATACAACGCAAAGATACGATATTTTTTAGCTTATAGTTCTTTTTTACAACGTCTGCAGTCATGCGTCTAGGCTTGACAAATAATTTTCTCCCTAGTTCAACTTTATTATTTTCTTGCTGTGAATAGCCCTATGTGTCATTTCTAGTGGCCCCAAAAAGGTATTACTCTTGCGAAATAATTTACAAGTGGACTCTCTCTTTGCTTGCTTCTATGAAATGACTTGTTGTTGTTTCTTTTTACTGACACAAGTCCAAGGCATGTTCTTTTTATGGCTTTGTGCTCTTTCGATCTGCTGTTGCTGTGACACCTAAACGCCCCGGGCTTGCGGCACCGATTCTCATTTTTTTTAAAATACAATATAATTTCATTTGCGCAACACTGCGGAGATGCTAAAGGTAGTTCTCATTATAGAGAGATAAAAATTCAGGCAACATGCTTTCGCGCAATGCCTCCTCTTTGCCGAAGTATTTGAAAAGATTTTCGAGAGAAAAAACACACCCTTGTTTTATAAAAGCGGTGCGTTAATTCCACTGAATGTTTTAATTATAACTCTAAAGTAATATAACCCGGCTGCAGCTGAAAAAGAAGCTTGTCAAATTAAAACAACGGAAAGCAACACACAATTTAGGAGATGCACCGTCTATTGCGAAGGAATTTATGAAGTTTTACGGTGCCACAGTTTTTGCTTTTTTTATAGGCGCTGGTAAAATAATAATCACGTCTCTCTGAGTTACCTGAAACCTCCAGAGTACCGCGTGGCTTTGTTAAACGCTGTCGTTATTTCGTAAAGCGCCTCTGAGCATTATGTGTTGTTGCAACAGGGAGAAAGCCGTACGTGGGGGGTCGTTTGTCTCCATGTTCTGCCTCAGGTGGGACCGCCACAAAGCCGCGTACATGGCGGGTATTAGGGCCTCCTTTGTGTCTCCTTATTTTCCCTGCACGCGGCGAACCGGGAGCAAAAAAGAAACGCACAAGCTGAGGACGTTAGGGAACTATGCTCGGGGCGGAGACGTCGTGGAGTGAACGAACGCACAAGCGTGATAAAGGATTTCAAAACACCTATTTCAACACGCTGTCCCTTGTTTGTCGTCTTTTTTTATTAAAGACGATAGTCTCTCTTGCGCAACTCGAACCGAGAACTTTTGTTCTGTCTGTATGTCTGTTTGTATGTATGTGATTCCTTTTACCCAACCGGCAAAAGTGAAACGAAGTCGGCAAAATAGTCTTATATACTCACAGCAAAATCTAAACATCTAAGTTCGGTTTCTATATTCATTCTTGTCACCGTTGAACAAGAACAGGACATTGCACAAATATAAGACAGAAAATTAATTCACAAAAGATATTTACAGTGTTCCTTTATAAGAAATTTATAGATGCTTGATATGTGCGAAATGAAATACTACATCTAGTCCAGAAAAAAATTCACACTGTCGCCCGCACCACTACTATAGCTTTTGGCGGCATTTTAAGAATTCAAGCGGCTATAGTTACGAAACGCTTCACTAGATAGGTTCCACGTTCTGCTTGAAACGCACGTGGACGAGGGCAACGCGGTTCTATGAACGTTTAAGTAAGGCGCTTCCATTCACGCGCGTCTCCGCCGTACGGCAGAGCTGGCATCGAGGTACCCGGCCTGGGGCAGTGGAATGCGGTAAATTTAAGTTGACTTAAGCAAACCTTTGACGTGTTTACCTTTGGAGGAGCACGACGCAAGAGGGACAACATGAGAGGTGAGCGGGAAAGCGAAGGGAGGCATTTACTTGGCACATGCCGACAAAGACTATCGTCTTTTGTCGACATTTGCGACGAAAGGAGCATACACGCGGCCAATGTTTTGTGCACTGCTTGCTTTGTTTTCACGCATTCGTGTGCTGGCTTTACTTTTCGGGATTATGAATTGCAATGTTTGTATCCACGCGCGGCTTACTGAAAAATTGATATCCGAGAAATCTCCTTTAACTGTGTTGACTTGATTGTGTGGGTTTTAAAACACCGCATACGCTACACTGTGAATGCTTTTTGAGTCGAATATTTTGTCTGGAAGACCACGCAACCACAACCACGCCGAACTGCGCAGTCGTACCCTTTGAAGTCAGGCAGGGCCACCGCACTTAAAACGGGACAACGTACATTGCCTTCCTTTTCTAAAAAAAGAATACAAGTAACTTCTCACAGAACTCTATACTCTAGCTCCACATTGAAAAAAACTACACGTGCCGCGACTTAAGCCATAAAAATACCCTACATCCTGCCTAAGCCAAAGTACACAAGAACGAATCCAGTGGTTAAAACCGCTGGATGGTTCCCACAGTACGACTTTCAGTTTTGTTTCGTTTCTTCTGCGCATAAGTGGAGGACGAGGTAGTTTTTTTTTGTTTGTATTAAACTAATGTCCCTCTGTTATAAATAATGATTTTATTTGTTTGGTTGGGTGTCTTACATAAACATCCGGCCCATCTCAGTCTGCTGAGCTCGCAAATTTGATATTTTTGGCTTGAATGTAGCAGCAACTTGTCTAGATGATTCTTCGCGCTATCGTCTCAACAGGTAATTTTAGTAAGTGGACGGACGTAACAGTGTTTGAAACACGAGTATTTGAATGTGGGAAACCTTCAAGTGTTGCCTTCTTTATTAATTTATCCGGCATTTTTTTACCTCTTGTGAACGTCGAGTGTCCACCTTCCAGTCTCAGTGTTGCCTTTTCCTGACACCCATGCAATGGAATGGAACGTTGCAATGGAACGTTGAACTACGGCTGGATGCCTTTATTGTCTTAATCTTACAAGCTCGGCACAGCGTTTCGAAGCAAATATCTATGCAGTAGAACTCAAGAGTATGAAGCGGTATTCTCGCTTTGAGAATGGTGCACATGCACATAGCACATGCGCACTCCGGGTGCTCTGTCTGCGATGGACTCAGAGAAGTGTGGTGATAAGCGTGACGCTGGGTGCACCATTTCACTTGACTGTAACAATTTGGCTTAAAAGTAATATTCTGAGAAACCGTGTTTGATATCAAAAACATTGTGCCAGTAGCCTTCACGCTTTTGTTAAGCTCAACCAATAACTGCCGTAGCCTTGAAACGAACACGTGAAATGTCACTAAAAAACCTAAGCACCTCCACGTTTCTTGCAGCGCTGTGCACGCAAGTGAGGTCTTGTGTAAAAGAACTACCATCACAGAAGCGAAGGTTATGGAAGGCATTTTTTTAATTAGATCAGTCAGAAGCACAAAATACCAACATCTTGTTAAAATAAAGATCTCTCCAAAGTGCGGGGTAGACAGGGGTGCACCGTGGCAACACATTCCAAAGGTTTCGCTCCGAGTGTCAATGAAAGACATTATCGAACGTCTTTCAGCAACCAGTCCCTGAAAAGCTAACGCCCATTCCTGCACGAAGATGGCTGAATCGAGAAGTGTTCGCCGATGCGAATGCAAAGTCCACAATCCAATCAGCGAAATTCAAATATACGACAACACTGAGTTAACTGATTGGGATGTCATTATTTTGTATCTATTAGTTTGCGATTGTGTCATCTGAATCTGCTGGTTCGGTTGGCCCAGCGTTGTCGTTGATATGGCTTTCCCATTGGTTAAGCGTGTGGCGTGATCAACCTGCCGTCTGTCCACCAGTTGGAAAAAAACTGTGGTTGATTCCAGTCATAGTAATCAGTGAAACACGAAAATGAAATGTGCAGCGAAATCTGCAGCTGATCATGGTTTGCGGGTCGGCGGCTGTTTTGTGGGTGTGCTTGGCGAGCGACGTTTTGCTGGCGGGTCGCTTCGGCAAAGGTGTACTGGCGTCATTTCCGTGACGGATATGACGTCAGTGAAATCTTGGGGTATCGTGGTGTAAAACACTTTCGTGTTAAAACATAAAAGCCGAAAACAAAAAACCCTAAGTTTAACGTACTCTTTAGTGCTAAAGGTTGCTTCCCCGAGAGAAGTCCCTGTGTGCAGGGGTGCACCATTTACAGGCCGCTTGCTTCGTTGTACCGGCGTCACTTCCGTGACGGATATGACGTCAGCGAAATATTCGTGTATCCCGGAATAAAACACTTTCGTGTTAAAATGCTTTAATCATCACTCAACCGTATGACGCTAAACTGCATTCGGCTACCCGAATGGAAATCATTATGCATTTGAAGACAACCCGTTGTTTATGCTGTGTGTGACTGATGTGCCGTTTGTGGAAACGCATTGTGAAAAATATGCTTTCCTGTAGGAGTGTTAGCTTTTGTGCGGTGTGTTTTACCTACACCCCCACAAGTACGACATAGAAATCTTTGCTTTAAAAGAAACTTCTTTTAGATACAGTACTCTTGTAGAAGGTCCAGTTTCAAGACATTAATATACATTGTAGATTACGTCTCTCGGGGCCTTTTCTCCTTACTCGAGTTGGTGCCAGCATGTTTGTTGTCTGGGCAAAGTCCACGTCATTTTTATGTGCATAGGTATGAAAGGTTAATTAGCTCGTCCAGGTGATTTCGATAGCGAACTGATAAATCAAATGCTCTCTTCTAGCTTCTAACCGATCGACCATCCATGATATTCTATTTACCTTCTACTAAATATAATGTGAAGTGTTTCAGCACTAGATCCTACGTCCACGTCTGTATTGACCGGCTTCGAGTATCCTTACTGCCTATCTTCAAAACAAGACAAGAAGTTCACGAGAAAAGATAAGAAAAAAGAAGCTCGTTCTGAGGTCTTCACGCAATCAGGGCTTTCGCCATACGGCCAGCCTTTTTCCGAGCGCTACGAGCTCTCAAAGCCCAGCCCTGCGGATCTGCCCACGCCAACGCGCTGAGGCGAAAGAAAAACACCGTGGCACTTGATACGTTGCTCTGTTTTCCTTCTGGCCTATACCTTTGAGGAGAGAAGCCGATGAAAGCACTTGTAAAGGCTGACGATAAGCTTAAAAAACTAAACAAAGCACGCCGCGGATGGCACAGTCAGGAATCTAAGAGAAGGAAAAAATGAGTTCCCCGGAGAATCCTTGTCTTGCGTTGGTGACGACCAGCTACAAACCGTGGGCTGAAGTGAGCCAACAGTCACACTGCCTACGGTAACACAGCGCTGGAGATAATGAAAACAAACATAGCCATTGCGCGTGTCAGTCTGCGCTTTTGGTTTGCCTTTGAAACCGGCGAGCGCGCGTACGTTTGCCGTGATTTACGAGGCCGCTGCGAGGTACTGTCTTGGAAGTTTGCGGCGTAAGATGAGAAGGAAAAAGTAAACAATATAATGACTGGGCAGAACAAACAGTCGCCCGATAGAAGCCGGAGAACGGAATCAAAATGAGGTGGAAGCTGACTCCGTCACTTAACTCGTCGCGGTATTATCAATTACTGTCGACTTCGCTGAAACTACGACAGGTGAGACTATTTCAAGTTTCCAGGTCTATACGCTTCTTAGCTAAAGTATAACGTATTGCTTATACTTGTTTTTGTCGGTCGTGTATATTGCCGGGATAAGGAATAAAAAAGTTGAGGTATCTGCTTCCTTCGCTGCAAAAGACGTCGAAAGATGGCAGTGCTCTTGCCACTCCTGCAAAACAACGCCCACTTCTTTAACCATATCACGCCTCTCACATTCTCCTCCTTTATCCAATTAATCTCCCCTCTGACCATCTACAATCACCACCAATTTCTCAATCGTACTTTCTTCGTCCTCTCTTCCTGTCCCCTTGATCCTCAACTTTAATACCCCTATTCTCCTTTCCTCCACTTGCAATCCTCTTCCCCTGAGACTCTCACAATCCTCCCCCTTTATCATTTCTCTCTCCTTCATCGTGCATCCCCATCCTCCAAATGCTTTGCTTGTTCAGTCACTTCAGTTGCCTCGTTGTCAACTCCGTTCCTCTCAGGTTTCTGTTGCCCTGATCCTCTCCTCTATTTCTTGGCTTCCATCTCTACCCTTCTCTGATGTCCTCTCCCTCATTTCGTTCTCCTTAACACCACCCCATTCGCCTTCTCTTCCTCGACTCCCTTCATACACCAACCCCCTTCGATACGCTTTTTCATCCTCCTCGCACCTCCCTTCCCGTCTCACTTTAAAATTCTCTGCACCCCTTTTTCCTCCCGCTACCCTCCTCTCAATGTCCTTCCACTCAATCCGGATACCATTTAGCCCCCTTCCTCTTTAACTCTCTCCTGCACCCCCCATCACCTCCCACTCCATTCCCCCTACTTATCCACTACACCGTTCCCTTCGAAGGACCACCTTCCCTTACCTGTACCACAGCGCCCTTTTCCCATTTTCCTTTCTATCCTCTACTGCCTTCGCTCTCTCCACCCCACTTCTCCTGTTACATACCTCGTCCCCTCACCAATCGTCTACCCACCAGTGTGACCGCAGGCCATTGGAGAGATGGCTCACAAGGAACATTAATGGAA
The DNA here is from genome assembly GCF_048455015.1 of Haemaphysalis longicornis. Classification (NCBI taxonomy): domain Eukaryota; kingdom Metazoa; phylum Arthropoda; class Arachnida; order Ixodida; family Ixodidae; genus Haemaphysalis; species Haemaphysalis longicornis. The sequence goes on from NW_027526225.1 coordinate 113,834,956, forward strand.
GATTCGAGTGACGGGCAAGCAGATACGAACTAATACGCAGACGCAGCCACACACAACCACCGTTCGGTGGTTTGGGTAACTACAGTGGCTTCCCCGGTTGACTTCACGTTACATGTATATCCACTCTTAGATTTGTACGAGGACTCTTCGACGTGAGTTGAAGAAGGTAAAAATAAATTCATGTCATACGTGCTTGCTTTATCGAAAAATAGGAACGGTGGTTCCCGGGAACTTCATTTACGCAGTTGAATACTAGTTGGTATGCTCCAAATTTCCTGAGCAACGTTCAGAGGGTTGCCTTGTAACTTTTGAAAAGTTAGTTTTTTTTTGGTGGCAGGGGGGGGGGGGTATTTTTTCAATTTCTTCTTTATTTCAACAATGATGTAATCCATTTGAGTGCATGATATCGTGGTTCGATAAAAGAAACATGAATTGACTTGGGCAGGGCATGTATTAAGCAGGAATGACAGCCGCTGTATCGCCAGGGTTACAGAGCGGATATCAACAGATGGGTCTTGAAGAAGGGTAAGGCCAATAACACGAGAGAAGGAAAAAATAAGGAAATTAAGGGGCAAACAATGGACTCCAGCTGCACCTGACAGGAGCGGTTGTAGGTTAATGGAAGGGGCCGTCGTCCTGCAGTGGGCCTAAGTAGGCTGATGACGATGATCATGATATTCGCTTTTAAGTGTAAGTGAATGAAGTGCGATATACGCAATATTCGAAGGACGCCACGCCAACGCACTTAATCCACAGCAACTCATAAGCTCACACCCTGTCGTTCCCGCCTTCTGGCGTTGCAAGTGAACGGTCTCTCACCCAAGAAAGGAGAAAGCAGCCCCAGTTAGTGTTAACTGTTGCTGATATACCCTTGATGGAAGCGACTCGCATCACAGGCTCCAGAGCAGTGAAGCTGTATAATGCGGCTTGTATTTATATTATATTACCACGTAACTATGAATGACGCAAGAATACATTTATTTATTTATTTATTTATTTATTTATTTATTTATTTATTTATTTATTTATTTATTTATTTATTTATTTATTTATTTATTTATTTATTTATTTATTTATTTATTTATTTATTTATTTATTTATTTATTTATTTATTTATTTATTTATTTATTTATTTATTTATTTATTTATTTATTTATTTATTTATTTATTTATTTATTTATTTATTTATTTATTTATTTATTTATTTATTTTTTCAGCAAGCCGTGGTCTAGGAATTCCAACCATGAGAAGTCCAAATGTGCTGTGTGGTAAACGGTGTTATAGTGATTAGGCGCGTACACAACATTGCGTCTACACAATACACGAAAACTACGATGAGTAACTCGTACAGTGCTTTGGAGCAAACCTTCTGCATCGTCGAACAAGACTTTCAGGACATTATAAAAAAGACAGAAAAAAACACGCCATTACAGACTAAAAAACAGGCATTAAACGGCAGGAGAGAAATATTTCAAGAAAAAAATAAACGCCTCTCCCTTTAAAGAAAGGTGGTTAGAACGCGGAACTACTCCGACCACGTCGGAATGGCGCAATCGGATGGACGCCGGCTTCATAATGCGAGGGACCCTGGATCGATTCCTATCGCAACAAGCGTTTTTTAGATGCGAAGCATCTCATGCTCGGGGCTGTGTCCCTCCCTCCCTGGTTGTCGTTGTCCGCCGTCCGCACTCTACTGCGCATGCGCGTCTCTTCAGCCCCGTGAGCGTTTGGGCTGACGTCAGCGCAGTCCACTATAAAAAGAAATAGGTGGCACCCGGTTTCGATCCCACGACTCTCTGGCTGCAACGGGAGGTACAAACCGAGGCGGGAGCATGCGCTACAAACGCGCCCTATGTCCTTCACTCATTCAAACTACGTCAAGAATCTACTGATACAACGAAAGCACGCGAAGCTGAACGTCAACGGAACCGCCGAACTGAAAACTAATGGGAACTTCAGTCGACTCCATGGCTGCCTCGCATACTACTCAGGGTTCCCCTTCGGGAAGAGGGTGTAATTTGTTTTCCTTGAGGCTCTTGATGGGATTTTGCTTGTCATCGCCATCACCGTCTGTGGAACGCAGTGTGTTAAGTTGGCTTTCCTGCAGTGCGTTGTACTGGGATGAACGAGGCCATCATTGGGGCATAGAAATCTTCACTTAAAAAGGAGCTCGTTCTAGTAAGGTTTATTAGTGGGCACTTATGCTCCGTCACATGATATAGGAAGGCACAAGGATCAGTCAAACAGGATGCCGCGCACCGTCGAGCATAGGCGAACCGAATACCGCCACTGTTAGTCCATCTGCTTTTATCTTGGAGTGAAGGGCTTTCCAGAAACACGATTTAACAAACCTTGTTGCTGAGCTAGTTGGTACATACTTAAAGAAAGATCAGGCGACCAGTGCGTCAGCACGCCGTCACTAGCGTAGTGACAAAGAAATGTCATTCTTAAATCACAGCGTGTAGGTTAGCGCGTGCAGTTGCCCTTCCCTCTTTTCGGTTTGGTCTGCGCCTGAAATGCACGCATGAGCATTAGGGCCGTCTTGATTGCTCTTGCGACGGGAGTAGATATGTTATCATACTTTTAACAGTGTTGCACCTGCTCATTCTCGCCATTGTCACCACCTTTCTACACTTGTTAGCATGATTATACCTTGGTTGTTATTTTTTAGGGGCGAAGCTCCTAAAGCCATGGGTCTGTCCATCCCTTGTGTCTCGTGGTACGTGACAGCCGCATGCTTTCGGAGATGTCGCAAAGTGGGCCGCGTTGCACGCGCAAGAACCGGCTGCAACCGGCAGCGCAAACTCGGCACCGGGAGCGCGAGCTTGTCTGTGTTCGCCAACGGAGGCGCGAGCGCACGTGCACGGCGAGGGGGAGATCACGCAAGAGATCACGCCACGAACGCAGGCAGTCGTTCTCGGAGATCGAACGAGACGCAAGGACCTTTGCTCGTTTCCTCTCGTCTTGTTCGGGCACAAGTTCGCCCTAAATAAAAGTTCTTTCTTTACTACAACAGCAACAACAAACGAACAAGAACAAAATAAAAGTTGATTTGTACAATGTACGCACACAGTGTTACGTCTTTCTTAATGATGTAATGGGCAAACTTTCACGGGAGAGTTGCGGTTACCGATGATCTCCCCCTCTCGAGCTTCGCCCCACTTATCATCATTCATTCCGTGGATATGACGTGATTTTTTTGTTGATGTTTCGGTTTAGATAAGTCATGTATCAATTCGCGTGGCTGTCTTTGATTAAACAGTTGGAAGTTGGCGCCTGTGTCTGACTCACCCTGTATTCTTAGTCCACGTCAAGTATGCGCCATGTTTTATCCTTCCCAGAAACATACGATCAGATCGAGGACATTTTCGATCAAACAAAAACCGTCCTCGGTAGTGACGAAACCTTTACAATTTTTTCCTATCAAATAATGGTGCAGCGTTAGGCCGCGCCCGTCTACATTAAACAGCACAGCGCGATCGGGCACCAGCAACGAAACATAAATGGAACGGTTCACAAAGCATGGTTACTCACAATACAGCCCCCGCATGCGAGTTGCAAACAAATGCCGCCATAAAAGTTTGATATCTTCTTTTTGGGCACGACATTATAATTCACATTCCCGGACACAGTGCCCATATTTCAGGAGGATGGGGGAGGGAGAAGCCGGAGGAAAAATGGTGGGGCTCAAATGGATTTGCCCTGTTTAAAACTACAAAGCAATATAAATTATTCCTGCCTGAACAACACGTTACCGCACTATTCATGGCGTTGTGATTTGTTGTGGGACAATAATCCCAGGAATTTATGACGCAACTACCAGTATATTGCCTGGCGTTCATTCCGAATTTTTTATTGCCTAGGATGAAGTGCGAAATATGGCGTCGCCAAGCTTCGAATGGTCGGGTCTGTGGGGCTTAGACACGAGCTGAAAATGGCTTGCACCACCTTGGCGCAAGGACCACAATTTTTTACAGATACAACGAACTTGCATTTTTAATGCATGAAATATGTTTCTTAGAAATTCATGCTAAAATTTTCTGCAGTCGTGCTTTCACACCCATACATTTGGAGCTTGAAGATAAAAGGCTGCATTATTGGCCGCAAAAAAGGTCGTTGAAATGGAGAAATTAGGGGGTATACTGAAGCAGCCACGGTTATTTTCTCTTTCTGTTTGTAGTTTCCAACCTAAAATTACCGCCACCGCAATGGCATAGTCATTTTTACACCCACCCATCAACCCATCCGCACATACATACATACATACATACATACATACATACATACATACATACATACATACATACATACATACATACATACATACAGCCATACATACAGCCATACATACATACATACATACCTACGTCCGTCCGTCTGTCCGTCCATCCATCCATCCATTCATCCATTCATTGTATGTACTTACATAGATAGCCGCATGCCGGACACACGCATATATATAGTATGCAGTGAACTTCCGTTAAGACTAACACGCTTAAAACAAATTCTCGCTTATGCCGAACAACGTGGGAATGCTTGTTTGGTTTCCATGTACTAGAATTCGCTCCAATCCATGCTGTAAAGTTTGTGTGTTTGGAATGCAAAGATGGAAATGACACCCCCAACGATTACCCATGTGGCAGCACTTGCATTCACAAACGTGTCTCTACAAATAGTGAAACCAGAGACTCTACCTGACGGCGGAGTCCCGACCGCAGCAGCGTCGGCAGAAAGAAAACCGAAAGGAGCGTCTTTCGAAGGGTCAGGAGGAAGGCGGCACGCAGGGCAACGGCGTCATCTCTCTCACTGCCTCTTTCTCACTCTTGTTACATGTGCCGCCTCCGAATAGCACCCTCCCCCTCCCCAGACGCTGAATCCAAACCACCGCCTGTCTACACGTGTGGGCGTAGCTTAGTCAGCAACACGACGGGCTGTCTTTCCTCTTCTCTTCGGGACCGGGGTTGATTCCTGATTGCGCCAGTAGTTTGTGTTTCCTGGGGGAAGCCAGTAGTAGCCGGGGATGTGCAGCCAGTAGTACTGCAACCAGTAGTAGTAGTAGTAGTGTGCAGCGAAACTACTATTTGGGAGTTTTCTGCTGACGCGGACACGAAACTTTTCTTGGCTCGTTAGAGGTATACGGCTTGGCAGTAAAAATATCCGTGTAAGACGAACAGCCTTGCATGTACTCTTCGGTTAAGACGAACAACTTTCGGGGTGACCACCACGGCTGGCGAATATGGGTAGCGAACATCGTAGTCTTTGCGGGGGGCGGAAGATGCAGGCACATTATTAGAGGGAGGAGGAGGAATAAACATTTATTTAACTGTAGGAGTTCCGTTGTGGGAGGTCTCCTTATTCCAGGAAGCCTTGGTCCTTGGATGCCCGGCGGGCCCTGTCCACCAGTCGTTTCTGGTCTTGAGGGCGTCACAACCGCAGCGCGAAGCGACTTTGCGCCACGGAAGAAGGGAGGGAGCGAGACAAAAAGACACGCGGATAAAGCTACCACTGCTCCCACCCCTTAACCCGCGGAGCCAGCGGCAAAGCAAAGCAAAGAAAAAGGGGGAGGGTACGTCTCAAAAAACAAAAACAAAAATGTTTACTGACGTTTCGACTGGAGGACCAGTCTTCATCGAAGTAACCCACCGGACTTTACTTTTTGATATTTCTTCTGGACCATTGGAAACTTTTCTTCCTCGACCGTATATACGGGCACAATATACGGTCTTGAAAGAAAAGTTCATATATATATATATATCGAATAACAATAGGCAATGAGGGGCTCGTCAAATGGACAAAGAAATCAAGGCCAGCAGTCACAACGCCAAGGAAGGTAAAGGGGAAGCAATTCATGCTTTCTCTTTTTTGTGTTAAAGACCGTTTAATATTCTTAAAATGAACGACAAAACTGGGTAAAAACATGTTCCCGGGGTGGAACGCGAACCCACGATATTCAGAATATATAAAGGTCGATTCGAAGCACCATTTCAACAAAGACGGGTCAACCAACGCTTTCTTCTCTCTTTTTCATGTGCGACTTGCCTTGAGTAAACAAGCCCCTGATTCTCTCGCGCCCGTTCGTCGAGGCCCTCAGAGCGACGTGCACGCATTTCACAGCAGCGCGCATGGCAAAGGGGTCAAACGACGCCTTTTGAGTTTTACGGCTTTTTAATGCGAAGAGAGCGCGGGATGTTGCAAGTGCGATCCCATACAGATTTGCGATCCAAGTGCAATCCAATACAAAGCGAAACAGAAAAATGGCCTGCAGTAAGGAATGATGCGCGTGATTCGAGACATCCGGAACGGCCATGCTTAGATCCCGTTGCTTTTCGCTTCGTGCCCGCTGAATGTCAAGAAGAAATGGCTCGCAAGATGTTTGGAGTCGCAGCTGACGCTTTGGTAACAGCTGGACTAAGACATTTCTATGACGTGAAAGGCTCCAAAGAAATCTTGACGTTTACTATAAAACTGTTATCATTGCAAATTTCCTCCTTTTCCTCGCACAAGTCTGTTTTTCGTATTTCGTTCACGCAATATGACATTGATTTCAGGATATTAAAAAAATAGCCATACAGAAAAATTCCTGAAAGCCCTCACTATACAAAAAATTGTCTCACTCGGTATCATTCGTTTCGTTCTCACTTTCTTTTTTAGCAACTACTGCATGGTACTTTCTTCTTTAACCTGGGCGAGTAAGGAAGGATTACATTTTAGTAGCGTTCATGGCGTTCAATATCTTCGGGTGCATATTTCATGCCGCATTCCCCAACCTTTTTCTCCTAAAGGAGGAAATGTCATCCGAGAAAGAGATGTCACGCCCACATTTCATTTTCATTTCGTCACTCGCAAATATATGTTGCAGAAAGACGACGTAAATGTTATCTTTCGCCCTGTGATGTACCTGTCAAAGAAGCGATTTATATATCCCAGCCCAGAGTTTCAATACGCATCCACATCCGTTGTGAGTTGCCACGACGTCGTACTGTTTAGTTCTGGGAAGCGTATTCGATTTCATGATGCTAACAGCGCAAAAGTTGATTACGGACAGAGTCTATTTTGCTATTAGCTCGTTAACTCGAACTCGCAGCGGCCCGAACATTTGTTCGAATTGAAAGATGTTCGAATTACCGAGAGCTATTTAAATACAGACCAAATGAGATGAGATCAAGAAGTTTGCGGGGATAAATTGGTCGCAGTTAGCACAGGACCGAAGTAATTGGAGATTAATGGGAGAGGCCTTTTGCCCTGCAGTGGGCGTAGATAGGCTGGTGACGATGATGATGAGTTAAATACACATAACATTGCCGGGACCACATAATCCGTTCGAATAGACCACAAGTTCGTATTTTGCGAGTTAGAATGAACGAGATTTGACTACTGTCATGGAATTATAACTAGATGACTTCCTCACTGTTTGGTGAACGATTCCTAGTAACAGCGGCTGTTTTTCAGATGAAGCCAAACAAACAGAACCAAAGCTGGAAGACGGGGTCTGATCAGATAATCCAAAAGCTCTGCGCAGCTCAATGATCACCCAGACATATTTGGGCGACATTGATGATGTTACGTTTTATTAACAGCGCCGCTGTTTCGCAAATCGTAAATTTCGTGCCCGCAGTTAACAATACCAAGAAATTTCCGAGCGCTCTCACGTGAGCACGGGCCTCGCGGCGGGCACCCAGCGTTCATGAACACGTTTGTCAAACCATGCAGGGAGATTGGCCAAAACTGGCAAAACAAAACTCCAGCGTTCGCCGTAATCGTGGGAACACTTGCTCGCAACGAGAAAGACACTTCACAGCGTACTCCCCTCCAAGGCGATGTCCAATGATTACCACTTCCAAAATAAATGAAAGAAGCTCGCACTTATAGCAACAATGATGGAGTAAAGGTCGTCGTGGCAACGAAGATGAAGCAAATCGGCTGAAATCGTCGACTTAAACCGTCGTGATGGTCGTGAAGGTTGCGTACAGCTTCGCTATACCTTAAAGTCTCACGCGTTAGTGCCCGCTTCCTTCGTTTTTTTAAATGGAAAGCTTTCTTAGTGGGGCCAATGGCGCACTGTAAAAACCTAATGCATATCCCCATAGACCACTCGGTCGACCGAAAAGCTCTGGTAAGATCACTGGACACACCGCGTGTGTGAAACCGGAATTCGATTACGTAAAAACGGTTACTTGAAAATCGTGAAAAGGGAACGGTTCTAGATAAGACCATACACGCATCGAACATGAAGAAGGCGTCCTATAGTATTCCTTTCTCTCATAAGCCACGTATCGGTATACATTTAGTTCGTTCGCAGATTCGCTTACATTCTTCGTTTGCGATTTAGGTGTTTGAATATTTCACGACCGATTGAACGCACTTTCAAAGAAGTTAGACGCACTCTTAGCGAAGTTCTTGATGCATTTTTGACCCAGTTTTGATGTGAGAAGGTTTTCGCGTTTTTCTCCACTATTTTTAGAAAGGAATTGTAAGCTTTCTTGTCTCTCTCCCCTTTCTTTAGGAAGGGATTGTAATGTTCTTATTTTATTATTTTGAGTTCGTGCCTTGTAATACTTTTTACAACTTTCAACGAGCGCGCGTAGCCGCACCTTTCCTTCGAAGTAAAAAAGGCGTCATTACTTTCTCGCGGAATTTGGTGCATCTCTATATCCTGGTAGTTCGAAAGTTGGGAAGTACAATTTTTGGTCGTGCACCAGACGCATAAAAATAAAAGAGGTAATAAACATAAGACGCCATGACAATTTTTTGAAAAAAAAAATGTACTTTCCTGAAGACGACAAGGAAAGCGTTATAAATAATTTATTTCCCGGATATCGCTTTCCTTAAGCAAGCGGAGTGACACGGTGTCGCAAACAAACTAAAAAAGGCATCCTGCTCAAAAAAGTTCAGTTCTTCATGAAAAAACGTTTTTGCAGGGTGTGTATTTCGCATGCCTTGCGAGACAACCACTTGAAATATTACCTCGGTATCGAATATTGCTATGGGCAAATTATGTAGCCCATCCACTGCTATTATTTATGACTCGTTCCGTAAAGAGCCCATTTATCAGTGTCCTCCTAGCGCCACGCATTACGATAACGTTTCAAACAATACAAAAGGGGCGCTACACAAGTGAATGAGCTGGTGCCTTGTATAATGAGATCCAAGAAACAGGCGCAAGGATTCTCATGCACGTTTCGCACGGAGTTCAACGCCATAGAGTTTCTTAGTAAGTATACTAGAGAGAAAACTGCACCTGCGAATCCATGTCGTCGTGGGGGGTGATGGGAAGACCCCTGCTTCTGGCTTGAGCTTGGTATGACAGTTGGATGCTTAAGCGGTTTCGGGAATTCGCTTTCTCCACTGTGCATTAACACGTCTACGAGCTACTGTGGTAGCCGTGAGACGTGGCAACTGTGTGTTCGGTGAAACAGCAGGCAGTGCGTTATTGTATGTGACGTTGGTCATGCCGGAGTCGAAGGAACGTATGACTGAGCGGGTAATATGCCGCCGCGAAAGTTGTAGCTAACGAAAAAAAAAAACTCCCAAGCATTTCCCCGAGGGTGAACATGGTTAAGTGCGAATGCACAGGGTGGTGCTATGAGGGGGAGTAAAGTTAAAATCCGTTGGCATTCGCCCGTGAGCGCGCGCGAGCCGACCCACGGAGGTCTGGCAGTTTATCGCTGCATATATAGGGGGGTACGCCGCGCCGAGCGCGCCGAGCCAGGTGGCTGAGAGAGGAGGCGAGCGCAAGGGGAGAGGGACAGCGGCGCACGGCAGCTGCAGCCGAGCGAGGGGGAAAGGAGGCGCGCTGTGACGTCATACCATGACGTCACGGCGCGAGGAGCGGTGCGGGGAGCGGCGCGCACCCGCGCAGCCACGGCGAGGAGGCGGAGCGAGCGCGGTCACGTGGTGAAGTGACGTCACCGCGCCGTTGCTACCAACGCTCCTCTCCGCTCCACGCCGTTGCTAGGGAGAGGAGGACTGCGGACGCCGCCGCCGCCACCGCCGCCGCCGGCGGTGGAAGGTTTGGGGTCGCTTATAAAGTGCATTCGCACTTAAAAAAAGAAACCAAGCGTACTTCAGCTAAGACAGGCTACGACGGATATGGGCGCCTGTTGCACCAGATTCTGGTTGCGCCAGATTCCTCTCTAGTGTACATAGTAAGAAACTCCATGTTCAACGCATGAAAAAGTGGCGAGAGTTGTATTGAGGGCGGTGCCAACGTACGTCAGGGAACGTGTGTTGGGAGTAGCGATAGTTCCTGCTGTTATCGCGATCTAGGTAGCTCTCGATAGGCAATGGTTATTTATTTGCGTTCGACGTTTCGGTTCTTTCATTCGTTATTTTTTATTGCGCCATTTTGCAATTGGGAATCAAAAGAATGGAAGAATAAAAAAAGAAAGAAAATGACTTGGGAAAGCGGCTTCAAGCACCACAGGCCAGTCTCAGCAATTCGCGCCTATAGTCGAGCTGTTGGAGACGTCTATCAACGGTCTTTTATTGCTGTAAACATTATTGTGATACTTACTCAACCATTTGGGGTTTAAAATTAGTGTTGATGCTGTGCTTAGAAAGGGGCAAATTATTTGCAGATCGTCGCAACAAAAACAGTTCGTATGCTCACTTGGGAAATTCAGGTAATCTCGCTTTTCCATGTTTGTGTGCTCATTTTGCGCGAATAAAATGTAGCTTGCGATGAGATAGAAGCAATGCGTGTGCTCAGGCTTTATCGTAAATATACTATGGTGGCGTTCGTAGACGCCTCCTCTACTGCCTATATGTGTAGAAAACTGTAGTTTTCTAATGTGCATATATGCACATTTGCATGCTCACAATTTGTCCCTCTATGGTTGGTTTTGCTTCCTTCTTCGTTTTTTTTTTCCTTTTGTTCTTTGACATTCTACACCAAGTTCGCTAAAATGTGCTTTACTAGCTATTACACTCATTACATTGACCGAATTTTCAATGCGACAAGGCACAGCCGTCAGTACCAACGGAATCTTGGACTGGAGACCGACCACAAATATCCTCACTCAACGCACTCTCTCTCTCTCTCTCTCTCTCTCTCTCTCTCTCTCTCTCTCTCTCTCTCTCTCTCTCTGTCTATCGAAGGGCAAGGTTTATAAATGGTACGCAGTTTAAATAACTGGCTGTGAGTAGGCATCGCAAATGTGCAAGACGATATTGTTATTTCTCGAAAACACAAAGACAGAGTACTCAAGGAACTTATTCTATGCGGAAGCACTTAATAAAGACTGTTAGTCGTTTAATGCATTTTTTCTGAACTTACTTTGCAGATATGCAGCTACGCTTAACTCTTTCGGGATCTGGGTTTTCTAAGTAAAACTCCTAAACTTGAATGAATAGTAAAGAAAAAGCTGCTTCTTTGGCTTAGAGAACTAACGTTCTTAAATGTAATCACGCGAGGTAAGTGCCAGATGTCAAAACAATGTGCGGTGCGGCAACCTTTTCCAAGAATGTTTTTCGAGGTCTCGCTCGTAATGGCAACGTAGTGCTCCGCTCTACGACCCTGTTTATTTTCGGTCACCCGTTTTGCAACCTGCCAGGGGCACAGGTCTCGGCCCTGTAAGCTTTCTTCATTGCTAAGCACACTCCGCACTGGAGAGGGACCAGTTGATTGCGTTTTAATTACCGAGCTCGGGTTTCTGTAGAAACCAAGCCGTCTTGTTGGCCAGGCTGCATCTGGGTCCGTAGTATTGGACTAACCAAAAGTCATTACCTAGGGTTAACCTCTCGGTTAGAAAGTAAAAGATATTTATTACTATCTTTTTCTCCCCCTAGTTTAATATTGCCATTCCCTTTGGCTTCCTCTTTCCTCCTCCTCCTCCTCCTCCTCCTCCTCCTCCTCCTCCTCCTCCTCCTCTCCCTCTCTCTCCCTCTCTCCCCCTCTCTCCCTCTCTCTCTCCCCTCCCTCACTCCCTCAACTGCTAGACGTGCAATGGCACGTCGTTGAGCGGGTAAACGCATGTTCTGTTTGTGCCCGCGTGCAAGGCAACCCCTCGCGTTTATTTTGTGCTTACGAGTGCAAGTTGATTATGCGCTTGTGTGTGGGTACAAAACGAGGTATTTAAGCTCAAGCAATTGAGAACTATTAGAATACCCAAAATTGGTTGATCATAGCAACACAATCGATCATTCGGTGTCCGCTGGCCTTGTAGCTGATGCAGTAATGAACATGTATTGAACATAAAATAGTATTACTTATGCGCCATTTTTCAGTCAACGATATAGTCGTTACCCTCACTCGTAATTCTGTTTAGCTACCTGCAACACCGTGCTGTTGTACTCGCTGTCGAGAAGCCTGTCTCTTGCAGTGGACATAGAACAGAATGATGATAATGAGGAAGACGGTGACTACGATGACAAGGATGACTTACTGATATGTATTTTTAAACTGTACCATGCACAAAAAGGACATTATAATTTCGGCTAGGTGCACAGTCTGCCTTTTAATTTTCGTAAATCACCTATTAGAAGCACGTTTCACCATTCGATGCGGAGGCTTTTCTGCTACACCCGAGAAAGAAAAACAATTGGCAGAGCTTTCACTAGGGGTGCGAGTATGGAAAAACAGCAGCGCTGGCAGTCCCTCTCGTTTCGTTGGAGACCCGGCTGTCGCACCTCACATAGATTTCCGAAATCGCCGCTGAACATTCTCTATGTCAGACCCGGATCACTTAGTCTGCAGGCTTTCACATGTATCCCAAAATGGACCGCGTTAGCACGTGCTACAACCCGCGGCAACCGGCTACGAGAACTCGGCGTCTGCGCTCCTCACTTCAGGCGCGAACGCACGTGAACTGGCGAGAAGAACAGCACGCGAGAGGTCACGCCCCGATCGCTGGGCAGAATGTTCTCGAAGGTCGAGCTGGCCGACGCCAGGCGCTCCTCACGAGGCGCACGCTCGTATGCGCTGCTATTTTTTCTTAGTATTGTTTGCGAGCTCCTCACGTGGCGCAAGCCCACGTAGAAGCCTGGATGACGTCGGGCGCTCCTCACGAGGCGCATGCTCCCGTGGGCTAGGTATTGTTTCTGGTAACGCTTTACAGCATAACTGAGCCCCATGGTGGGGCACACAGTGTCGCAGAAAAAAGGACCCACGTGGCAGGTGCGTCTGGTATCACCGGCAACAGAATGCGCACCTATCGTTAATACCCATCTCACGTGCAGGCACCACCCCTCCCCTCGTTCCCCTCGCTTTTGTAGCGTGAGCTACACTGGCCGAGGTTGAGCAGTTTGGCGTGCCTCCTGGAGAGGCGTGCTGCGCATGCGCGAGAAGCAGTGACCTCGCACGGCGCACAGAACGTTGCTCGCTGCCCGCTGTCTCTCACACACCCCACGCACCCGCGTCTTCGCCAACCTCCGTTCCGCAGTTGGCGGCCCGGTCCACTCGATGATCATGTGAGGGGTGGCCGGGTGTGGAACCGAGGGCGGCCGGGTGTGGCTGGCGCGTCGCAGCAACACCGGCGTGCGCCTGTGGAACCAGCTTAGCTCTGGAGGAGTGATTGGTGACTCTGCGCCGGAGCCGCTTGATAAATATACATGTGTCGCATAATGCGTATACCGTGTGTGGGTCATTGGAGCAGCAGTAAGCGTGATAATCAAGCTAATCCTAGACAACCAGGAAAGCTAAGAATAATATAACGAGTTGAACTTTAGCTCACGCTACGTATATCCTGGCATAGCCGAGCTAAGCCACTGCTAATTTTTTTTTCTCATACTCTCGCCGCAATTCCGTGCTAAAAATGTCGAAAACTTTGAGCTCAGGGTGTCCAAAGGCAACCCACGGCGGACCAGCATGCCTCGGAAAGTTTCTTTCATTCCCGGCTTCCCGGATTTCCCCTCATTTCCCGTTCCCGCTGGCCAGCGCGTTTCAGGCGACTGCACTCGCGAAAAGAAGGTTTCCCGCGCTGAATACGGGGAAATGTTTACCCTGCCAAATTAGGGCCTGGTCGTGCCATTAGGTTTCTTTGTGCGCTGCGGGAGCGGGGAAAACTCGTTTCAACCTTTCTACAGCGCGCGTGTGTTTGTTGGCCACGTCAGAAAAAGCCTTCGCTCACGCCTCGTCAACGACGAGGACGTGGTCGAGGAAATGCGAGACGTGTTTACCAGGTTGTGTTTCTATGCAAATGGCGTTCGCCTCTGCGTGATTGATCTGGGCACGCCGGAGGCTTTCGGGGCCTTCCTGGTTCGGTCGAGCTGCGGTTGGCAAGAAAAGGGGCTGGCATGGGGACTTTGCGGGGGCTATTGGTGAAGATGATTTGACGCTGGGGTACTACCGTAAGGTTCCGAAAGAACGCCCACCCAAAGTACAGACATAACAAGTGAAAAATTGGGGGATGGGCGGACTTTCGGGTCAGGTGGGAAAAACTGCAACAAAAACTCGCTGCACCGACAATCGAAACTGCGAAGATATCAGGAAAAAACACTAGACGGGCGAACTTTCGGGTCAAGTTCGGAAGGGAAAGATAAGTGACCTGACCGTATGAACACATAAATAAATGATTTGCGTTTATTTTGTTCCGTGATCGGCGCTGAAGCCATCGATTTTAGGGTGTGGAAGATCTTTGGTGTCCTTTAGTAAATTGAATATTTCCCCCCTAATGGATGTCGGCGATGTTTTAAGGAAGGGCATTCTCTCGGAACATTACGCTAGTTCGCTAGTTAGTTCGCATGACGTTTACATGAAGTTGATTCTTTTAGTTGGCATGACGCAAAACACAATAAGAGTGGGGGAAAACTACAAATGGACATGGCACGCTGCTGGGACACCTGTGACATCTTCTCTCATTTTCTTAGGGGGGGGGGGGTGAGGCGGGTAACGCGCTTAAGCTACACCTGGGCTTTGAGGCACGCCGTAGTTGAGGAATCCGGATTAACTTTGACCACCTGGGCCGTACGTTCACAGAACCATATGCTTAACAAACTACGGCCGTGGTGAATTACCTCCACACCATACCCCGTCTGCCAAAGAAGGCGATGAACCGCCTACAAAAGCTACCCTCCGCTCTGCATTTGGACACTGGAGCGTTCCCTTTGCGTTTTACAGTGAAGCTGCCGTAGTTTTAATTAATCGGCTCCTAATCTTCCTATTCGAGTATCGCTAATTGTGCCTGTTTTTGTTCCCGTCCAAGAAACCCGATCAATGCCCAATCAACGCAAGGCCACAGCCCTCTCCAAGCCTCTAGTAGTCCAACAAGCGGCTGTTTTGGTGCGATTGAACCTAGGTTGCTGCAAGCTGTCCGTCTCAGCTGGTTATTGTACAGGTTCGCTTTCCTGACTGGAAACCATTAATTGCAGCATCCGTGTATTACGGTCGAGTCACTGGATCTCAGGAGTCCATCAACTATAATTGCCTACACCACCTCGTTTCGTGGTAACCCCGCACCACCATTATCATTGGCGGGGACTTTACCACACGGAGATATTGCTTTACCGATGGCCGCCGCCCTGCACGGTGCTCAAAGTGTTCTGGCTTTCACAATACGCCGCATGTTCTTTGGGAATGTTCTTCTTCGCAACCATCACGCTCAACTCATCCTAAATCCCTTTCCCCTCCTCCCTCGTCTCTCCAAGACTGGCTCGCGCCGCCGCAGGGACCGGACCGAGCGGCCTGGTGGCAAGCTCTGGTGGCTCACATTCGTCCGGTCCTCCCGTCTGTATAGATCATTTTTTCCCCTTTTAGAACCCCGGACTTTGGGGGTCGTTTTTTGTGTGTGTGTCAATTAAGTTTATCAACAACAACAATACAGATGGCCGAGGCCCCTGCCTTGAGGCGGCCATTGACGACTGTGGTCTCTCCCTTCTCAATGACCCTACGTTACCCACGAGGATGTGTCTTCATAAAGTAGAATAAAACAGTTCGCCTGACCTCCCTTTAGCCACTACTCGGGTGATTCGCCCGTGGAGCACCTATACGACCACTTGGGGAAGCGATCATTACCCAATCCTCCGCACTCTACGAGGAAATCGCTTTCGTGCTCGTCAATGACTTTACGCACGTTAACTAGACAGCCTTTCGGACCACCGTTGATATCCCTGAAAATGCTACCCTGTCGCAATTAGCTACTGCTATACACTGTGCGAAATAACAGGCTGCAGGAAAAATTATGCGATTCTTCAACACTTACTCGGGATGTACAGAGAGCAACACCCTTGTCTATAACACAGGCTTCGTACTTATAGCCCTATCTTGCCTCGGCTGAAAAACATTTGAAGAAAACTATTGTGTCATTTTGAAGTCTTGAACATATATTTTGACCTCAACGTTTTTTGTGACAAGTATGAGCCCTCAGTTTTGAGAGGTAACCAGTTGACGTTGAATTCAGTGTTATAGACAAGGGTGTTGCGCACTGTACGTCTAACTAACGTCTGGAAGCGCGTGCAATCTCTCACCACTCGTTTTCTCAAGAACGGCAAATGTCAGCAAGACCGGACCGTGATTCATCGCCAATACCAAATCATCCGGGATTACGAACGATTCCTTTCCAACTAGCACTGGAGTAGTCGTTGTAAAAAGCTTGGTAAAGAACGAGGACTTTATAAACTGTATAGCACATTTCGGAGCTTGTCGGGCAGGCGCACGCAAAAACCCACGTTGTTCGGTTCCATCACTCTCCGAGACACGCCAAAGGACAATGAACATCACCTTATTACGACGCTTTTCCCTCACGCCTCTCTTAGTCTCCACTCCCCGCTGCCGACCATCATGGTTCCAAATGTGGATATGGATCTCGATGCCCCATTCACCATGGGGGAGTTTCAGGTGGCTCATGACCATGGCAAACATCATTCTGCCCCTGGTCATGATGGCGACATGGTAGCACTTGCGTAACTTAGGTGAAACTCCACATTGAATAGTGTTCCATGTGATCAATACTTACTCGGCCTCGGGTGACGTTCCCAATGACCTCAAATGGACGCTTGTTCATCCAATACCCACGCCAAACAAAGACCTCCCTGTGCCGACTAACCTTCGGCCAATCCAACTCACACCCACCATCTGCAAACGTATTGAGCGCCTGATTAGCAACCGCCTTCAGTATTATATGGAATATGTGCGCCCGTGGTTTCACTCGACCCAAACAGGATTCCGTGCTCACCTAAGTACTCCCAACTCCATTTGGCTGTTTCAAAGTGTTCTTAATCACACATCACCGACTGGTGATCAGGATTACGTCCTCACTTTTGACGTGAGAAAAGCCTTACACAGCGTTTTCAACAGCGCTCGCTGTGGCCTTCTCAAGCCAAAGGGCCGAAAACTAGATACACAATATTTTTGAATATCGAGCGATTCGGCTCAACAGCCCGCATCCTGGATCGAGCACAAGAGCATTTTATCTGGATAGGGGTGTTCCCCAGGGTTCTCTCCTTGGGACCGTTATCTTCCACTCGACCATGAAAAGCGTGGCCCGAAGCGCGCAATGGCACACTGCGGCTCGTTTTGCTTTCTACGCTGATGACCTCAAAGGGTGGGTTGAAGCTGCCGACTACAAACGCACGTAAGACATGGCTACGGAATTGCGGGAGGCGGCAAACAGCCCCTGCGCCACTCTCCCAACTCTAGGCCTTAAGCTGGCACCCGAGAAGGCAGAATTTTTTCTGGTCCACGGTCAGCACCAACCACCCGCCAACAAGCACCATTATGTCTACATCGGCGACACAGCCGTTGCCTCGCATTTTGGCCATATTCATTGACTAGGCGTCCTTTTCGCTAGCCAAACAGCGCTCGGAAATGGATAACGCAGCTCCACAAAAACTGGAAAATGATGCTGCGCCTATCCTTTCGATCTTTCGCCATTACAGCAAATGTGGCGGCGCTAACCAATTGGCCTCTCTCAGCTCAAGAGCAGTGGCCTTCGGTTGTCAGACTTATGGCGCCCCGGCTTGCGACCTCTCTTTGATTCACAGGAAGCCCTTAGCGGTCCTTTACCTGGCCATGCTTCGTACGATCCCTGGACTTCCAAGGCATAATCGCATTAACGCTCTTAAACTGGCTGCCTCGGTCCCACCGATGGAAGAGCTTCTTGCGGAAGGCGTACTACATCAGCTTCGGCGGACACTAACACAGCAGGTGACTGCCCTCTGTTCCTGGAACGAACGTAAACTTCCAAAACTTCCGCCCACCTCACAACCCCCTCCCCCTTGGTTAAGCCTGTCTGTTACAGTTGTTAACCAACGAACCGGAATGAGCCCTCTCGGTCCAACTGCTCATTAAAAGTTCCTTTAGCACGTCCTCGCAGCCAAATTGCCGGATGAGGTGAATATTCTTACGCATGCCAGCCTCTCCTCTTCCCATAAGGGCCTGGCCTTGCGCTGCGCAGCTCGACCGGACCTGGACGGATCCCTCACACGCCAAGCTTTTAGCTCGCCACCCACCTGGAAGCGGAGCTCCAGAGCATCCTTAGCGCACTGGATCATTTGTCCTTCACTAGTGCAAACCCGCCACCTCCACGCATTCGCCTTCTCACAGACTCTCACCAAGCGCATCAAGAGCTGCGTAAGCCCTTCACCGATCATCCAACGCTGCACCTAATCCAACATATGACCACCATTCTGGCTCGTAATGGGATCGGTTCCCGTTTGGCGTGGGAGCCGGGTCACAGGGATCCGGATGGAGGCAGCCAGGCTGCATGTGATGCAGCTCGGGAGCGTCTTGCTAGGGCCCGTCTCCTGGACGACCACGCGTCACCCCCTCCCCCTGCCCACGCCTTCAACTTAATCACGCATGCCAGGCACGTATGTGCCGCCTTTGTGCAGTTACCCCTAACCCCCCGGTCTACCTAAATCTGGCTCCTCCGATGCCTCGCTCTGCGGAAGTACCGTATTTACTCGCATAATGATCGCACCCCTGAATTTCGTCGTCAAAATACAATGTTTTTTTTTTTATTTCCCGCACAATGAACGCTCCCTCAACTTGCCGCAGCCATATGTCGTATGTGTGGCAAGTCTACATGACGATGGTCCTGTTTACCTTAGTTTCCTCCTTTTTCAAAGCTGACATGGCTACGTGGTTGCCGCGGACTCTCACTAAACTCTCACTAAATGAACATTATGTACTCAAAAGACAAATAAAAAAAAACGCGCTCGGCTTGCTGCGTCGGCAGCCGTGTCTTGTTGTCTCACACTGTGACAGTAGCAGCCACTTATTCGTCGACCTGTTCTCACCTCACAGCAAAAAACACTGCATTTTGCGTCACCTTGCAACGTAACTGGCGGTGGCCCGTGGAGTTTTTATTATGTTTTATTGTGTTTATTATGTTCATTAGACCTATGGCAAAAATCTGACGTATAACTGGAGTTTTCTGCGCTGAAACGTTTTTCGCGATAACTTTATCTCGCGTAATGAAAGCACCCCCAAATTTGCATCATAATTCTGTGAAAAAAAGGTGCGTTCATTACGAGAGCAAATACAGTATTCGTCAATGAAGCTGGGGCCAACGCAGCCCCCCCACCCCACATCACTAGAAAAGGAATTTACACAACCGGGTCTCCCCTCCTGACTGCCCCCACTGCCCACTGTGGCGCTGCCTCGCGTTTTGTCTGTACCGGCCTATCCTCACCAATGCTATGCCTCCCGATGCCTCACAAGATTGTCCTCAATTTCAAGACTCCAATTTTCTCACAATCTTTCGGCTGCTCGGCGTAGACAGTGGTCTCTCAAGATTATTGTAGACTGGGGTGTACAGCAGTTGTGAAAATTCCCTAATGGTAGATGATCTTCACCTTAGCCTGGCTTCCGCTGTCTGAAGAGAACTCCTGTGTGGTCTAATGGACGCATCATTCCATCAACTGGGCTACTCATCCATTCTCCTTGATCTCCTACCCTTATTTTGCCCGCATGGTCTTCCCGTGATTAATAAAGGACTCCAACCACCTGCAGATCTTTAACGTGCACATACGGGCGTTTTCGCTTCTCACCTCCACCCGAAAAGCACATGTTTCTTTCAGGAAGGACCGAAAAAATGGGAACAAAATTAATTCAATACGATCCAGCAAATGCGGGTAAAAAAGCAGAGCTATTCAAACCTCATTACGGCATCTACTACGATTTCCTTAACCGATCAGATTGCAAAGAGTGCTTTGGAAAGCACTTTCGAGAAGCGTACACGTTTTTAAAACCTGTGTCGTAATTATAAGCAAATTTGGGGGGGGGAAGGGGGGGGGGAAATCCGGGCGAAGGTCAATAGGGGTGAATCCAATCTTCTCGCACACGTGTAGTGAGCAGCAGATCTACGGCGATTGAAAAGGTTGGGTTTTCGAAACGAGCCTCGAATTACACCAATTTTCCGATTCTTCTCGTTTCTTGACAATTTCGTGAGGAATAAAATGCGCCCAGGTCACTCTTCCGCAACCTTAGTGGATTGCGGCTGATTATTCCCCGAAAGACGCGCGGAGATGAGCAAGTCTAGGGACTTCCAGGTAAAGGCATTTTCAAATTCAATCTTTTCATCGTATCTAAAAATGCGCATATAAAATGGCAATTCAGCAAGCACACTCTTTCCTTTTTTTGTGTTTATTCCTGCTTCTCTCTCTCCCTTGTTCTCACTCTTTCACTATTTAGACTCGTCTCTCTTTAGACCTTGCTTTTTTAAACAGAATGAAATTTTGTGAAAGAAGGGACTTACGACATGGTTTGATTCGAGGCAGTGAATTTAAAATCCTTCCCAAAGAGTTATTTGATCAGTTGCCAGAATAGCTGCACCAACGTGTGTCGTACAAATCGGTTGGCCCCGTTGGAAGTCTCAATGTTAATGTCAGGTGGTAGACAAGCTCTAGTTCTTTACGGGCAGGCCGCTTTAAACTTCAAGGGACCTGTTTAATCCTAGCATGTGCCTTTTAACTTTGTATGTTTTGTAGCCATGTCGGCTTGGTCACCAAGTAACTGTGAATTTGCGTCATAAACATGACGAAATTATGGGTGTAACAACCCTAGAAGGCCGATGAGCACAGAGAAAAGCCTGACGAAAATGAAAAAAATAAACAAGGACCCAAACGTTATTCTAAAAAAGAGGAAGCCGAGTAAGATAAAAAATTAGCAAGCGCCAAAAACGCAGTAAAAACAAATGAATGGCGATAGAAATAAGGAATAAAAGCAAAAAAATACATACATGATTGCATATGGGTACGCAGTATATGACACATTTGCGGGAATGCAACATAACAAATATTTGGTGATCCTTTTTAGAAGTCTGAGCACGAGGTCGCGGGTTCGATTCCCGGCCGCGGCGGCCGCTTTTTTGATGGAGGCGAAAAGCAAAAACGCCCGTGTGCACGAGATTTCGGCGCACGTTAAAGATCCCCAGGTGGTCAAAATTAATCCGGAGCCCTCCACTACGGCGCGCCTCATCGCCTTCGTTGCGTCGGCGCGTTAAACCCTACAATCAATCAATCAATCCTTTTTAGAAGTGACGGATAAGAGTGGTTGGTTAAGAGAGACGTTCGCTTCCAAAAGCGGTTTGTTATTGGACGGCTCCGTACCTGCCGCTGCATTATCTAGGTTTTATTATCCAGAGGGCGCCACACAGTGCGCGAACGATAATGGGTCGTTCCTGCGAACGAATAGGTTCTGTTCCTAAGTAATCCTTAGAAAGTGCTACGTGGACAAGACCTGAAGCTGAAGTCATCACTGTAATTTGTTCCGTGTCCCTGGGTCATTATCTGTGGAAACTACTGCTGGCGTTGTCTGCAGGCAAAAGGAAACAATTGCCAGCCGTGTCACAAGGTCACGTGACCCTTCTCCTGGACGCTGTAAAAAAATATTTCCATCCGCTGTTTTGCTGGCGGTGGACCTTTCGGAAACTTTTTTTGTGTGTGTGTGCCAGAGCAACAGATGCTGTGTCCTCAAAAAATACTGATTTTGAAGCATTCAGTTGTTAGTGTCTATCTGCATTGTAAACTCGGCCCTTCCACCCGAATACACCCCACAACGCATCCCCCCCTTTATTTGAAGCCAATAACTCGATACCCAACCACAAGGATGAAAGATAGACAGCTAGCTCACCCGACTTACCACTTCTCCGGGTACGCCTTTGGAATCTACATCTGATACACCGATGCCTCTCTATATTAGCCCAAGACCACACACGCAGTAGCTCGTGTCTTCTCTATGGGCCCTGCCAATATCTCACTCGCTGTCTTGACCAGCAACATAGACGCTGCCGGTAAAGTCGCACCCGCCTTGTCGTATCACACCGACACCGAGCGTGTAACCATCATCACCGACTGCTAATCCGCAAGTTGCCACCTCCAAGCAGGCAGCATCTCTTCTGAGAAATTCATCCTACCAGCAAACATTGCACGGCACAGAAGTAAAGGGAGAACGAAACATCCGCTAGATCCAGCGGATGTCTCTCGTTCATTTTTTAAATGCAGAGCATTTCAGTAACTCACGATGTCACCCGCGTTGACGTCCGTAGTCCGTACCGCACCCCTCCCTACTATATAAAAAAAAATACTACCCGGCGCCCGGTTTCGATCCCTCGACCCTGCGGGCGGAACGCAATGTACATGGTGCTCTACCCACTGCGCCACAAAGCCGACACAGAATGGGACGCTGCGAACGCACCTTATATCTTTGACTCAATCAAATTACTGCTGACGAGCGCTCTCTCGTCAGCAGTTGCCACAAGTGCAACAACATTAACGTAACGCAAACTACTTAACGTCGTGCGCCCCCGGAAATGCTCTGCATTTGATCGTGCCCCTCGCGAGGGGGATGTTTCACTGCGTCTTCTCTTTGTCGTGGGACCCGTGGCGCCATCTGGCGGAGGCGCGGCACAACTCGTAGCACTTTCTTTGAAAAAGCGCCTCGAAAGCGCAGCAAATATGAAATAGGGATGTTAGCTTTGCCCCGTGTATAGTGTTCGCTAGTACGATGAATACTTTAGTTAGTAACCACCTTGCCCAACTTTCTGCGTTAGTTGTCGCCTGTCGGGCTTCGCATCTTCACACAGACGTCTCCACAAGGAAGCGACGGCTCCGACATGTACAGTTTCCGCTCACAGAAAAAAAGTTAGCTCTTCCTCCACCTAAACCCCATGCGGGAAGAGATGGCTGAGGCGAAAATGCCGAGCCAGCAAGAAAAAATTAAACCCAGTTCCACCGCGTCTAAAAATTCTGCAGAAATTCAGAAAATTATCTACTAAAACGTAGCATGCTTCTGCCGCTTGTCCTGAGTGAGTTTTTTCCAGCCAAATGTTTTTGGGGTTTTTTTCTAAATCCTGTCCGACCAATTATCTTCATTTGCGCTATCTTAATGATGAGAAGTGGAATTTTCGCAGAATATGCGTTATTGTGGAAATGCAGGTCGTTACGTGGTTCGAAATTTACCGTAATTTTTTTTTATATTTTTCTTATTCTTTAGATTTTTAAAATTACTTTCTACCAATTATCTCATTTAACGATTATAGCTTGAACTTCTGCAAAATCTGCGTTACTGTGGAAATGCATGCCGTTATACGATTTGCCGTTTTCCGTAATTTTTGCATATTTTCTCTGTTTAGTTTTTCAAAATTTTGTCCCACCAATTATCTCCCTTTACGTTAGTATAACGATTGCATTTCGAACTTTCGCGAAATCTGTATTATTGTGGAAATGCAGGGCGTTACGTGGTTAGCCATTTAACGTAATTATTTTATATTTCTTTATTTTTTTTATTTCTTCAAAATTTTGTGCCGCCAATTATCTCCATTTACGCTATTATAACGACTACAGGTGGAACTTTCGCGAAATCTGGATTTGTGCGGAACTGCAGGGCGTTACACGGTTCGCCATTTTCCGTAATTCTCTATATTTTTCTTAGTTCTCTAGTTTTTCGAAATTTCGTGCGACCAATTATCTCCGTTTACGCCACTATTGCGATTAAAGCTGGAACTTCCGCGATATCTGCATTTTTGTGGAAATGCAGGGCGTTACACGGTCCCGGCTGTGAGGGTACTCGGCAAAGAATGCTGCGCAATAAAATGCACTGAAACTGCGGAGTTGCGGTTCTCCTGTGTCGGATCGGACACAAGAATGGTACTGCAGAGAATGGCAGCACCGTCGCCGCGCGATTTCAGCGGTTCGCGTAAAGGAATCGGCAGCGGCGGGAAGCCGCCTCCCACCTCCCTCCCCTAGCGTGAGTGAGAGGAGCCCGCACTTGCCGAGTAATTTTAGGGGCCTTAGCACTTGCGAGGCTACTGCGCCCTCTTTCGGTGGGTCTCGACACCGGTTTTAGCTAGGTCGCCTGCGTGACACACGACCTAAAGAAGACTTACGAAAGGACTCGACCTACAACAGCTCCGCTGTGAAAACGAGGACGTCTCCGTAACTAGGCAAGGCCTGAACACGTTTGGTGCACTCCTAGTGGCTCATCTGATCTCGATAGAGACGTGACGTCCCCCTCTTCTTTCTTGTTCTTTTTCTGTTTTTCTTGTTTTGTTTTTTCCTATTTGTTCTGCGCCGTTCATCTGTCTCTGTTCGCTGCTGTTGGACGCGGAGCCCGATTGCTCTCGGTATACACCCAATTCACCGGTGGAACAGCTATACTTTTTGTACGGCTGAAAGTTAGGCTAGTTGGTGCTGACTTAGAACCATTTTACCAGCAAAAAACGGACCGGAACTTAGAAAGAAGTAGATGGGACAATCGCTAGACTTCAACGGAACCGCTTTTACTTGAGACACGTAATATATGAAAACGCCAACAGACCGGGCTCAAAAGGTGATAACTCTTACAAATGATAAAAAAACAATCCTGTATCAGCGTGCCTTAGATCGCTCTTACGGCAAAAGAGCTAAGTTTCTTGCTGGGGCGCATGCGCGGGACGTTGCTTGGCCGTGTGGGGTGGCACGCATCTATGACTTTAGATTGTTTTTTGTCATTTGTAAGAGTTATCATCTTTTTAGCCCGGTTTGTTAGCGTTTTCATATATTACGTGTCTCAAGTAAAAGCTGTTCAGTTGAAGTCTACCGATTCTCCCGTCTACTTATTTCTAAGTTCCGGTCCGTTTTTTGCTGCTAAAATAGTTCCATACCTTTCTTCTCAACATCGTTAGCTTGACTTTGAGGATAGTACTTGCGACGGTAAACCCACTAGCATCAAAACATCGAACAGCTGAGTCATGCAAGTTTGAGGCGACGTCAAGCAACACCGCCTTCATAACGTTTGCTGTCGCGTGAGCCGAAAATGGCCAAACAACCCCTTTCCTCTTGCTCTCTCCCGCCCTTCCCGCGCTCTAGCCTTCGCCTGTGCTCCCGACCAGGTAGTCACCTGATTGGCAGCAGGGCATTGCGGAAATTATAAGAGACAATTTACAGGGTTTGTTTAGCCGTGGCGGAGAATGGCGCTACTACGCATCCATGTCTTATCGGTGTCTGCATGCTGTCGAGCTGTGTGTCAAGCTCGAGCGGCGACTTAAGGCGGGACGCCAGCTTCCGCGCACCACACCAGTGATGAGCGGCCCGAACTAGGTTTCCCACTGCTCTCACCGGAACACGGGCCACGCGATAAGCAATGTATTACGGGTACGTTGCCTCAACATTGCGGTTATAGTCGTGCCTGCTTAGTTAGCTTCATTGTCTAACAGTTTGCACACAACCTTACATTTTTCTCGCGGCATAAATAGCAATGCCGATTTTACAGCGACGGTGAACTGCTTGTCGTCCTATCACACGCAGTGAGTGGCAGCAGCGAATACTCTTTGTTCCGAAGCTGTACAACACTGAAAGAGACAGTGTGCTGCTTAAGGCTAGCTAGCACTTTTAAGACACTGACATAGTTTCTGCGGCGTAAATCGACACGAAGGAAAACCTGGCGGAAAAGACGCAGTGTTGAGCGTGGCCCATGCGGAGCGAAGTTGCAGCGTGAAAATATCAACGCCTTCTTAAAAGAAAGATGGCTAAAACGCGAAGCTTTCTCCAATGCATCTCAAGCTGGCTAGAGCAGTTTTTTTCCCAACAAATCTGCAATAAAATTATGTATGTTTCCTAGAAATAAAGCAGCTTAAAATCGAATTTCAATTGGGACCTTAGTCGGAGTTCAAAATCTAAACTGCTTCGACTGCGTCGGAATGGCCCAGGCGGATGGACGGTGGCTTCATAACGCTAGGGACCCACGTTTGATTCCGACCACGTGAAGCGCTTTTTAAGTGCAGAGCACTTTAGGCGCTCGCTTTGTCGTCGTAGCTTGACCGCTGGACCCAAGTAGAGCAACAGGGCGTCCCGTGGTAAGGCTGTCGTCGCGGTGTACCCCAGAGGATCCGAAACCCAAGCGGTTTATATAGTCATAAGCTTTAAACACTCGTGAACCGCTAGCGCCTGTCCTACATCTCCCCGTTGTTTAGCGCAGAGAAAACTATAGGTACATTTCAGGCAGAATATTCATAATTAACCGGCAGCGCCCTCGTTCATTTAGTCAGGAACACTCGTTAAGTTGGTTTTTACGATAGTAAGCGTATAAAGCGGCCGCGCAAGAAAAAGATGGCACGTTCGAAATGACGCAGAAAGTCTCCACGCGCAAGAAGAAACTGGCGTGTTCGAAATGCCGCAGAAGTAGCGGCATTTACGAAATGGCACTGACAGGTTATGCCTTCTTCCTTTGGCTGCGCTAATTTAGATGCGTGTTCAAAGTACGATGGTGGTGACTGCTACCCCTCACCCCTCCCGATTCGCTTCACCCCGTTGCTTAAGTGGTGACCGTTCAGTGCCTGCCGGAACGTACGAATCACTGCCGTGGTCTCTGAGGGTGGCACCTCGGTGGGGCCACAGCAGGTTTATTAATTAATGATTTACTCAAGTAATTAATTAATTAAACTGATATTTGCAAGACACTGACTCGGAGGAGCCGCGCAAGAAAAAAATGTCGCGTTCGAAATGCCGCAGAAAGGCTCTAGCTGCGCAAGAAAAGATTAACGCGTTCGAAATGACGCAAAACAGCTCCAGCATACCAAATTAAAGCAAGCACAAAAAAAACAGAACTCCCGCTGGCGCAGTTTCAGGCAGGGGGCGCGCGAGCACTACGCTGGCGGGAAATTTGAATTGCATGGGGTGGTAGCAGTGAGCGCATAACGGCGCCACAGCCCATTATGGCGAATCAATGCTCTGCACTTCCGACAGCTTTCACATTAAGTGGAACGGCTTAAATTTTTTTCTTGAAGCGATTGATTCCCTTTCTTTATCATCATCAACGATATGTGAAACCTGTTGTGTAACCTTGGCGTTCCTGGAGTGTATTTTCGCTTTTCGACGCCATCATGGACGCATAGCAAGCTTTGCTTTAAAAACGGTGGACGCCGCCTGTCAACCGGGGTGGCGATAAACAGACAGTTCTTCGGTTAGCTATAGCTCTCTTATAAATATACAGGAAAGTATTCCTTTCCCCATGGCAGCGGTAACTAGAATATGTGGGTTCTAGGGGGGCAAAGGGTTCGCCCGGCGTCCTGGCGGCAGGGCGAAGCTCGCCGTCAAAATTAGCTGCCTGTGGGCGCCGCTGTAAGTTTCAGTCAATGGGTATTGAAAAAAAAAAATCACGCATCTCCACGAAGTGAATCATGACGAGTGGACGAAGCACTGGGGATGGTTCTTACCGTAAATCACCCGTGGCATTGCCCACTCGCGCATGTAAATGAGTGACAACGCGTGTGTACAGTACATACAATTCCAATCCAATCCAATCTAATCATATCCAATTCAATCCAGTCTATATCCAATTCATTTCAATCCAAATGCAATCCAATCAATTTCAATCCAATCCAATCCAATTCTCCTCGCGCATGCGCTACACTGTGTACACGGACGCCAAGGGACAAGCCACGGACAAAGCGAGGTCTTAATGTGCTTCGCACCTGAAAGCGAGAAGGATCACGCAATTTTATTTTTATTCTCAGGCCTATTGCCATTTTATATCATTACGACGGCACAGCCGGGGCGGTGTACTGTCGACACTGACAGCGTAGAGCACACGGCTTCGATTAGTTGGTGCTGACAAGTTATGCAAGGCAATGGGGTGTCCGTCTCACTGAAGTCAGTACGCTTAAAGCAAAAAAGTTCTACTGAGAATATATTACGCCATATTTACTTTGCGGATCTCTGGCATTCAGCGCAAAGTAATGCAGTATTTGTAGGAATTTACTTATCTTTAAAATTCTCTATACAAATGTCCGCTTTCATACTATCAGATTTAAATAACCCCGAACAATAAACGTGCTCCTCCCCAAACTAAGAAGTTTCTGAAGTTGAATAATTGCCTCAGAATTCGCAGGGACAAGTCAGTTCCTTTCGCGAAAATAGAAACAAAAGATAAAAAAACTATGGGCTGTAAGGAAATCAGGGAAGCACGTTACACAAGGCGCCTTTACTTGCGAAGAACGCAGAGAGCTTCGCGCGGTGCTCATTTCACATGCAAGAGGAAAGCCTGTGATTAACTTACCGCTCGTCTCGATTCGCCGGTTCGCGGGACCGTGCCTGGAAACTGGCTGGAGGTGCTCAAAAAGTTGCAGGCATGGAGACCCGTTCGTACGGAGCAAGCTGCCGGGGATCGAGACAAACGCGAGCGCGGAAACTTTTAGGAATATCGCGAGGACAATTTTTAAAGGAGGAGTGCCACCAAGGGGAGGTTTAAAGAGAGTATCAACAAAACTAAGCGTTGAGGAAAAGCGAAGCGGGCTAGGCAGTTCGAGGAGAAACGCTACTGTTCACACGCATTAACCATACGACGACGATGTATTTTACAAGCGTCGGACACGATTGTCGCGCTAACGCTATATCACTGTTTCTGAAAACGAAGCTTTCCTTCTGCATTCCGCTTTCTTTAAAGTGTATTAGAAGTTTAAACTGTTTAATAAAATAACGTTGTGGTTACACAGATAAGGAATTGTCGTAGCTTGAATCAGTAGCGCTCCGCCTACGGTGATTAAATTTGTTCTGGCTACAAAAAATATTTTACGGCGACATATTCAGTACCTAATACAACCTCTGAGGTGGTTCACGTACCTACAGCGCCTAAATTTGGGGCCGCATCAGCAGACATATATGTCCGTACAAACTTGATAACAGGGTGTGCAACGGGAACTGAACCGAACACGTGAGCATTCGCGTGTTCGTAAGTTGTCTTAGTCACTTCTTCGTTGCTTACGGTGGCTCTAAAGGAGAAATATCTCTTTTGTAGCGTAAGCTACACTGGCCGAGGTTGAGCAGTTTCGCGTGGGCCGTGAAGGGCCGTTCTGCGCAAGCGCGAGGAGCATTGGATTGGTTAGGATCGGATCGGATCGGATTGGATTGGATTCGCTTGGGTTGGATTGGATTGGCTTGGATTGGTTTGGATTAAATTGGATTGTGTTGGATTGAAATTCAATCCAATTGGAGTACGGGTGTGTAGAGAATTGGGTCTGCACATTCGCCGGTCTGCGCATTCCAGAGGAGTGACGTCATAGCTGCGGCAGATGCACTGGCGCCGGCGCGTGCCTAGCTGTGTGCCACCGTTGCGCAGTAGCTAAGTGTGACGCTGCGCAGGAGCCGCTTGATAGCCGTTTCGCGTGGCTCCTGGAGAGCCGTGCTGCGCATGCGCGAGGAGCATTGACTGGACTGGACTGGACTGGACTGGACTGGACTGGACTGGACTGGACTGGACTGGACTGGACTGGACTGGACTGGACTGAATTGAATTGAATTGAATTGAATTGGATTGGATTGGATTGGATTGGATTGGATTGGATTGGATTGGATTGGATTGGATTGGATTGGATTGGATTGGATTGGATTGGAAATCGTTTCAGCAGCAGTAAGCATAATCAGCTAATCCTACACAACCAGGAAACCTAAGGATAACCAGGTGAACCTTAGCTCACGCTACGTATACCCTGGCATACCCCAGCTAAGCCACTGCTATTTTTTTAAGCGATGGCGCTGTAGCCACGACAATCTCAGCGGACGAACTTTTGAGTACGTCGGTCCGCACGTTTGCAACCGATAAAAGCGAGGGATGCGGAGAGAGCATGGGATGTCAAGAGGCAGGTGATAAGGAAAACGAGAAGAAAGTGGAATGGATCGGCCTTGCCGAAATAGGAAAAGTGGTGCAGAGTAAACAGAAGGCATGCGCAGAGAGAGCCTGGGAGGGACTAAAATAAGTGGAAACGAGAAGCCAAAAAGAATGAGAGGCAAAAAGAAGGTGGTTGAAGTTCTTGAGACCAAACTTGTCCCGCAGCTTCGTGTGCTTACATGTGAAAGCCGGGTTTTGTTCCAATAGCTCCGGTGCGTGGGAACAACCTGGGATAAGCACCGCAGCTCGTAGGTTCATAGGGTAAATACAACGGAGTGCTTGACATATACAAGAAGTACATCCTTTGAAACATTTTTGCAGAATACCGAAATCTTAAGTTTGTTGTTTAACGGTTTGTATTGTGCATTTAGCTCCTTACTAATGCACTGCAATGCTAAACACATAGGCACAATGAAAACTTCCCACAAGCTAAGGTGAGAAACAAGTTATGTCTGCCGGGGTGTATGTAGTAAGCCCCTGGCCCTCTCACCAGATGGGCTTGCAGAAATACGTCACCGACTTTTTGACATGTATTTGTGACATATATTGGTCACTTTGGGACAAACAAATTCACAGAACGAATTTGCTTGTTCAGAATTGGCGAGTAAGTTAGCGCATTGAAGTTTGGGCACGCGCGCTGTTGTTTCTCTGCTATTTTAAGATTGATTGATTGATTGATTGATTGATTGATTGATTGATTGATTGATTGATTGATTGATTGATTGATTGATTGATTGATTGATTGATTGATTGATTGATTGATTGATTGATTGATTGATTGATTGATTGATTGATTGATTGATTGATTGATTGATTGATTGATTGATTGATTGATTGATTGATTGATTGATTGATTGATTGATTGATTGATTGATTGATTGATTGATTGATTGATTGATTGATTGATTGATTGATTGATTGATTGATTGATTGATTGATTGATTGATTGATTGATTGATTGATTGATTGATTGATTGATTGATTGATTGATTGATTGTAGGGTCTAACGCGCCGACGCAACGCAGGCGATGAGGCGCGCCGTAGTGGAGGGCTACGGATTAATTTTGACCACCTGGGGATCTTTATCATGCGCCGAACTCTCGTACACACGGGCGTTCTTGCTTTTCGCCTCCATCAGAAAAGCGGCCGCCGCGGCCGGGAATCGAACCGGCGACCTCGTGCTCAGCAGCGCAACGCCTTAGCCACTGCGCCACCGCGGCGGGTCAATCCTTCTTCTGACCATTTTTTGAATCCCTGTTGGGATAAAAACTGAGAAGGAGCGTCCCATGACAATTTCCAAAAACTATGAAACGAACAGTACAATTTTGTTCGTCTTTGAGCTTCTTTTCTTCATAAGTTGGGATTTTTTTTTAAGTACTCAAGCTGTATTATTTTCTGGTTTTTGCTAAGGCAACATCGAACGTTCCAACATGACTCCGCGAGCTCCCTGCCAGAACATGCACATAATGAGAATATTTTTATTTGGCTGTCGTGCCAGAGCTAAGACGAATGCCGGCAAATTTGGAATTGCCGATGACATGACTGTGAGAAAATAGTCCGACAAAATCGTGGCATGCCTCGAAAATTGCTCTTCAAGTGTTCCTTCCGAAACCATTCCAGTTCAGAGTTTTCCCCAAATTTAGGGCCACTTTCCTCAACGTTTCCTGAATCAGTGGCATAGAGAATGTAACAAACATTTTCTTCAAGGTTAAAAAAACGCGTGCGGTAATTGCCACAACAATCCCGATGCTACCAAAGGTAACGTCACCTCCCATGTAGCTTACAGAAGGGAGCTTGGTGAAACGAAGCACCGATGGAGCCCGGAGACTGCACGTGCTATGTGGAAGCTGCAACACAACTAACGGATGTTGAGGAGGTACGGGAATTTGGGAAACAATAGTATAAGGACGCAGAAGCAATCAACATCGGGAGACGATTTCTGCAAAGAAAGCAATCGTAACTAGCGGGCTCTCTTGCTGTTTTCTTTCTTTCCTTACTTCTTTCTTTGCTTTTTTCGTACTTAACTTTTTCCGTCCTCCCGTTTTTTATTTTTTATTTCTTTCTTTACTTATTTCTTGGTTCGTTTGTCTCTTTCTTTTTTCTGGTTTTCTCTATTACTTTATCTCTTTTTCCTTCCTTCCTTTTTCCTTCCCTCCTTCATTCTTTTTTTCTTCCTTCCTTCTTTCTTTTTTCTTTTTCTTTCTTTTTTGCTCGTTCGTTTCTTTCCTTTTCTCTTTCTCTATTCTAATTACTTTATCCCTTTTTTGTTCCAGCCTCTTTTCCTTCCCTCCTGCATTCTTCTCTTTCTTTCCTTCCTTCTTTCTTTTTTTCTTTCTTCCTTTTTGTTTGTTAATTTCTTTCTTTTTCTCTTTCTCTCCACTAATTACTTTATCCCTTTTTCCTTCCATCCTCTTTTCTTTCCCTTCTTCATTCTTTTCTTTCTTTCCTTCCTTCTTTTCCTTTCTTTCTTTCTTTTTCTTCCTTTCTTTGCTTTCTTTCTTCCTTTCCTTCTTTCGTTCTTACGTTTTCTATCTTTTCTTCTTTCTTTTTTCTTGTTTTTTTTCTTTATTCCTTTTGCACATTTCTTTCCTTCACACTGTTCCTACTTTCTTACTTTTTTTCCTCCTTTTCTTTTTCTTTTATTCCACCTTTTGCCTTTCTCTTTACTTTCTGTTTTTCTTTAGTTGTTTCCTTCTTCCTTTCATGACTTCTAGCTTCCTATCTTTTTACTTTGCTTCGGCTCTGTGTCAATGGATCCAATTCTTCAAACAACTGCGGAGCTTTCTACAAGACGGTTCCTATAACAGCGAGGCAGACAGAAAATGGCCTCTGTGCTCATCCGGGGGCCTTTCTTTGTATTCGATAGACTCGACTAGGGGCATGTTTGCTTTAGAAAGCAGGGCAGGTTTTACTAGCGGTTTCTCTCAACACGTGGCGTTATACACGGCTCTACTCTCGAAATGGCTTCACGTGGAGAATCGTATCGCTTCACATTTATGGGCCCCTTGCCAGAAGTGGCAGCTAGGTCACGAGAAACAGGTAGTATAACTGTTTCGGTTTCGCAGTATACGAGAGCTCATATATGCCACCCAGTTCACGGGCCCATGTTTTTCTGTGAAATTGCGAAGTTGCTCTTTGGCGGCAATCTCAGTTAATAAAGGAGAACGCACAAATGCGTTTTTCGTGTTAGGAAAGCGTGGGCAGATGGCCTGAAGTTTCTAAAGTATTTCAGTTTGTACTTTTGCTATGTGGCTCGGTATTAAACTTCATGCCCAGTGTTTTCGATTCCTGGATCTATTTTAGTTTTTCTTTGGAAAACCTTCGGCGCGTCTGATATATAATGTTGGAATCATACCTTCCGCTTTACCCACGGCAGTTCCAACCAAAGAAAGCATCTTTAGCTACCTAACAAAGACTAAAAAACTACAATCTCTAAAAAAGTGCCTAAAAATAAACCTAATCTGTTTCGTGTTCCTCAAAGTGGCTACAAGGCGTTTCTAATGGGCAGGGAGGTTGCTCGAGGTAGAGAATATGTAGGGCAGGAGCCTGAATATGACGGTTAAAATTTACAAAACGTGACCAGCGAACTCCTGCGACGACTAAAAGGGAGAAGCTTGAAATGGCGTGCAATAACCCACAAGAAAATGTTTTGTTGAGCTGAAATTTTATTTCAACGGTGGGACGTTTACAAATGAGCGGGAAAATGAACTCAAAACAGAGCGGCATCAATGACAAAACTCGCGGAAGATACCAAAGCGCCGAATAGCTCCATTTGCACAGAGCCCGAAAACGCACTTAGCTGATTGCATGTCCCAAATAAACTGTCTTATTTGCTCCTAGGCTCGTCTCTCTTATTTTTGTTTCGCTGTCCGTACTGTTCCCGAAATATCTGGCAGATGAAACAGTCAGCCTGTTTTCTTCTTCTTTCAGAAGAAAAGGCAAAAGTTAATGCAAGGAAATAACGCACTTCAGCATACCGCAGTGGTGCTTGGCAGAAGCGGCAGACAATAAAAAAAGGCTTAGCGTTTTCACGGTTCTGGTGGCCCGGGAGGGCTGCGTTTTGAAGCAAAAATAAATCTTTCCGTCTGTAACGAGCTTGTCTTATGCAGAATGTTTTTCCTGCGAGCATGCCATTGTTTGTTCATGTAGCGGCTGTTGTGTTCCAACGCACGAGACGACCGTTCTTTTCCAGGCTGGCGGAACCGTTCAAACGGCACTCCATTATTAGAGCTGCACCGGTACTTCTTTTACTGCGCTGGGGCACGTCCAGAAAGGCGAAGACGCGCTCCCTTTAATTGCACGACCGTGCCGCTAGGCCTTTCGCAAGCACCGCGGGACGATATCTTCAGTTTTCTTTTGTGAGTGCGTGCACGTGTGCGTTTCTAGAAAGTTGAGGCGCCCCAGTGAACATTAGTACTTTTGGGCACCCTTTCTTGATTTGTGTTTTGAAAAATAATGACTGGAGGAAATTTCTACCTGTGTATGTATTTCCTAAATAAACTAGTTGTGCCATAACAACTGCATGAAAGCAGAAAGCAGAAAAGCTTGCTTCGTGCTGAGTTCCTTGCGTTCCGCGAAACATAATTAGAGACTGGCGCCTCTTCAACGCGTGCAGAGAAAAGCATGAAGAAATGATGATTATGGTAAATTCTTTTGTTAGGAAGATGAAGAAAAAAAATGAGGTTTATTGTTGCCTTCGATATCCATAAAAATATAAATTTGAAGGAAAGATACGCACAAAGGGGGCTACGCTACGCAGGAGAACAGCTGTTTTCTTGAAAGTACAGGGTGAAATCAGTAGCTAGTAAAGTACTTAAAGGAGCCATGAAGAGAAAATGCAAGTTGGTTTTATTCGAAAGATTTCGTGTTTTATAGTGCCCCCAGCGCTTGTCCGGATACAAACGGTGCTTTATTCACTGAGAAATTAAACAATTTAGGTTAAAATTTTGATTTTCCTGCTCAATCATGAGTTTTCGTGGTCCCAAATGACATCACAGGAACCGACCGCTCTGCAGCCTAGAGTACCTTCATTCACGCATCCGCCGTACAGGGTAGAGACACGTATACACTGGCGCCGCCATTTTCAGTTGCTCGCTCGCCGCCGAACCAAGTCATTGTGTCAAAACCGCGCTAAAATTATCGCCGCAACGCGGTTTACTGAAGAAGTTTGAATCATATTGTCTGTTTCGCATTGTTAGGTCTCGTGGGAAACGAAAAGAATAACGCGTTGAGCCCGTTGGCCCAATTGCTGCGGCACGGAACCGTTCAAAGGTTGTCTCCACCCTGTACAACGGTGTTGGTTTGTTCGCGCGTTTCTTTACGTTCCGTAACCTAGATGGCGCCACCATACCGTGGCAAGCGTTTGGTCTGTTTTTGCCCGCATTTAAACCTGGCTTGTTTTTGTTCTGGGAGAAAATATTCGTTCCCTGAAACAGTGCTCGCTCGACAAATGGGGTCACGTAAGACACCGTTGCTTGCGTCAATCGGCCAGTGTCGTCTGAGACAACCCCAAGCCACGTTGTGCTGTGCAGCTAAACCAAGCATGCTGTGCGCAGTACGAACAGCAAAACGCATCAGTACTTCTATGTTTACATGTGCTTTCGTAACTTCCACTGTTTGTCCCATCATTCTTATTGCTTTGTAAAGAATGTGTCCTAAATTTAAGCGCAAATCGCTCGTTCGTCTAGTTTGTAAGTTCTACCTAATTTGCGTCTGCTTCTGCCAGCCTCCGCCAATCGCAGAGCTTAGCTCATGTGACATCATAGGTTCTGTTGTAGGAAATGAGCTGGTGGGTCGCATGACCATTCCCGTTTTTCCTAATTATATAGCTTATTTGAGCGAAGTTTACGTTAAAAGTGGTGTCAGTATGATTCTAACGAGACAATATTTTGAATGAACCAAACTTGTGTTTTCTCTTCATGGCTCCTTTAACTAGTTAATTGCTTATTGATTACATTTGTACCATTTTGGGGTCTTTAGCCTGTCTGAGAGGAAAATAAGGGCAGTGGATGTCTCAAGTTTTAGGTTTATGCATACCAAGTTGGCTTTTATAATTGCTCGGAGTGGGGGGAACATTTTTTTCTTCCGCCATTTCGGCATAGCCAACTCTGTACGTTCCCTACCTAAACAAGAAGTACTCATCGGAAAACGACACCCGCTACATCGACATCACTCACACACCTTCCCATACAACCCTAGTGGTCACCGACACCAACGGCACCATCTACACTGCAGCCACTTGCCGCCACCTATCTCCATCTGCAGCGGAAGCTACGGCAATAGCCCTAGGAGCGCATACAGCATAGGCCGACTGCCTCACGATTATCACCGACTCGCAGCAAGCCTGTCGAAGATGCCTCCTCGGAAGAATTCCTCTACCTCCCCTCAAGATTTCAAAAGCCCTAGAATCCCCTCCTAACATCACCATTGTTTGTACCCCAGGTCACGCCTCCCTCCCCGGGAACGAAACACCCCACGCTGCGGCCAATGCGGCCGACTTGGACACCATGGCAGGCACGCTACACCCACTACCAGCCGCCTATTTTGATATTTTATCGCACTACCGCCACATACGACGAGAATACCCGCCTCCACACCCTACAATCACCAACGAAGAATCCGCATCTGGCGACGTCTCCAAACAATACCTGCTA
The DNA here is from genome assembly GCF_048455015.1 of Haemaphysalis longicornis. Taxonomy (NCBI): domain Eukaryota; kingdom Metazoa; phylum Arthropoda; class Arachnida; order Ixodida; family Ixodidae; genus Haemaphysalis; species Haemaphysalis longicornis. The sequence goes on from NW_027526225.1 coordinate 113,871,628, forward strand.
GAACGGCACCATACGGTCCCACATCTCCCCCAGCCACTTCACCTAACAACTGCCCTGACTGCCACACCCCCGCCACAACTCCACACTTCGTATCCTCCTACCCGCACCACCGCTCCCTACTCCCCTCGCCTACTCCCGAGCTGTGGGAGTGCGCGCGAACCAGCTCGGGCCTGCAGGACCAGCAAAACGTGATACAGCGGGCCACCCGGGCCGCGACACCAAGCGGCTACCTCGACTGAGGCCGCCGCCCGTCTGCTCTGAATTTGTAAAATAAACGCTTATTCTCCTACTCCTCTCTATTGTGGCAGCGGGCAATCATGAAGAGTTGGGACTTAAGCTTTTTTTACTTGTTATGAGTACCTTCCAGAGCTTTATAGCTCCAAATTAGGGAGAGCGAATCTACTAGCGGGCCAAAAAGGAGTGAGTCGCAGTCTTGAATTATCAACAAACAACTTGGTGATAGACAAAAAAGAGACACGCTACCATGGTATAACCGAATCAGAATGCAAATAACAACCTCCTCGTTGGTTATGTTACAAGAGTACAATAGACGAGAGAAAGAATACCAATCGGAACACTATTTACAGCGCCACGAATACCAAGTTAAGTAACTTCACGTGGAGAATAACGACCCAAGAGTGAACGCAAGAGTTTTGCAACTAACCCCTACAGATAGGTCGCAAACTTCCTCCAAAGTTACTCCGCAGCGGAAACGACCATTGGGTCGAATTTTGAAGCTTGGAGTATCTTCGATATGGTTGTTTAAACAAAGTAGCGTTCAGCGATGCCGGCAAGTTGATCCCGATGAAATATGGGTGAGTACTGACATTCGTGTTTTGCAAGGCTGGCTAACCGGCGCCTTAGATGCCCTCGTTGACGTTCACCCTTCTGCAGAACGCATGAATGTACTACGAACAAGACTACTTGAGCGGTGGCCATGTTATACTCGCGCTGCGATGCGTCGCCGACTGCTTGTGCCCACGTGATCGATGGTTGGCTTTGCACGCGACCGTGACGTTGCACTCAAGCTTCGGTGATTGAGGCGTACACCTGACCTTCTCAATGGAAGGATGGGAGGCGCGTCGCCATGCTCTCCACTTGGTTTTATTTTTGATGAAAGTTTCTCTTCCATGTTCAGCCACACGCATCGCGGCTGCGTCGCATTCTTCAGACATCTTCATAGAACATACCACCACCCTCTTCTCAAATCGCTTCCCAGGTACAGGTGCCGTCAAAATTAATTGTAAGACGGTCTCGTAAATATAGAGGAATTTCTTTTTACGGAATCTGCCTGGCTGCGTTGCTGTGCGTTTAAAGGAGCCCTTCCTAAGCGAGAAAGCTTGCTATAAACCGGTAAGAGTTGTCATAAAGCCAGTAAGAGAAATATTTGGTTATATTTATAAAAGCTTGTTCCAATTACATATGACAGCAGCTGTACCAGGAAAGAATACTCGGTGCCTTGCAGGTTATACGTTACCTTCTCCACCAGAACGCACCTCTTTGACAACGCACAATTTTCTCCGTTTTGCTGCTTCTGAGGAGAACCCAGAACTCACACACCTTGGCTGGTTGCGGCATTTTATACCCCAGACCCTCCCCTCTCCCCCCCCCCCCCCTGAAATTCCACCTGTCAACATAGCTTAGGGAGAGGGCCTTGGCCAATCCCAGCCTCCAAGATGAGATGCGCCGGATGAGGTCTGTTGACGTGGCCTCAGATTGCGGCATCCTGGAAGGACAACGGCTCTCTGGGGTGTTTCCTTAATTTCCATAAACGTTTTCTCTCTCTTTCATTCCCTCTCTCTCTCTCTCTTCTGGGACTCGTTTACACAAATTTAGGCCTCTTCCACTCCGGTTTCAGCTCACTTCCGCCCTGGCTTTATTCTGATAAGGGTTCACTGCCACTTTCAGTAGTACATCGCAAGGGCTGTGGTTGTGCTACCAGCAGAAGTCACGTGATCTAGCGTAGTTCTGTAACAGAGCTTCTTTTGTGGTCCCAATGTTCCCGTGGTCTGATTGTGCCACCATCTTATGGGAACGCAGGCCAGCAGCTATCAAATTACCTGTCGGGTATCCCAGGGGGCTTTCACGGGCTCTCCTCTTTGCCTATGCAAAAAATTGGCCACGTATCTGCTCCTTTTGTTGCAAATGTCGACAAAAGACGATATTCTTTATCGACATTTGCCAAGTAAATGCCTCCCTTCGCTTTCCCACTAGCCTATCATGTTGTCACTCTTGCGTCGCGCACCTGCCAAGGTAAACACGCTGAAGGATCGCTCAAGTCAATTTAAATTTACCGCGTTCTACTGCTCCAGGCCGGGTGCAGGGACCTTTCGGATGCCTCGATGCCAGCGCTGCCGTACGGCGGAGACGCGCGTGAATCGAGGCGTTCTACTACAGCGTCTATAGAACCGCGTTGCCCCTGTCCACGTGCGTTCCAAGCAGAACGTGAAACCTATCTTGTAAAACCTTCCTTAACTGTTGCCGCTTAATTTCTTAAAATGCCGCCAGTAGCTTTAGTGGTGCGGGCGATAGCAGGCGATAGCAGGCGACAGTGTGATTTTTTTTTCTGCAGTTGACGGAGTATTTCATTTCGCAAAAATCAAGCATCTATATATTTTTTATTAAAAAAAAACACTGTAAATGTCCCTTTTGTATTAATTTTCTCACATTTGCTTATTGTCTTGTTCTTGTCCAACTGACAAGTATGAACATATAAACCCGACATAGACGTTTAGATTTGGCTATGAGTATATTAGATTATTGCGCAGACCTCATTTCACTTTGGCCGGGTGGCTGAATCTCTTCACAGACTGACAGACAGACAGAAAAACAGACACACAGACATACCGAAATTTCTGGGTTTAAGTAGCCCAGTAAAGACTATCGTCTTTAAAAATTAGCGTCGCTGTAAAGCGTGCGCTTAAAAGTTGGTTTCGCCATATCACGTGTGCATTTTTTAGGAATGTATATATATATTTTTTACGCTGACTTTGCTCTGAGTTTGGATCGCTTTAAGGATACAAAATTAATGCCAGAAAGCCAGGGGCACAAAAAAGGCGCGCAACTGGTGTACGAACGATTTCAGACGTGACGTGTCCACAGTTATCTTTTCCTTCACAATTGGGCCGGGGATCGCGTTTACAAGCACACAATGCGTCCGCGGCCAGTTAAAGGTTGGAAACCACTCATAGGCACGGCCACTGTTAGAGATAACGCAGAGGGCGTAGCCGTGCTCCATGGAGCTTCACGACGGGCGCCGCGGGAATCTGGCGCATGCGCAATCAGTGCCAGATGCGGAGATAGCTGCGCGTCGTCTGCTACGGTTCCTCCCACTTCGCCGCTGTACGGAGAAAGTACAGAACAATCTAGCCTCTGTGCTGTAACAAAACTTAATCCATCTGATTTATCAAAGTACTGATTACTGCACACAGAAAACTATTAATACGCCTTCCACATCCGGAGAGTCATTCCTTACGGAGGTTCACGTTCAGCATTTTTATACCTGTAAAAAATCACACGACACACAATGCTGATTCAGTAAATCCATGCTTCAGATTTATTAGAAGACGAATTACAAATATTTTTGGGTGTATCCCATGTGTGCCTGGATAACTGGTTTGGAATACTTTAAAGGGACCCTGCAACGCTTTTAGGGGCGAAGCTCCTTAGGGCGTGGGTCTGTCCATCCTCGACGTATGTATGTAGCCACCTCTAGTTTAGTTCTTGGATTGTTTACTAGATGGCGTGGCTACCTCTAGTTTAGTTCTTGGATTGTTTACTAGATGGCGGTACTTGTATATGATGAAAAGATGCGCTTGGATTGTTTACTAGATGGCGTGGCTACCTCTAGTTTAGTTCTTGGATTGTTTACTAGATGGCGGGGAGCGTTGTAATAAAATCCGTTCGCTGTTGGCGCGCGCTCGGAGTCGCCCGATGGATAAGGCTGCAGATGTGCGAGCCCGCGAGGCAGAAGCGCTCCGTGAAGCTGCGCGACGCCGCCGCCAAGATCCTGCCGTACGAGAGCGGGAGGCCGAAGCGTGTCGTCTGGCTGCGCGACGACGCCGCCAAGATCCCAGCGTTCGAGAACGAGAGGCCCAAGCGTCACGGCAACGGCGCGAGGACCCTGCCGTACGCGAAGCGGCACGGCTGCGGCGCGAAGAGGATCTCCAAAACGTCAGAGAACGGGAAGCGGCGAGAAAGCGCGTATCGGCAGGCAGACCCCGATGCAGTGAGAGCTCGTGAGGCGTCTGCAAAACGCATCAGGCGAGCTCAGCCCCAAGGTACCAACGCGCGGTTTAAGCGAGACTTTCTAGACGTTACGTTCGGACACAGATGTAGTGGGCGAACTTTCACTGAAGAGTCACGGTTTTACCGATGATTTCCCCTCAGGAGCTTCGCCCACTCATCATCATTCACCCCGTGGATATGCTGTGAATTTTTTCCTTAATTTTTGTTTTTGGAAATTGTAAATGCTTGCGGAATGTAGTCAACCACCACATGAAGTAGTTAGATTGTGGGGACTCAAAGTACTTCAGCCAGAACTTACTGCTCTGCGCAAACCAGATAACTTAAAAACTTGCTCACATTTTTTTTCTTTCTTTCCCGGTGCTGGCGTTGTTCGACCGCTGGAATTACATCATTACTGCCGTATAGCGGCCATTGGCTGGCTTTCCTTCCTTCAGTTGCAGCAATAAACGCATTCAATAGCCACGTTAGAAAGAAAGCCACAAAAGCCAAGGAGGAACGGAAGGCGTGTCTGCTGCGACGAGCAAATGACACAGGTTCGCTCCGTGCTACTGATAACTACAGCTTTCGCAGTGCTTCCAGGCACAGATGTAAGAGTGAAAGGGATTATCAAAGGTGTTGCAGAGTCCCGTTAACAGAGCGCCATGGATGCAGTGGTTTCGTGCAAGAGAGCGCGCGGCGAAGTGGGAAGAACCGCAGCAGACGACGCGCATCTATCTCCGGCTCCACCACTGATTCCGCATGCGCCTCAAGATTCCAGCTGCGCCCGTCGGGCGCTCCCCGTGTTGCCTCTAACAGTAGCCGCGCCTGTGGGCTTATGGAGTGTTGCACCACTACGCATTTAAGCCTCATAGCACGGATACAAGAATTAGTCATTTGTAAGAAAGGCATCGTTCGGGAAGCGAGCTGTGCGTGTTCTGTCACTATGATTATCCTGCCAAATAAACTACGCAGGTTTAGAGCCCATGATTGTAGAGAACACGAACTGTGACGAAGCTTTTAGCAGAGCCTTTATGCGCGATCGTAAATACGCCCCGAACTTTATGGCTGCAAATTAGAGGAGCACGGATGAGTGAACCACAAACGCGAGTAACATTTTCATCCGCTGGCATCCACTATGTCCTAATCGGGAAAACGTGTAGGTCGGTGTCCGGATCATTAGGCGCGTTTGGAAATGCACGTTTTCCGTCGGGATCATTAAAGGACGCGGGCGGTTTCTGGGTATAACTTGATTAAAAACGGCGAGACTCGTGCGCTACGCTTTTCTGCTCTCTCACAAATTTTAATCCCGTGAGCGCGGATAAAATCCAATAGTAAATTACAATTCCCGGTGCTACTAGGTTTCGACACCACCCTTAGAGCGTTTATATGTTCTCTCGGAAGAGACAGTGGGGTAATCCCCGACGGGATTGTCGCCCACACTGAAATTGAAGCGGATTTCATCTTTGACTACCTTTCTCCCTCCACAGCTCAACCCCACTTCTTCCTCGATGTCTCTTCCGGCGTTGCGAATGCTATAGGACTCTCTGAGTTCGAGTGCACTTAGCCGACTTGGCACTTAAAATGCCTACGTGTACGCAGCTGTGGCTGGCGGATGGAGTGGAGACGCATTTGACGCCGAGTGTGCGTGGCGCAAACGACAACGCGTCCATTATCGCTGCGGCTCTACACTTTCAATGGGGCATAGCCGTCACGCAGTTTTACAAGGGCACGCGCACATTCGAACTTAGCTTGAGAACAGCAACCTTAAAGTTATTCCAGCGTGCCTCCCGTAATTGTTTCGGCCTGCCGGTCATTCACATGGGTTTCTATCATAAAGCTTACGATATTGGAGTAGTGGGTGGCAGTTTAGAGAACTGGAAACGGAGTTCAGCATTAGACGCGCTTGCTTTGAGATGAAAAATGTTTGTTTTTTATTAACGTCTCGGTATTTTTTTTTTTTTCATAGAGAATCGACTACAGTAAATATGTGCACGTATTCTGAATTCTTCGCAAGAGCGACCAAGCGAGGGAGAATGAACCATGGCGGACAACGAAGGATATTAGAGCGGAGAAGAAAAAGGACGCGTGCGTCATCACGAGCCGCGCCTGCGCATTTTTGGAGCGCAGTAGAGGTCTGGAGCGCAGCTTGGCTTGTCGGTGTTTGTGTGTTTGTATGTGCACGATTCCGCGTTCAGCAAAGTTGCCAGTGAAGGAAATGATGCAACGCCTTTAGGAGGAAAGGGTGATACGCACATAAAAAAATCGGTGTCATGCATGCGTTAAAGAAAACAAGCAAAATCCTAATGGACCACACCTGGTGATGTAAATGAACCAAAGTAGGTGTGCTTGCGAAGCTAGATAAAGACGGCGTAAGAATGTCCACAATTCTTGTCAAATACACAAAATGGGCCGAGAAAAATGATGTTTTGTAAAAGCATGATTTATAAAAAATTTCGTGCCCTTCCTTTTCGTGAAGAAGGATGACCAGCGAAGCTGTGGCGCGTAATCTTAGAGTCGCCTTGGCGGCTAATGTCGCCTTGGCGGCTTAGAGTCGCCTTGGCTTCACTTCGATTAGACTCGCTCACTTTATCTTGGCTTCGAAACTTTCTTTCGCTCCGCCAGCAGTTCACGGTAATAAACAATATCCAATCCCCGCTTTCCCACGTAACCTCAGGTGTACCGCAGGGGTGCGTCCTCGGCCCCCTGCTATTCTTAATTTATATTAACGATTTGCCAATCACCATTTCATCTCGCATGCGAATTTTCGCCGATGATTGCATTATATATCGCTCAATAACCTGTGCTGACGACCACCTAACACTGCAAAATGACCTCAACAAGATTAATGACTGGTGCAAAAAATGGCTGATGTCGCTAAACAAGCAGAAGTGCAAAATTATGTCTTTCACACGCAAGCAAAATATTTCCAATTGTTCGTACATCATTGATGATTACCCTCTGTCGCACGCATCCTCCTACAAGTACCTAGGTATTCATTTCACACCAAATCTTTCTTGGTCACACCATATCACCACCATTTGTGCAAAAGCTTCAAAATCATTGGGATACTTACGCCGTAACTTGCATAGCTGCCCATCCCATGTTCGTCAACTAGCTTATCAGACCTTCGTTCGCCCTCAACTTGAATTCGCCGCATCCATCTGGTCCCCTTACCAAAATTACCTAATCAACATGCTTGAATCGATTCAAAATAGGGCAGCCCGTTTTATCTCGAGAAATTACGACTACCATAGCAGCATAACGGAAATAAGGCTCTGCCTTTCTCTTCAATTGCTGAGTACTCGGCGGGATATTTCTCTTCTATGCCTCTTCTATAAGTATGTGTACAGTAATAAACCATTCCCATTTCAACTCGATATACCTTCCGTTACATCTCGCAGGTTGCATAATAACTTAAGTTTCACGCGATTATATGGGTCAACCGACGCCTTTAACTCATCGGCTCTTCCTCACGCCATTCGCTTGTGGAATGATCTCTCGAATGACATCGCATATCAATCAGACCACGAAAAATTCAGACAACTTCTCCACTCTTTCTTTCAGTGATAGAAACGTCGACTGGTTCTTTTTACAAGTATTTGTGCCACCTCCTGTATCGCTCCAGTGTAATTATATCCATTCGTTTTTACTCCGGTTCCTCCCGCTTACAGATTATATGCCTTGTGTTCGGTAAAACAGCATCGCGCTCTTCTTTTTCTTTCTTTTTTCTTACCGCTTCACACTTTGTGACCGCTGCATTTTTGTAGTTTATGATGTCCTTATACACACAAGTAAAACTCTGTTATCCTGTGTTTTCGAAACAAGAACAAGTTGCTTTCTGCGCGTTGTTATAGAATATTTTTAACTACGTGTGTAGTAGGTATTTTTTACTAAGTTGTATTGCGCATATTTGCATTCCTTCCCACCTGCAATGTTCCCATGTATGTGTCACTTCAAGTGACTTTTTTTGTACATTCTTTTTCTCTTTAGTGACATATATCCTGTTATTTGCTGTTCCGTTCTTTCAAAGTTCATTCAAAGTTTGATGTTCCCTTACAGTTCTATCACGACACTCACCCTTTGTTACCCCCCTTACACAATGCCCTGCAACAAGGGCCTGTAAGGTATTTTTAAATAAATAAATAAATAAATAATGGCCATATATAATTTGTTTACGGATAGTTTCGGCAAAACAACAGTCACAGCCGATTTCTGGAACCCTACTCCCTCCATTGATGACCATGTATATATTGACAGCAGGCAGAAATTCTGTAACGTTTGCAACTTCCCTGTGAACTAACTTTCACAAGTGCATTAAACTCGGTGTAAGGGCAAAGTCGTCTTGGTGGCTAATTGGCATATACTTTGTTTCGCGATACTATCTATAAGACAAGAGTTCGAGTAGTTTTCTGTTATCATACTCCCTCCACAGATGGCTGTGCTTCACCGTGCGACACACAATGTGGGAAAGCCAGTTTACAAAGACCAAGCTTGAACCAATTTTTGAAAATTGGATTCACGTCTAAACACATTTGTGTTGGTAGAAAAACATTTTTAAGGTCGACATAAACCATCTTGTATCAGAATACGAGGTCTCTAGGACCTCGTTTAAATTTTTAACCCGAAAGTGACTTATTCCCGGCTACACGAAGATTTCGCTGACGTCATATCCGTCATGGAAGTTACGCCAGTACACCGAAGCAAGCGGCCTGTAAAGGGTGCACCCCTGCACACGGCGTTTTCTTGCGGGGAAGCAACCTTTAGCGCTAACGAGGTGGTTGTACTTAGGGTTGTTCGTTTTCTTGTGTTATATTTCTACACGAAAGTGTTTTATGCCGGGATACACCAAGATTTCACTGACGTCATATCCGTCACGGAAATGACGGCAGTACACCTTTGCCTAAACGACCCTCAACAGGACGTCGTTGGCCAAGCACACCCACAAGGCAGCCGCTGACTCGCGAACCATGCTCAGCTGCAAATTTCGCTGCACATTTCACTTCGTCTTTTACTGATTCCTATGACAGCGAAATCAACCCCAGTTTTTATGAATATTTTCTACACTGGGAACTAGTTTTCGCGCTGCGGAGAAACGTGTTCCAGAGAGCGTGCCACAATACCAGTCAGGGCCAGCCCTGAAACAGCTCCGCTGATAAATGTGCTCCACCTTTGTTGCAATAACGGCGAAGAAGCAAATCGAAGCAGCCAAACGAACCAACAGCATGCGCACACTTGAACTGGGCGCCCGTAGGGGCAACGTGTTTCCTATCACGTGTTCTATGACAAGCAGGTGGCGTGATTCCTCCCCCCCCCCCTCCTCCCCCGCAGTCACTGCCGAGTAAGTAGGCCGTTTGACTCTCGGGTACTACCTCACGGTCGTATCCGAGATGGTAAGACGACTGCCTCCAACTTCGCTGATCTACGAGACACAGGTTCGAATCCTTCCGGTGATTTATTTTGTTTATACCGCTATACTGAGTTTTGTGAAATGTCAGAATGAACGGAACGCCCGTGATGCACTCTATATAAATGGGCATAGTGAAGGTGAAAGGATAGGCGCCATCGGCGCGGCGTAGCCAAGCTCGTTCCAGTTCCTGATGGCGGCGCCCCGATCGTAAGCTGCCTGCTCCTCGGGAGTACGCATGACGCGTGGCCTACTCATTTCTAAGTTACGTGAGGCCGGTGTTAGCCACTGTCATGTTGACGCTGCTCCGCCCTGCCTTCGCCGTAGTCACGTTACCTGTGCTTCACTCAATAGCTCGATGGGCGCGCGCTCTGCTCCAAGAGCGATCGCAAAGATCAAATGTCTGTGCAATCAGATCTCAAGCCGTCCATGATTGGTCGTTGTTTCAAGGCCCCTAACAATGAAAGGAAGAACGTATCAGAAACATGGAAAAGTTGCATAGGCACTGAGGCAAGAATAGGAATGGAATAATAATACAGTAGTTTGGTCCTTCTTACCGGCAATACAAAAAAAATCCCGGGTCATCTCCACTAACGTGAAAACCTGACGAGGGGCGAAACATGCAGCGTGTAAGTGTATGCTTAGCGCCTTGGCATTTTTGCAGCGTGAGCTACACTGGCCGAGGTTGAGAAGTTTCGCGTGGCTCCTGGAGTTCCGTGCTGCGCATGCGCGACGAGCAGTGACGTCTGACGGCACACAGCTGGCGTGCCAGAGCCGCCGCCGCCTCCACTGGATTGGATCGAATTGGATTGGATTGGTTTGGAAATCGTTTAAGCAGCAGTGAGCGTGATAATCAGCTAATCCCAGAGAACCAGAAAACCCAATAACCAGCTGAGCCTTTGCTCACGCTACGTATATCTTGGCATAGCCGAGGTAAGCCACTGGTAATTTATTTCAATGGAGATGAAACCGTCGGGGATACCGGTATACATCTTTGCTGTAAAAGTATCTTGTCTTTGAAGCACGAAGCTGTCTAGCGCGAAACGTAAAGAAGTCTCCCGGTGTTTTTTATTACGTGCTACATTTTAGCGCGAGGCGTAAACGAGTTAAACGTAAACGAGCATAAACGAGTAAAACGTAAACGAGTACCGTGACTACATAAGACGAACGATGATTACGACGGCGACGACGACGACGACAGTAGACGCCAACAGCCCCAGCCCCTAAGGGGCTTCGCTACTAATAACATTTAAGCGTTATTTCTGTGAACGTCTATGTAATATAATTCCTTTTCTGGGCCCGTACGTATTACGAGAATGCACAAATCTTCTCAACGCCTTAGCAATACTTTGGTGCCTTTTAGTCCTTGTTTTAAACTCGATAAGGAACATTTTTTTGCATTCGTCCACCGGCTGAGTGACAGTGAGCAATTGAGTGAAGGAACAAAAAGAAAACAAAAAAACAGAAAATCCTTTACTTTTATTCCACCGTTGCTTTAAAGCAATCTTATTAATGCTTACGCGTTTGAAAAAATATACACAGTGTCTGTACAGTATTTAATGTCCAACGAACTACAAGCAAAAAAGCTGCAGCGAGCATCTTAACGATTCTTAGGAGAGGACACGCTTAAACTGCGGCCGCGCGAAGCTCCTCACGGAAGACTCGCCATTCGCTGAAGGAGTCTCCCGCGATCCGAACGACCGGAAGATGTTTCGTTGGGAGGTCGTTCTGCACAAAGAGCTAAATTCACGGCCGCGAAGGAGAAGATACAACTCATTCCGGAAATGAGTCTGCGAGCTCTCCTAAGCTGCGCGGATCCAGCCCCTAGCTGCAAGAGAAAGGAAGCCTGATCGCAATTTCAAGGAAGAGAGTCGACGTTCCTGTTTGCCTAGTGTGTTGGAAATTTTTGTATTTAATATGTGCTTTGGTTATGGTTGTCTGAACAATTTCAACGGTCGAAATAACATTGGGGATAACGAGAAGGTTCAGGCTGAAGTTTTCAGTGTTGAACGTAGAGTTTTTCCCTAAAAAATTGATATTATCAACAGCTCTGTTCGCTTGCAAGTGTCGTAAAAGGAGTAATTGCACATCCGAAAGGGTACAGAAGGAACAGAAAGGGGCTCTGTAGGGGAGCTTCAACGCATTGTGCGCAGTTAAGATTCCATTAAAAGGTAACGCAGCAGGGCGCTTGGTGTTTTTGAAGCTAAGGGTGTGGCCTTTCACGAAAGAATATGTATTCGACCGTCGCAATCAACCTATCTTGCACATTTTGTACGTACGTACGTACATACGTATGTATGAATATATGTATGAATTGATTGATTGATTGCGGGGTTTAACGCGCCGACGCAACGCAGGCGATGAGGCGCGCCGTAGTGGAGGGCTCCGGATTAATTTTGACCACCTATGGGATCTTTAACGTGCGCCGAAATCTCGTACACACGGGCGTTTTTGCTTTTCGCCTCCATCAGAAAAGCGGCCGCCGCGGCCGGGAATCGAACCCGCGACCTCGTGCTCAGCAGCGCAACGCCTTAGCCACTGAGCCACCGCGGCGGGTGGTATGTATGTATGTATGCATGTATGTGTGTGTGCATGTATGCATGCATGTATGTATGTATGTATGTATGTATGTATGTATGTATGTATGTATGTATGTATGTATGTATGTATGTATGTATGTATGTATGTATGTATGCATGCATGCATGTATGTATGTATGCATGTATGTATGCATGTATGTATGTATGTATGCATGTATGCATGCATGCATGCATGCATGCATGCATGTATGCATGCATGTATGTATGTATGTATGTATGTATGTATGTATGTATGTATGTATGTATGCATGCATGCATGCATGCATGCATGCATGTATGTATGTATGTATGTATGTATGTATGTATGTATGTATGTATGTATGTGTGCATGTTCGTATGTGCGTACAGGTGCCGTCATAAATAATTGGAACAAAGGTTTGTAAATATCAAAATATTTGTCATACGAGCTTCATAATAGCCATTACCGGTTTACAGGAAGCTGGAGGACCCATGGTTCAAGTAGGTAAGCGCGTAAAGGCCAACATCAGCCTGCACAAGCGGTTTTGTGCCCGCGGTTGCGCGGGCAGCTTTATCAGGGACAGGCCAAGACATATACGCCTCGAGATTCGCGATCGCTGCGCCACCTGCCGCCGCTTCTCCGCGGCGTTTGCGGGATTAGCGCTGCGTGGCTGATAGGTGGTCACGCAGTGTTTTGGTTCTCTTTCGCTTCTCTTTGCCTTTCCGCGCACTAAACAACTTGTTATGGTGACGTCTGTAAGCTAACTGCACGTTTAGGGTGCTTAAAAAAACAGCTGCGTCTTGGTAGAGCGCTCGAACGCCAACAAGAGCTACCCGGGGAGGCGGTTCTGCGCGCTTCTTGGCCGCTCTTGCGGTCGTCGGCGACGGCAGCAGCATCTCACCGCTGTTACCTTCGAACACGTCAGCACAAGTGAATTCTATTTATTGTCACCTCGTTTAGACCTAACATTGGCACTGTAAGAGGTCGGTTCGTTTTGCAGCGCAGAAAACAAATGCGGCTTTGCTTCGAATATTTACGTCGTAGAAAAATGTTTCGGGGATGTGATAACCCAATAACTGACAAAAACTTGTGCCCTTTTATTGGAATATAAGCCACGCGAAAATGTTAAGTACACTCAAAGGCTGTGCATTGTCAGATATGTGCCCACTCATGTCTTATAGTAAGAACCAAGGTTAATGAAACCACGGGAAAATGAATGGTCTGCAAGTCAGGAATAAAAAGAATAGTCGTGCGGGAATGAAAAAAAAAAACCGAGAGCAGCTTCTGAAATGCTAAAGACGTTTGTTTGAGCAAGGTAGTATTCACCAGACCAAATGGGGGGGAGGGGGGGGGAGGAGGACGCTCAACTATCGTTGTTTACAAATGCGGAGCGAAGGAGGAGGAGGAATAAACTTTATTGCAGTATGCAATTTAGGGCGGGTGGTGACCACTGGGCGCAGCCCAGCGGTGACTTCGGCAGCACGTTCCACCAAGGCTTTCTGGACCCCGGGGTCAGAGCCGCCCAACGCCGCCTCCCATTGATCAACAGAGGGGATTAGAGGTAAGGGGTTTCGAGGGCACGCCCACATAGCGTGGCAGATGGTGTCGACATCTCCGCAGTGGGGGCATAGGGGTGATGGGTATTGATCAGGGTATATGCGATAAAGGCTGGCGCGGCACGGAAGGGTATTAGTTTGAAGGAGCCGCCAGAAGCGTTCTTCCTTTGTGGAAAGTGAGGAGTGGGCTGGGGGGGTATTTCAGGCGAAGGAGGCGGTAGTGCGCGGTGATAGCCGCGTACGTAATAAGGCTATCTCGAGTGGATTGCGCTCCGTGGTTAGGGGTAACCGAAGGGCCTGCTCGGACAGCAAGATCTCGAGCTGCTGTATGGGCCGCCTCGTTACCCCCTAATTCGGTGTGGGCGGGCGTCCACACGAGCTCCACGGGCGTTTTGGGGGGGTTTTGCAGAATAATTTTGAGAGCTTTGGCTGATATGAGCCCTCGGGCAAAGTTCCGTATAGCAGATTGAGAATCGGACAAGATGACTTTGGGGGTAGGACCGTGAGAAAGGGCTAGCGCTATTGTCGCCTCTTCGGCCTCAGTAGGTAAGTGGGTGCGGATGGTGAGAGATGTGAGTGGGGGGGAGTTAGGACTGTTGATAACCGCCAAGGCATAGGCTGTGTGGTTTTGGTAGCTAGCGGCATCCACATAGTGGGTTGTCGGTTTAACAGGGTATTTTTCTGACAGGTAACGAGCGCGTTGTTCCCTTCGAGCGACGTGGTTTGTGGGGTGCATATTGCGGGGAAGCGGCCGGGTTAGGATATTGTCTCGAATGGTAGGTGGAATCGGGTGGGCAGAATTAGTAAAGATTGGGATGCGGATGTGTAATCGGCGGAGAATTGTTAGTCCCGCAGGGGACGATGCTAGACGGGAGTATTGATTTATTAGATGGGCCTCAATTAGTTCCTCAGCGGTATTGTGGATACCAAGCTGTTCTAGTTTGGCAGTGGAAGTGCTGTGAGGTACCTGCAGGGCGACTCGGTAGACTTTACGCAACAGGCGGTTTACTTTGTCAAGTTCTGCACGAGTGGGATTGAGGTATGGGAGGGAGGAGATCAACGAATGAACGTTTTAGTAATCACACACAAGCTGCGTGTTCACTTTTCGTTTGTTTTTCGCCTTCAACGGATGGCTGATCACTCGGCGGACGCATTTTTTGAAGAATACAGGGTAGGCGGTTCACAAGAAATACGAGGTGTCGTCGTGTCGTTGAAAGAGTTGATTGATTGATTGCAGGGTTTATCGCGCTGACGCAACGGAGACGATGAGGCACGCCGTAGTGGAGGGCTCCGGAATAATTTTGACCACATGGAGATCCTTAACGTGCGCCCAAATGTCGTACACACGGGCTCGTTGGAAGAGTGTCGTGTCTGATAAGGGTCTCTGATTTAGGTTTATGCTAGATTCTGCAGTCTCTTTGTGTCATACGACGATGTTTCGAAGAAGAGTTTGGTCGCGGACGCGGATTGCTCTATAAGCCCATCTTCGCGCTTCTCGTGGAGGATAAATGTACCAGATGATTCTTTGCGAGCGCTCACCTCGGGACAAGACGACCCAGCATTAAATTTGTCGTCGTGTGCTGACTCCGGAGTGTAATTTTGCATTATCCATCATACTTCTTTGGTACAATGTTGGCGAAATTTATGCCGCATTGGCTTTTTCAGGGTACTGATCAATATCTGATATGTGATATTGGCAAGCGTAACTTGCGTGCTGTCAGGTATGAGTGCTCCGCTGCATTTTGTAGTGCACAAAGTAGATTTACATCATAGTGTGTATGGCCGCAACATGACCATCGGAGGAAACACTGCTTACGGAGACACTGCCATTAAATTTCAGGGCAGCAGATTGCAATCAGCTGCATGCAAATGCTCGTTTCGGGACGCCGGCCTGTGACACACGCCCGGCGCTCATATAGATCTTTTTAAGATCGCGTCATAAACGTTTATACTCTCGTGAACACACCAGGCTTGCAAACAGAGTGCCTGCTCCACGTTATTCGGTATTTTGAACGCGGACAAACGTTAAATCGCTGTCTTGAACGAGCCCCAAAAGCAACGGCGACAGGGGGGAGCTGGCCGGGGACTCCCGCGCCTGCTTTCGAAACGGGCCGCTAGGGGGATTTCAGTGGCGCCCCTACAGGCCGCGCTCGAGGCGTATAGGCATGGAGAAAAATGTAAAAGTGCAGACACGCCGCCTGTGGAACGCTAGATGAACTTTCAATTATTTTGCATACTTTCCGTGGGGTGGCGATGGCTGCCGGATATGAAAGCAAGCAGGAATGCTAGCGAGCGGAAAAGGGTAGGAGAGAGCAGCAGGAGAGGGGCTGTGTGGCCATTTTTCGCTCACGCGTTTGCAATGTTAATACAGGCGCCGTCGGCTCGGCGCTTGCGCTCCTACTGGCTAGGTTATGCCCGTTCCAAATACCTGTGACCACGTTGCCACATTTTGTCCGTTAAACTCCACCAAGAACAGCACTGCTGTTAAAGAAAGTGCACAACAACACGAGCCCATGATGTGGACTAAACTCATCACCTTCGAATTACGTGACTGGTGCCTTACAAACCCGGCTGCGTCGCTCTAAAATCGGTGCCGCAAAGTGGAGAGGAGGAAAAGGCTAGGCCTAGTAGGGTGAGGGGAAGAGGCGAGGACTCAAGGATCCGACGAGCAGGTGTGGGGAGTGCGCGTCAGGGATTGGCTGCGTCTCGTGATGACGTAAGCTCTAAAGTGCAGGTGTTCGCCTAGTTGAGAGAGACGGCGTGCGCTCGGCGGTATCAGTGTCCGATCTAATAACAAGATGGGCAGACTTACGAAAAGCAAAGTTAAAGTTGGTGAAGACCACCAGCTCCGCTGTTTCCTCGATATTCTCATCTGAATGGACCATTCCCAGGACATGAAAAGCGGTCGTAGCGGCGAATACGAAAGCACAATTGGTGGCTCTTTCAGCCTTGGTTGCTGGTGACGCTGTTGTCGATTTTCTAACTTCATGTCGATTTTCTAACTTCTAACTTTCTTCTAACGTCCGCTTTTCTAACTTTATGCGCAGAGTTCGCACTTCGGGTGCGCTGTTGACGAAGTTTAGTACGATTTTTTGTGCCGATAATTGACCAATCAATGAATTAGCGCTTCTGCAGCAGCCCACTAATGTCAACCAGTATTTATTTGGAGTTGGGCCTGGCGTCCATACTGCCTCCGTCAGAAGTGGTTTGTGCGATAAGAGCGAGCCACCAAAAGTAATGGCGCCTCCTGCAAGCACATGCGCTGATAAAGATGGAGGGAAAGGTGCATTGCGAACGTGACCAAATGTTTCTGTTCTCAGTCACTATCTGGGTAATTTGTGTTAGTGTGACGGTTGCCTGTGCTGGTAGCGGTGGCAGACTCCAGTCCTACTACTCGGGGTGAAAGGGACCTCCTTTTCAGCCTTCAGTCCTCGGGACGTGGCTCGAGCATCTACTTCCTGTCAAGATCAGGCGACTGGCTTAAAATTCCCTTTCCTTCTGTTAGCACCATGGCTGCGAGAATAGGGACCCTCGTCATGCACACAGCTTAATACAATTAAGTTTGAGGGGCTCATAAAATAATGCCGAAAGGAAATCCAGAAGGCTGACAGGGCTAGGAAAGCGTGGGTAACGCATGGGCTATTGCGCACTCGCATGTCTATTGTACTTTTTGTCAGGAGCGCAAAAACATCAGCACTTCCTTTACGCCCCTCTCCCTCGGGCGTCTTCTTTGGTCTCCCCATTAATTTCAAGAAACGCGTATCAGTTTAAACGAAGGGGGACATCGGCGAACATATCCCACCGCCAGTTGATTTGATTGATTGATTGATTGTAGGATTTAACGCGCCGACGCAACGCAGGCGATGAGGCGCGCATTAGTGGAGGGCTCCGGATTAATTTTGACCACCTGGGGATCTTTAACGTGCGCCGAAATCTCGTACACACGGGCGTTTTTGCTTTTCGCCTCCATCAGAAAAGCGGCCGCCGCGGCCGGGAATCGAACCCGCGACCTCGTGCTCAGCAGCGCAACGCCTTAGCCACTGAGCCACCGCGGCGGGTTCTCCCACCGCCAGTGCGCCTCCGCGGAGGAGAGTGGGCGAAAGCAAAAGGAGAGAGCCTGGTGTCCTCGCCAGTGAAAGTCAGGTAATCGAACGTGCCCTGCCCCTGTACCAAGCGTCCCTCTGTCGGCACTATAGCTAGAATATAGAAAAAAAAATGGTCGTCATCCCGCCCTACGAAAGTGGATGTCCAGCGAAGCTGTTGTAAAGCACTACAAATGAGGATGGGGGAGGGTATGAAATGTGTCTCGTCGTCCCGGCGGGCCTGTCGCTTGCGCTCGGCTTCTCTGGCGGCAAATGCTGGGTCCTGCCTTGCCGGACTTGTGCGATCGGCGTGTTGGTCAAGAACTGCTCTATTTGGGACCCTAGTTCGTGCCTAGCATTCAAACATATTCTGCAAATAAACTCTTTACCGGGAACACAAGGTGGAGGATTCCCTTCTTCACAGACGCCTTATCATCCATGATGCGGTTTCGGTGCTTGTTTTGTGTTTTTAAACGAATACTGAACTCTATGCTGCATGCCTGTTTAACCTAACGCATGCGCTCAGTGTCTTGGGCGAGAACTGCCGGGTCCTGCCTGGGGTTTTAGATGCGGAGCATCTTATAGTCTGGGCATGTCCTGCGTCGGCGTCCGCACTCACACTGCGCATGCGCAACTCTCCTCCTTCCCTCTCTCCCACAGCTGCTCGATACTCCCGCCACTTCTTCTCTTGTACCAGCTGCGTGCACTTCGCTTTCGCTTCTCCCGCGTTCTCGCTTCTGCTTTCGCGGCGCATGCTCGGCGCTTGCGCATCTCTCCTCCTCTCGTCTCCTCTCCTTCAACCTTGAACGTAAATCGGGTAGCGTGCTGCGCGCGTTCAGTTCAGCGCTTGCTGCGGTTGACTCCACTTCACTCCGTTCTTCCGATGAAGTGTTATGGAAGCAACAGTCCCGTCAGTTAGTGGGTTGGCGCAAGCAAGCGTCAGCACTACCCCACATACTAAAAGCAACGCTACGTCCACTGAAGACAAAGCTTCGCAGCGAAGGGCACGCGACGCTGAGCGCAAACGCTTGAAGCAAGCGGCGGACCCTGAGCTTCGTCGGCGCGAATGTTCGACGCTTGCGCATCTCTCCTCCTCTCGTCTCCTCTCCTTCAACCTTGAATGTAAATCGGGTAGCGCTCTGCGCGCGTTCAGTTCAGCGCTTGCTGCGGTTGACTCCACTTCACTCCATTCTTACGATGAAGTTCTACGAACACACCGGAAACACAACGGAACCCCGAGATGCTCCGCATCTACTCAGCGTTCCCTTCGGGAAGATGGGGCTAATTTTTTTGTTTACGACACAAAATTTTCCGGCCAACTAGAGGCTATCAGCATCGATGTAGAACATGCCCTCGCCCTCTATTTGAAGTCACAGCCACGGTTATTGGCACAGAATTTTTTCGGTTCCTATCGCACTCACGGTGAACTACTACTTGGCACCTTTGGCGTAAGAAACTTCGCTCATACCAGATATTTCTGGTCACTCGTGCCAGGGCCTGCAGCCAAGGCCCAATCGTACCTGGACTGAAACGAATCCACTCCATCGAGTGGCAGGTCAACAACGACCGTTTGCTCTTTAAACGTTCATTCTCTTAGCTTAACTTTTCTAAACCTAGATACTCCGAGCGGAAGCAGACTATGCACCCAGTGTTTCGTGAAAGTTTGCTTTGGCTTGAGATTGCGTAGTTTATCATCTAGCTTTATATCTACTGGATGATGGGATTCCTCATTTCACTTGCGATGAATGGTAGGCACAGACCGCCCAGCCAGTGCGCTATCGATGGGGCCACAAAACATTACGCAACTATGAAACAAAAAATCAATACATATGTGATGTTTGCACTGTTGTTTTATTTAAAAAATTCAGGAATGCTTGGTTTCTACGATAGCGAATAATACTACATCAACTTCAGAAAACCGTCGCCTCCTGTTGCCCACGCTACTATAGCTCCTGGGGGCATTTGGGAAATCAAACGGCAACTGAAACGATAGGTTCCACTAGATATATAGGTTCCACGTTCCGCTTAGAACGCTCGTGGAGTAGAGCAACGTGGTTCTATAAACGTTGTAGTAGGTTGCCTCGACTCACCCGCGTCTCCGCCGTACGGCAGCGGTTGCATCGAGGCACCCGACTTGGCGCAGTGGAACGCGGTAAATTTAAATGGACTTGAGCAAACCTATAGCGTATTTACCTTGGGAGGAGCGCCACGAAAGAGGAACAGCATGAGAGGTGAGCGGGAAAGAGAAGGGAGGCATTCACTTGGCAGCGGCTTCGGTGAACTATCTTCTTTCGTCGACATTTGCAACAAAAGGAGCAGATACGCGGCCGTTTTTTGTTTTTTTTCTGTCTCCCGTCCTAGTGCGCCCTGCAGTGGGCGTAGATAGGCTGGTGATGATGATGATGATTATCTTTCGGACGGGTGGCTTAATCGAGGGACAGACAGACATACAGACAAATATTTTCGCCCAATTTTCTCCCAAGTGGCCCAAGAAAGACGATCGACTTTACTAATAACATTAAATGACAACGAATATTGGAGCGAGGCGATGCAAAATACTCGCAGTTCTGTTTTAGTTTAGGAAAAATTTGGCCCCCAGTCTCTTCATAATTCCCGTCAAACTTCGTCGCTCCCTTTCCCTCTCGAACCTTGTAGGTAGAGATGAAGGAGGATCCGCTGAATAAATCAATAAAATGGCATGGGGGGAAAAGTCAATGCGGGCAGAAAGCCTTCGCACGATTGCGGATGAACAGGAAGGTGAATGGGAATGCCGCCTTTTTTCGTGTTATGCTTCCCAGAAACTTTGTGAACGTGTTGTTGCACACTTCCTGATTCTCTACGTCCCGGTCCTTCAGCGACCGATAGCCGCCCCCGTTCATGTATTAATTAGCCACGGCCTGACGTCTTTCTAATTACATATCGATCGTTCGAACGTGGCCTAATTAGAGTCGCGAAACCCTGTGGTGGGCTTTTTTAACGCCACTGCCCCTCGTGTTATCTTCACCTGGACTGCACTAGTGTGGAGCACAAGCAGGCGCTCGAAAAAACTCGTCGACCACTTTGTGATGCATTACCAAAATCGCTTGTGATAACCAGGATTGAGTGGAGAGAGAAAACAGAGAAGTAGAGAGCCAAAATTGCCCTAAATTCGCTGTGCGAACGTGGTTGGTCAGGGAAGCCAAACGATCGACTGGCGATGCAGAACAACGTTTGACCGGTGCGCACTTCAAACAAACGCTAGAAAGAAAACACGATTCTTTGTGGCTCCTTGTTTATCTCCCTTCTCCCTTATAATGCCCCTAATCAAAATTTGTTGGACTGCAGTTTTCTTCTTCTAGCAGAGAAACATTTTCTGGCAGAGAGAACTCTATTTCACCGCGGCTTTGGGATGCTGTTGGAAGCACTGAATAACGGCGGCTCGATGTTATTTGTAATAAAACTCCGACTGGAAGTTATCCGTAATAACTGGTAAGATAAAACTTCCTATGATTAGGCAGTCGTTTGAGCCGTCCAACCTCATATGAGGTATTTCGAGATAGTTCTGTAAAAACATGGGTACAACCGTTTTCTGTAACAATACTCCTCACGCACAAGTACATGCATTGGAAGAACACGGGAATACCTATAAATTCTGCGGTCAATAACTAATTGCAACAAGTACATCAAACTTGGCGTAATGCTCGAGTGGTCTTAGCCGGCTATTTCACCGTGGTTTGATAAGATAACTGCATTAAATTTAGCGCTAAAGAGCGTTGCAAAAAGGTTGGCTTCACCGCAAAGTGCCGGGAACAATTGAGACATCGCGGAGTATCGGTATACAGCTTTGCTGTAAAAGGAGGAATCCTTTCCCGGAACAAAAAGAAACTCCACATGTGAGCTTCCATCAACAAGCTTGTTAACCCTAGCTCGAGTGCGTTGCGTGTCGTGTGTCAGTAGCTCGCGGTGAGCGAGGAACGGCTCGTTATCCTTACTGCGAAGAGATCAGGGAAGACGCAGCGCTCTCCCTGTACACATGTAAGACTTCAACAATCTCCCCTTAGATCCGCACCCTCCCCTTCCTCCTGGAGTGCTCGACTTTCCTCAGACTCAGCCGACTTCCAAAAACCCTTGCAGAGCAAGCTCTCTTCGCGAAGCAATCATTGTTGCGTTGACTAAAGTTACTCTCCTCATCCTTGTTCTGCGGGAAACAACTTGGTCCAGCCTACTTGCGCCTCCACTTGATTTTACCCCTCACAAATAGAAAAACTGCGCGTAACAGACAGGACCAGAACAAGGGGGACAGGACGGACGCAGTCCTGTCCTCCTGCGCCCGTCCTGTCCCTCTTGTCCTACTCCCGTCAATTGCGCGCAGTTTTTCTATTTAAAAATTGCAGCGCGAACTAGCCAAAGAAGATGCTGTACTCAGCTTTATTTTGCCTCCTTCGGCAGTGCACTCATCGTACTGTCTCGGCTCTCACTGTCTGTATTACTGCATTCCTAATGCATCACGCTTCGAAGAACGTCATGACGTATGACCCTTATATGACCTATGCACGCTCATATGTCTGATGACATGCTTCCCTGAGGGTAACTGTGGAATTTCACAGTGGTTTATAAAAGGGCTACCGTAAAATTCTGAGCAAGCGCCCCCTTGTAAGCAAGTCGAGATCCACGGCAAAGGGGGAGAAGGCGCTATCCCGGAACGACACCAAAATTCAAGATGGCGGCGACAAAGATTCCCCCCGCCAGGAGAAAACAGCAGAATGCTCATGCAGCCAACATTTTGCCAAATAATGTTAGTCATCGCTCTCAAAACCACCAAAAGACTCCTCTGAGTCAGTTTCAAACAAAATATCGCAGAATTGTTCTTGACGTCCGCCCCGGTCTCCTGGTGCCCTGCCTCCTACATCCGACAGTCCAGAGTGCAGATCGTCTTCCTCCGAGTGATCCAGCGCCTTGCTTATGCCACAGCCCCTAAAGGACCGGACCATGCCACAATATGCTCGGGTACAGCGGCGCACGCCTCAACAACAAAATCGAGCTCATGCTGCCGCCAAGAGAAAAACAAAAAATGGCGCGAACTGATGAGGCCATCGGGCTGATAACCAGGATTGGAGTGGACTGTATTATAGAGTGGCCGTGGCACGCCAGTGTACCCTGCGGGCGATGGACCTCGGGGCACGAAGCAGGAACAGGGGTGAAAAGGGGGGGGGGGGGGGCTTTCACGGGTGGGGGCGCTTGTTCGAAGTTTTACGGAAGTGAAATAATAGCATCCAATAACTTACACCCACTAAGCAGTCCAAGTCAAGCAACCAGGCAGCGGTGCCATCAGTTGCATTTAACTGTAAGGCCTGGCGGGGAACGAGTTCAGGTTGTTTATGCACTCGTACCCTATTCTGTGCCTACCACAAAAATATCTGGCTCTCTCAGAAATACAACGGCGCTGCTGTAATTACGTTGAGCTACATCCGTTGTGCCTTCCAAAACGGTGAACCGCAAAGTTCTGTGGAATATGAATTCTTTGAGAGGAGCCGGATATTCCCGCAAATTAATTTTATGAAAAGAGCTAGTACGTGTTATATAGCCCGTGGGCACAAGTTACAGTACTGCCTCGGCCGTAAGTCTCGGCTTGGTGCGCCGGTGGCGCCTACGTCTTTGCTAGACGCATGCGTTTAATGAAGCTGGTAATGAATTCAGCGCGGAGTCCCGCTGAGGGCATCTAATCAAGCCGGAAGCGACCGGCCGAGCTGCAGCAGAGAAGTCCGGAAGCGGGCTTACAGCGCACCGTAGTGATTGCGAACTTCCGGTTGCGCTGTTCGCATGACGTCCTCGTGAATAATGAAATCGGTGAAGCGTTGGCAGACGTCCCAACCTTATTACGAATTACGCTTTACGGATTACAATTCATACAGGGCAGTTCCTGTGACCTGCCCACCTATCTTGCGACTGAACTGGATATTTCGAGGTGATAAAATACACAGTCCTGCTTGTCTGTTCCTGGGTAAAAATACAATATTTTTTGCATATTTTACCGCAAGAAAAACACGCTTTGTTCTCCTTTCCTCTTTAAAACAACAATGTGGAAATTTGGAAATGAACAACTTGGAGACATTTGTAAGAGCAGCATGATGCATATTTAGGATAAACGGTTAATGAGCTCAGAGAGAGATCGGGAGGATAGAGATAGGGAGAGAGATAATGACTGATGAAAAGCGGCGATGTTTGCCGAGCAATAGCGCTGGCTTGTTACGCCAGATGATAAAAGAAAACGAAAAAAACAACAAAAAACTGATAAAAATGAATATATGTCAGATGATGCGCCCCAAATTTTCAGTCACGTACAAAGAGTTTTTAACAAAGCTCTGTCCAGTTCTTTGCTCCGAATAAACTCAGAGAGCTTTGGTTGCAGTTTGATTACAATACTAATTGCATAAAGCAAAACGACTCAGGACGGTAACGGGTGAATACATAAAACGAAGCTGACACACGCTGCCAGTTAGTTTCATGTCTGTCCCTCGTGGAACACATCAAGAAGTCAATTTGCAGACACCAGATAACTGTAAGCCAAACTTCAGTTACACGATGTCACCGCCATTCTTGCTGTTCGCTATCCGATGTAAGTTTCGCTATTTCTTAAATCCGACACTGTCTCGATCTTGCGCTAGGGTTGCATCTTCTGTAATGAAAGTGCAGACGAAGGCCTGATATCAGTCTGAACTCGATTACACCGCCGGTAAATCAAATATAGATGAGCATGTGCACCGCTAGCTGCCCTCGCAACGTAGGTAAGCTTGAGCTGCGTCCCCAAGACTGGTGCGGCCAGATGAAAGGGATTTATTGTCGCTGTTTAAAGTATAAACTTAGCCAATATTGCACACTCTCTAAATAAAAGTTTAATTTCTCTCTTGAACTCCCTGAGGACTCGGAAGAAGCTGAGGCGAGTTGTGTTCCGGCTTTCTTCATCTTTTGTACTCCAAAAATACTAAACAAGGCCCTTTCAGGTCCGTTCGAAAAAAACTTTTGATTTCGAGAGCCATCGGTTAAAAAAGGCAGGTTCGCCAATTCACCTGTATCCCGAAAGTGCGGCGTGAACGAACAGCCTGAAAAGAACGCACAGCGAAAATGATTCACCAATAAATTCTAGACACTGTATGACCATCTCTTACAGGGAGTATAGACGTCAATGTTCTTAATTTTTTGGCGCTTGAGTTAGAGTAAAAATTTTACGACTCCAAAGCACTTCTTTTGATGTAGTGAACGCTAAGAAATTAGTGTTTTATTGTGGAGCGGATATGCCGGTATTTCACGCGCCACCGTTTCGCAGCTCCGTTTCATGGAAACGGTTCTGATTCCGCCATCGCATACGCCGCACCGACAAAACTTGAAAAAATAAAAGAACGTGTGACGGGAAAGGCAGCGCGTCCACTGCAGGCACAGTATTGATGAATTGCTCCCAATTCCCAGCGTTGCACATCCCTTTTCGGTAGATATGACGAGAAGCTTATACAGCCAATCGCCGTGATTGTCCCGACACGCACGCAATTAGCAAGAACGTACTTCACGACAAACCATATTGATACTTGTGTATCATCATCATCGTCGTCATCATCATCAGTCTATCTACGCCCACTACAGGCCTTTGCCCTGCACTGGGCGTAGATAGGCTGGTGATGATGATGATGATGTAATGAATTTTCCTTTGTAATAGCGAACACAGGTCTCTATGATGTCTCGCCGTCCAACATCTCTGGTCAGGGCGGGTTTAACAAACAATTTTTCTCACTTGAAAGCCACAACCCATTCACTTCTCTCACCTTTAGTCAAGCGGATTCATCTTTTTTTTCGAAAGATGGCCCTACGGCATAAGAAAATGTTTCAATATGTACAACACTGCACCCGTAACGCACAAAAATTCAAGAGGAGACCGGTGCTGGGGCCCCATATCCAGCGCTTAGGATCTGAGGCCCTGCCAGGATGGGGCCCCGTGCCTCGGAGGTGTTGCGTTCGGGCGTCACTAAGGCCTGGACAATTCCACAGCAAATGCTCAACGTCAGCTTCTGACGCAGGAAGCACACAGATGAGGCAAGTGTGCGTCAACAGCACGTGATAGAATGCAGGCCAAGCGTGTGTAACTGCTGGACATAACGCCACCCAAACCCGAAGCCTCCGCAGCCCGACCTCCTCCTAGCGAGCGAGCCCATATGGAGGTCAGTTCCACGCGGTGGAAGGAAAGCACGCGTGGCGCAACGGAGGGTTTTCTTTTTAGATGCGACTGCATCTCATTCACTCGCCTTGTCCCTGCATCCGGCGTCGTCGTCGTCGGCGTCCGCCCCTCCCCCATTCTCCTCGCCGCGCGAGTTGCGCTCTCCGGCGCTCACCCCCTCTCCTCTCCGATGCCCCTCTCTCGCGAGGGGCATTGGATTGGATTCGAATGGATCGGCTTGGCTTGGCTTTGCTTGGTTTGGCTTGGCTTGGCTTGGCTTGGATTGGATTAAAGTGGATTGTGTTGGATTGTGTTGCGTCATAGCCGCGGCAGACGCACTGGCACCGGGGCGTCCTCTCACCGTTATGCGCGCTATAAAACGCGGTGCCTGCGCCGCTCCGCTCCATCGTTCCAGCGCCGTTCCTCCGCTGTCCAACGCTGCAACGTGAACCCCCATGCGTCGAATCTACACAGGGGTTCCCGCGAGGGGAGGTGGGAGTTTTATTCACCTGCAGTTCTTCTATCGTAGATACTGGAAGAAGTGGTAGTGGCCGTGGAAGGTACCTGTGACAGGCGCTATCCGCCGCTGTGTGGGCCGGAAGCATGTCCCTGCGAATCCACGAAACACAGACAGGGCGTGGAGAAGTGTCCATAATCCCGAGAATACGTGGGACCAGGCTTGTACAACGCCCAACGCGACGCAAATCCCGAATCTCTGCCGTTGAGGCCGTGTAAAGTTCCAGCTTGTCCACAGTAGTCAAAGTCAATGCAAGCGCCGGCAGGCCACCCCTAATGGAAGTTCTGCTAGCAGGATTGGGAGCGCACGGAGTGACTCGTGCACTCCTAAGACTGTGGCTGTGGTTCTTTAAGATTTCCGTGCCTGTCTTCCATTCCAGAGGCCGGTGGTTCGGATCCCACCCTGGTGCAAAAGTACCCATTCTTAACTCTACTAGATTCGTTGCGTATAATAGCTTCCGTGAGAAATGTATCGTCACTTGGAGCCCTACCTGACCTCTTTTTTAGAGGCAATAGTCTTTTCTGGGCTACTTAAACTCAAAAATGTTGGCCTGTCTGCCTCTTGGTTTCTCGATTCAGCCGCCGAGCCAAAAGTTGAAGAATTCTTGATCCAGGCGTTCTTATAGGCAAAACGTTTACGAACTACTAAATCTCGTAGCATACCTCACTCTTATCAACACCATTCAGAAAAAAAGAAACATTACGCATATTTGAGCAGAAATCAGTGATACTAGCATTGTTGCTTTATTTAAAATAGACATGGGTTTTGATTCTGGCTAGATTACATAAATCAGTGAATGAGCACACGTTTATTGTAAAAAGAGAAGCCCCCTCGACATGGCCCGAGGCCTCGGTCAAGAGTCGGGTATGGGATAGGAAGTAATGCATGGGGTAGAACAGGGTAAAGAGGAGATCCAATAAAAGTAGTCCTCAATGCCGGATTTTCTGATGATATCTGCAGAATTTGAAGTCAGTGCTCCTTGGGCGCTGGAACTCAAAGTGGATTGACCCAAACTTCGTAGACTGCCGGTAGGAGTGCGCCAAGTGTACTCACGCAGCGTTGCCTGTGGACATTGAGCACGTAATATTCTCACAGGAGGTGTCGCGCACTGCACAGGGACCTGGTACCACATTTCTGGTAGTTGAAAGTGCTTTATGGGTTGCCCCGCCCGAAGAAGTAATGAGCCGTACTAGGCGTAAGAGTCGTGCCCGTTTTTATACGCCTCAGCTGCACTGTTGATCAACGGCCGAATCGAAATGAGGGGGGGGGGGGGGGGCGCTGGGGTGATCCGGAACTTTGTTTCAAAGAACGGCTTCACGCTCGGCTTTCGCCAAATCGGCAACGCATTCTGCGTTGATGTCGGCCTCTGCGTCTGTATCGGCTGATTAGACGTGGTCTTGCTCGGGTGCATACGAAATTGCTCCCGGGTATTTCTTTGGGCTTCGCCATCGCCTTCAACATCTTCATGTCCATGCAGCCACACTGTCTATGGAATGAAGAGCAAATAAAAAACTAGGCAAAAGCAGCGCTTTGTCACGAAAAAATCCCGGGCCATCTCCACTAACGTGAAACTTCTGGAGAGGCGAAGCATGCAGTGTATAAGTGTATTTGAAGATTGTAAGCCTCTCTCCGGCCACACGGCGCGCGCTGATTGGGCGCCGGAGAAGCGCTGGTGGGAGGAGCAAGCACGTTTGCTCAGGCGACTCTCTTGCTTTGAACCGAAATTAAGCAACTAAATAAATGCAGTGTCTGGACTGCCATCCGACGGCACTCTAGCTGATCGCTGCAGGCATGGCTAGAGTGCCGTCCGACGACATTTGAATATTTAGACTAGGCTAGCACACTTTTAGGCAAAAAGGACTAAAATAGGGACTAAAATACAGCCGTTAGTCTTCAGGGGCAACCGTTCATCTTCAAGGGGAGTGTCTGCGGCAGAGTATGTGCTGTGTGCACAAGTGCGGACTAACTGTTCGTCCCCGCCGATCGCTAAGGAGTAACGGGAAGACGAAACGCATGCAGTTAGTCTCTCTGCTGCGTCGTTAATCCCCTCATGGCGTCGTCGTTGCCCTTTCGCGCATATGTCTGCGAACAGTTTTATATTTCCAAAACACACGTCATTGCAGTCAGCAGGTCCTTTAGATGGTGCCACATGAGAAAATATCGATGTTAGTTATAAGAAAATCGCCTAGGGTTAATAGACCGCCGGGTAATGGCAACGAGCGGCGAAGCGCGATGACCAGACGCTTCTCGGTGAGGTTATGTTGATACGCTGTGTTGCATACGATTCGTGCGCGGTAATAACGTTCAATGAAAGCTTTCAAGCGCGTTAACAGTAACCCAAAAATTAGTGACAATAGCAAACGTGGATTCCTAAGCGTAATGAATATGTAAATGTTTAACAGACGAGAAAAAACGTAGTAGTTGCTGATGACAACTGCAAAATAAAAATGCTCGCTACAGGTAACCGTCTCGAAGTTATCTTTTGCGCTCTGTACATATTTGCCTTGTGCATCAAAGCTATATGACAATGCTGCAACTGCTGTAAAACCCGCTTGCATTTACCAGTCGCAATCGTATAGCGACGCCAACTTGAAGAATTCAGGCTAAAGAAACACCGAATTTGGTTTCGCCGATGCAGGAAAATAGGGTCTGCTTCCCTATTATAACACTCAAACAGACGACACCTTTCACACACGTTACACAGAGCACTGAACATATGTATCGAACACTTAGACTACACCTAGTTTGCGCTATTTGTGCGGAAACAAATAAGTCGTCCGATCGCCCAGCTCCTACTCAACTATCGACGACGAGTTCATGGTCATTTACGAGAAAAAACTATGGTTGTGGGGCTGTACTCACAATCAAACTGAGAAATAGTACCTAAAGTTAGCAAAGCGCTAAGCGCAAAGCGCAAATTGCGGTCACGTTCGCTTGCACGGATAGAAATTCGGACTCGAGTTGCTATGGGTCAGACACGTTATGCACAGAACTAAACGCTGTACACTTGAATATTATCTACTGCGACTGAAAAAATGCCTGGGGTTTTGGCATGGAAACTGGCCATCAACCCCTAGCATCTTCGCTAACATGAATTGGGTCAGCACACCGGCAAAGTATTTAGGTGTGCCTTTGGAGTTTTATTAAGACAGCGATCCGTATTGGAGGAAGGAAGCCGAAGTAATGAAAGAAAGGGCAGAAAAGTGGAAAGGGTGGAGCTTATCAATTTTTTCAAGAACGACTGTGTGCAACTTATTTTTTGTAAGCAGACTGTGGTATGTGCTTCAGGTTCTTCACTGTTCCCGAGCAAATGTTCAAAGACTGCATCGTGTATTCACTGTGTTTATATGGGGGTCAAACTGGGAACGGGCAAGCCGGACAAACCTGTTTCGTAGGGTCAGGGACGGAGGTTTGGGACTAGCACACTTGTTTGTACGTCAAATTGTAAACCGTTTCTTGTTTCTCCGCGATGTTAAGGATCCAACGTTAAGAACTATCTGTCAATTGCGCTTGGGTAGAGCGTTGCCGGATATTATAGTCACGTCCAATGTTATACCTGGCGGCCTACATGGTTTTATGAGAGTAGTTGTACTGTCATGCCGTTTCTTGGCTGTTCGATTTTCTTGGGAATACTTGTGTCAAGTAAATAGGAAAAAGTTGTATAAAGACGTGTGTGATGTAGTCCTCCCTGAACCAATGTACCGGTTGATTTATAGAGTAGGTAGGGGTAAAGATGTGCTTAAAAGAGTTAAGCGTATGCAGGCACCCCCTAGCGTAAAGACTTTTTTCTTCAAACTGCATACTGGAACCCTCTCTGTTAAGACGTGGATGGCTGAAAAAGACGTTCGTTTCATGGGGAATTGACTGCATAATATGCAAAAAACCTGAAACTATTGAGCATGTATTCATCGATTGTTGGAATGCTGTGTTCCTGTGGGATGTGCTCCAACGAACTCTGAAAAAGGATCTGCCTGTAGATGCCCAAGGCATACGGTACTTGCCTGTTGAAAGCGAGGATGGTATGCCTTACGACCTGATCATGCTTGTTGGATTGAGCTCTATTTGGAAAGCAAGAATGGCCGCAAGGTACTCTGACATCGATGCGCGAAGCGCGAGACAGTATTTTAGAGAGGCAATGAGTGAATACGTGGAAAAACAAAAATATGTGTCGAATCTGCCCGAATGTCTTGCAGACATGGAATCGTTGGTACACCTAAGGGACTTTTAAACACATGACGTCAACCGAAGTCAGGTTGACGGCTGCCTGTGAATGAATGTCTGTGTTCTGTATGTGCCAAAGCAGGCAATAAAGAAAAAAAAAGCGGTGTGGTCCCGCGGTAGCGCATCGAGTTCATTGCGTCTATTCCCGGGTGTCGGTGGTTCGATACCTGGTCGTGCTGACGTTTTTTCTTTTTTCTGCGACTCAGCAGTTCGTCCTTGGGGAGCATCGGGACGGACCATCCGGGTTGGGGACTAACCGTTCGTCCCCTCACAGTTAGTCCCCAAAGGGACTAATGATTGTGGCAAAGGCTGTTAGTCCCCCAAAAGACGAACTGTTAGTCCTTTTTGCCTAAGAGTGCACCAGCCAAAGCGTCTGTAGCTGTAGGGTTAAGTTTTTTTTGTCCGTCTTAGCTTCTTCATCCCAAGGGCGGTGGTTCGAGACCGGTTCTTGCCTCGGTATTTTTTTTTCATCTTCAAACTGAACTATAATTGTTATGTCTTAGGTTATTTTTGGTGTTTTGAATGATTTCTTTGTGCGCGGTAGGTCATGCGATGTTATGTTATGTTATGTTATGTTATGTTATGTTATGTTATGTTATGTTATGTTATGTTATGTTATGTTATGTTATGTTATGTTATGTTATGTTATGTTATGTTATGTTATGTTATGTTATGTTATGTTATGTTATGTTATGTTATGTTATGTTATGTTATGTTATGTTATGTTATGTTATGTTATGTTATGTTATGTTATGTTATGTTATGTTATGTTATGTTATGTTATGTTATGTTATGTTATGTTATGTTATGTTATGTTATGTTATGTTATGTTATGTTATGTTATGTTATGTTATGTTATGTTATGTTATGTTATGTTATGTTATGTTATGTTATGTTATGTTATGTTATGTTATGTTATGTTATGTTATGTTATGTTATGTTATGTTATGTTATGTTATGTTATGTTATGTTATGTTATGTTATGTTATGTTATGTTATGTTATGTTATGTTATGTTATGTTATGTTATGTTATGTTATGTTATGTTATGTTATGTTATGTTATGTTATGTTATGTTATGTTATGTTATGTTATGTTATGTTATGTTATGTTATGTTATGTTATGTTATGTTATGTTATGTTATGTTATGTTATGTTATGTTATGTTATGTTATGTTATGTTATGTTATGTTATGTTATGTTATGTTATGTTATGTTATGTTATGTTATGTTATGTTATGTTATGTTATGTTATGTTATGTTATGTTATGTTATGTTATGTTATGTTATGTTATGTTATGTTATGTTATGTTATGTTATGTTATGTTATGTTATGTTATGTTATGTTATGTTATGTTATGTTATGTTATGTTATGTTATGTTATGTTATGTTATGTTATGTTATGTTATGTTATGTTATGTTATGTTATGTTATGTTATGTTATGTTATGTTATGTTATGTTATGTTATGTTATGTTATGTTATGTTATGTTATGTTATGTTATGTTATGTTATGTTATGTTATGTTATGTTATGTTATGTTATGTTATGTTATGTTATGTTATGTTATGTTATGTTATGTTATGTTATGTTATGTTATGTTATGTTATGTTATGTTATGTTATGTTATGTTATGTTATGTTATGTTATGTTATGTTATGTTATGTTATGTTATGTTATGTTATGTTATGTTATGTTATGTTATGTTATGTTATGTTATGTTATGTTATGTTATGTTATGTTATGTTATGTTATGTTATGTTATGTTATGTTATGTTATGTTATGTTATGTTATGTTATGTTATGTTATGTTATGTTATGTTATGTTATGTTATGTTATGTTATGTTATGTTATGTTATGTTATGTTATGTTATGTTATGTTATGTTATGTTATGTTATGTTATGTTATGTTATGTTATGTTATGTTATGTTATGTTATGTTATGTTATGTTATGTTATGTTATGTTATGTTATGTTATGTTATGTTATGTTATGTTATGTTATGTTATGTTATGTTATGTTATGTTATGTTATGTTATGTTGTTATGTTATGTTATGTTATGTTATGTTATGTTATGTTATGTTATGTTATGTTATGTTATGTTATGTTATGTTATGTTTAGGTTAGGTTGCCTAGCTTTACATTATCTAGAGTGATGTTGTGCAAACGCGGCACGTTTGTTACATACACCGGTGGACGTCGATATAGTTCAGTGCTTATAATACCGTCGGACGGCACTCTAGACACGGCCATAAACAAAAGATAGACTGGCCGTAAGTTCTTTTCGTGTCACACGCCGCAGCGTGCTGCGAAGTATGCTTTACAGGAGAAAACCTAATATTTGAAACCAATTTTGAGACGGGATTTAAGATATTTATGTTATTAATGCAATTAAATCCTGATTGTTCCTGCATTTTAAATTACTTTAAATCATGTTAGTTTTTTCTGAGCCGGTTTTATTCATAATACACTTGTTTTTTTACCATAGTTTGACAACTTGATTTACCGTGACGACAATAGACGACGACGACAGGAGACGCCGACAGCCCGAGCCCCTTAATACCAAAAGGGTCTGCTATCGAGCCTTAAAGGGGCACGGACACAAAAATTTTGCATCTTGTTTTCTTCTTTGTTGCGATAAATAGCTAGTACTTATCACCTGAAGAAACCTCATTTGCTTCAGCGTGCGACGTTTGTTTAATTAGAGGCATTTTCAATGCGGCCAGTCGCAGTTTCTGTTTCAGCGGCTGCCGCGAAATGATGGATTTTGCGTGAACAAAGCTGACCACGTGACCGTCGAAGGGATATCACAGAGCAGAGCTGCCGTAGCACTGTCGAATCCGCATCGCCGGCAGTTTCTGCAAATGCCCCCACGTACTGATCTCGTGAGCCGCTTAATTAGAAAGCAACCGTGGACGTGACGCAGGCGCTGCGAGTGTAAATGCTACCGCGGCTAAAGAACAACGCGCGACGCTCGAGACAGTGGGGAGCAAGACGCGCGCTCGGAGCAGCTGGCCGGTCTGCCTACAGGTCCGCCTACAGATGTGTTCGGCTTAGCACTGCGGCGGATATTCGATTGCCGCTCTCGTAAGCGGTGCAGATGACAATTTTTAATGCAACCCGCCATCGCATCATTAACTCCTTTCTCATATAAGCTGTCATGGTTGTGACTTGGGTACAATTTCGTGCTACGGTAACAAGCTATCACTCGAGCTACCTGCGCCGGCCTGCGCCACTTCGCGGTCGTGGCCGCCGCCTGCACAGCGACCGTGCGGCTCGCTCAGCGGGCTTTTCGTGTCTCAGGCGCGTTTTCGCGTCTAATGTAAACAAAAAGTAATAAAAACAGAGGGCCTGGAATCGCTGTAGAACTTTGGTCGCGGCCAGCTGCCCGATGAGCCGACGAAATCACGGCGCCTCCGCCGCCAACGATCGGGTCGTTCGTTCTCGAGAGCAGAAGCTCCGCCCTCTGATTGGAGTGGCGAGCCGGGCGAGCCGGCAAAAAACGCCGGCAGTGCGGAAGCGGGAAACGCAAACTCGTGACATGTTTGGATGTTGTTTATTTACAGAATATCCACGGGATGTCGATTGCACGTGGTCCTCTGCCGGCTGCTCGGTTGCGTTTCGCACACTTTAAAATTGATTTCAAATATTTTCTAGGCTGTCTTCGCCGCTGATATTTTGCAGATTATATATGTGTGTTCGCACCAATCTATCTCCGAAGTTGTCTCGCTTTCAAAATTTTGTGTCAGTACCCCTTTAACCGCGTGGCGGCACTCCCAGCCTAACAGTAGCAAAAGGTCCCAACAGAAGGTGCACGGCAGTGCGACGCGGGAAAATTGAATTGCCTTGAGAAAACGTCCACCGTGTTTATCGTGGGACGAGCGAGACGGGAGAGGATCTGCGCGAGACGTGGTCGGGAAAGAGAAGAGAGGCAGTTACGTGGCTGGGTACGGGAGAGGAGTACTTTCGTTCGACGACGTATACACTGCAGCGAGCACATACGTGGCCAATCGTTTATCCTTTGAGCAGTCCGGCATTTTGTGCGGCATCCGTCGCCCATTTTGTGTGCCATGTGCGCCATATTTTCATCCGATATTGTAAACTTAGGTTTCCGCATCAAAGTGGTGTTACCAGACACAGTGGCAAAGAAACAAGGAAATAAAATGCAGTCTCTTGGCGAAATGCTTTTTTTTTGGGGGGTCGAGGGTTTGCGACGTGTAAATTTATTTTCTACTTTCCTCTCGATTTAAGTGACACATAACGAACGTTAGAGGTTTTCTTTTCAATGCATGTTTTAGTTGGAGTTCATAGAAACAAAAGTACCGTAAGTACGCTTGAAATTCCGTCACGTTCCGTCGATTTTTCTTCGGATTGCCGATAGTTCGTTTGCTTTTCCGAGTAAAGAAAAAAAAAACGGAGAATCAGACCTTGAGAAAAAAGTATTTGAGAAGGAAAGAAGCATAAAATTTGCTTTTTTATCTCGCATCTTGGGCCCTGGGGGACCAGCCCGTCCTCTACCCTTTAAAGCGGTATATTTGCCCGCTTGATCACGCAGGGGGGAGTTCTCCGTAAGGTCACGAATTTAATATGCACCACGCACGACTTCCTTCGTATAATCGCCGTAAAATATATTACTCTGATGTAGAAGAAGCGCTAAAGTTTTCCACTAATGGAAATGTAAGAAACATAGCCACCTGTGATGCCGTAGTTTCCGAATTGAAAGTCGCGAATAATTTCACGTCCTGCACAGGTCACCCAAGCAAACGTCGAAGCAGACCTACGGGAACAATGCGGCCTATGTATTCTTTATTATGGATTGTGTATTATGTATTGTCGAGAGTGAACTCGAGCAGCACAGGATACGAGCGGTTGGAGGTCAATGGGAGAGTCCTTTATCCTTCCATGGACTCAAATTGGCTGGTTATGATGATGATGTTGGTGATTGTGGGTAATGTAGATTATGAATAATTATGAATAATGGATTTTAACTTAGAGATGCTGTATGTAGAGTCTGCTCTAACGAAATTCTGGAACACAGTGCTTTGTCAGCGTTCGCCCACTATGTCTTCTTCCAAACTCCGTAGTCCTTTTATTACCCCCCCCCCCCCCTCAAGTATATGCGTACTTTTAAGTGCGATGCACTTCTTAAGCGACCCTGAACCTGCGTCCACCGGCGATGTCCGCATAGCATACCCACGTGGGGGATTGGCCAGGAATCTCCTCGTCTTCCTTGGCAACGGGGGGAGATGGGCGCGCGCTGCCTGGCCGCTGACATGGCACATACCCACGTGGGGGATTGGCCAGGAATCGGGCGTGAGAAGGGCTAATGCACCCGCTTAAAGGAGTACTGACACGAAATTTCAAAGCTGAGATCCGCTCTAGCAATCAAGTACAACGACAACGCAAATAGGTGTCTGTGAATAAATGCATCTTTCTTTCTTTGTAGTTGTGTGTGTGTGTGTGTGTGATCTCTCTTTCGCGAACATTACCGAACCGCGCAAATTCAACTCGTGCATTCGCACTTTCACATTCTTCCCCTCGGGGAAATGCGGGGAATTTTTTTCCCTCTATATAGCTGCGACCTTTTTGTAACATATTCGCAATTTTGCTGTTTCAGCTGTCACCACTTCCGACAAGGGGTGGCAAGGTCTTTCAAGTGGTGGCTTAACACTGCTTTTTTCTCGCTGCCCTAAGGTTTTTTTACGCGTCTGTATAAAAATTGAAAGAACGAAATTCCAATTCAATGTTCAATTAACATACTGCGCCTGGCTTTCAACGAATGTTGATCAGCGATCAGCCAGCGCTTACCTTTACTACGGTTTGATTTCGAGCAGCTTCACTGTTATAAGTTTGACATTTTGTGGTTGTTTGTCTACGTACTAAACTAAGATTCAGAAGCTTGTATCGCGCGGGAACAGCTCTGGGTACAAGTTTGAAATTTTGGAGTGTTTCGACAACAAGGAGCTCTCATAAAGAGGATGGTTTACAGGAACGAAGGTAAAGGGAAAGGGGGCGGTAAAAAGTTTGACGATTAAGATTTCAGACACACGTGCTTATCGTAAACTTGTTCCTTGTTTAGCTTTGCGCCCAATTTTGTGATTTACTATGTCGAATAATTTTTTTTTATTTCTGGTCATCTCAAAGACTGTCGTTGATTCCTCTGTCATATGAATCGGTGAAACACGAAAGTGAAATGTGCAGCGAAGTCTGCACCTGAGCATGGTTTGCGGATGGGCGGCTGCCTTGTGGGTGTGCCTGGCGAGCGACGTCCTGCTGCCGGGTCGCTTCGGCAAAGGTGTACTGGCGTCATTTCCGTGACTGATATGACGTCAGCGAAATCTTGGTGTATCCTGGCAAAAAACACCTTTGTGTTAAAATATAAAAGCCGAAAACGAACAACCGTAACTATAACGTACTCTTTAGTACCAAAGGTTGCTTCCCCGCAAGAAGACCCTGTGTGCAGGGGTGCACCCTTTGCAGGCCGCTTGCTTCGTGGTACT
Organism: Haemaphysalis longicornis; assembly: GCF_048455015.1. NCBI lineage: Eukaryota > Metazoa > Arthropoda > Arachnida > Ixodida > Ixodidae > Haemaphysalis > Haemaphysalis longicornis. The sequence continues at coordinate 113,908,877 of NW_027526225.1, forward strand.
GGCGTAACTTTCATGACGGATATGTCGTCAGTGAAATTTTGGCGTATCCAGGAATAAAACACTTCTGTGTTAACAATCATCAGGCACAGCAATGTACGTACACGCGAGTACAGATATTTAACCATCAAAGACCTCTATTGAGAAATCTCCTACATGGGGCACGCTGACATCTTACCCTGCTATTCGGGTTCCTGCCGGGTTGTTCTCAGTGCGCACAATGCAGTCTGTGTTGCTAGATTTGGTATAAAAAAGACGCGCCTTCCTTTCAATGGGTAGGTTGCTCATTCTGCTGAAAATGTAACTGAAATCTAAAAGCCACCAAGTTATTTTAATGATTGGGTATGCTACACGTAGTCAGTACAATTCCAACCTTGTGAGCTCAATCAGCCCGCACCTGTTATCTCAAAAACGTTTCAACACTTCTTCCCAACAGAAAAAAAAGCGAGGGAAATATGAAAAAGCGGACCTAATATTGGTTATGAAACACACTTTGCAGCCGCATGCGTGAAATGCCGTATGAAGCTGTGAAGCTTTTGCGTGCAAACAGCTAGAATTCAAGCTTTACAACTTTTTGTGTTCGTTAAAATTTCAGAAGATTTGGTCTAGGAGCCGGGGCGGTGTGATATGTACCGAAATTCTTTGAACAAGTCTAGTTCCCACACACAGACTCATTCCGCGAACATTACCGTACACATGTGCAGTTTTTCGGGACATAACAGCAGAAGCTTACGGTAGCATACCTCTAAGGGCACCTATCCCAAATACCAATGACGCAATACACCTACAGTGTTAAATGAAATTTCTGCGTCCATTTAGTCCGCACTGGATAAAAACTTTCTCTGCGTGAAATATAGCATATAATGAAAGCTACCGCTAACTTTGTGAAAAAAAATGCCGTCTGCGCAATCGGGACTGTGACGACTACTTTTCAGAGCTACGATCACTGAATTTATCAAGTCTTCCATGCCGGTTTTTTTTTTCTCGCACAATCCTTTCTCCAAGTCGGCAAGGTAGTATCCAAAGGTATCACATTTTGGAAATATTCGAAAAAATTTCGAGCTGTTGTCCCTCACACCTAATTTAGCTTAGCTTCGATGAGCAATGTTTATATTTCAACAAAAGCGACTGATTTTAACATGATTCTACGAGAGCAGCCCACCCCTAATCAAACTTGCATTCGATAACCTCAACTTCGTTTCGGAAGTACATTTCAACTTAATATGAAGCGTCACTCCCGCTTCCATCCTTCGAATAAAAAAGGTTCTTCTCAAGAACAGGGACCCACAGGTAGCCACAGATCAAGCTGAGCTTAACTACAGGAATAAAAGAGCGTTTATTCATTCGTCCATCGCGACACTCAGCCCTTTTCTGCTGTCGTAACATCAAATCGGAAGTCCTTTCCTCCCTGAACGTGTCCCCAAAATACGGTTTTGCTAGTTGTTTGTTCAAGGGCAGACCTTAAGTTCCCGGCGCAGTCCCCGGAGAGCCGTTCCCCGAACGGCCATGTCGACAGGCCTTTCGCGGGGTGAGAGAGGATAGCTGTTGGCGAGTCGTCCTCAAATTTACGCGGCCACCCGCGACCCGCCGGTAGGCACATTCTGTCAGAAGACAAATGCTCCCTTTACGATCAGCGCAGCGAACTACGATTAAGGAGGCACGAGTTTGTTTTCTCTCTTTTTTATCTGTCCTAGCTCTTTCCTGCTTCTTGACTGTAGGGTTTAACGCGCCGGCGCAACGCAGGCGATGAGGCGCGCCGTAGTGGAGGGCTCCGGATTAATTTTAACCACCTGGGGATCTTTAACGTGCGCCGAAATCTCGTACACACGGGTGTTTTTGCTTTTCGCCTCCATCAGAAAAGCGGCCGCCGCGGCCGGGAATCGAGCCCGCAACCTCGTGCTCAGCAGCGCAACGCCTTATCCACTGAGCCACCGCGGCGGGTTCTTTCCTGCTTCTGCGGAACTATTAAGTAACGCCGCCAATTTGCATTCCCTCAAAGTGCCTGTTGAACTAGCTTCCACATGCTTGTAGTTTAAACCATGGTTAAAATTAAACGCTAGGGACAGACACATACCAAAAAACAGCCTAGTTACCACGCAACGGCTTCTACTACGAATATTAGCGTGTCTGTGTGCAGTTTTGTGGACAATAATAGAGAAAGCTCACGGCAGCGTACTAAAACTGGCGGCTACTTTAAAAACTAGTTAGAAGAAAATTTTTCGAGCGCCTCAGCGTTGTAATGTCAGTCATCATCATCATCATCATCATCACCAGCCTGTCTACGCCCACTGCAGGGCAAAGGCCTCTCCCAGTCTTCTCCAATTACCTCCAATTTATCCCCGCAAACTTCTTGATCTCATCTGCCCATCTAATTTTCTGCCGCCCCCTGCAGCGCTTGCCTTCTCTAGGGATCCACTCTGTTACCCTTAACGACCAGCGGTTATCTTGCCTTCGCATTACATGCCCTGCCCACGTCCATTTCCTCTTCTTAATTTCTACCAATATGTCTTTAACACCAGTTTGCTCCCTGACCCACTCCGCTCTCTTCCTGTCCCTTAATGTTACACCTAGCATTTTCCGCTCCATTGCCCGCTGAGTCGTTCTCAATTTAAGTTGAACCCTCTTAGTCAGCCTCCAAGTTTCTGCCCCGTAGGTGAGTACCGGTAATATGCAGCTGTCATACACTTTCTTCTTCAGCGACAATGGTAGGCTGCTATTCATTATCTGGGAATGTCTGCCATATGCACCCCACCCCATTCTGATTCTTCTAATTATCTCTGCCTCATGGTTGGGATCTGGGGTCACAACTTGGCCTAAGTAGATATATTCGCTTACCACTTCCACTGCCTCGCCACCTATCTCAAACTGCTGTGCTGTCCCGAGGTTATTGATCATTACTTTAGTTTTCTGCATATTAATTTTCAGGCCCACGGTTCTACTCTGTTCGCCCAGTGCAGAAAGCATGCTTTGCAATTCGTCCCCCGAGTTACTTAGCAACGCAACGTCGTCAGCAAATCTGAGGTTACTGAGGTATTCTCCATTAACCCTTACTCCCACCTGTTCCCAATCCAGCGTTCTGAATATTTCTTGTAAGCATGCTGTGAATAACATTGGAGAGATTGCGTCTCCTTGTCTGACACCCTTCCTTATAGGTATTTTACTGCTCTCCCTCTGGAGGATGATGGTAGCTGTAGACCCATTGTAGATATCCTCTAGTATTCTTACATAATGCTCATCTACCCCCTGGTTCCGTAATGCCTGAATGACTGCTAGGGTTTCGACCGAGTCAAATGCTTTCTCATAATCTATGAAGGCTAAATATAGGGGTTCATTATACTCAGCGCACTTCTCTATCACCTGATTGATCGTGTGAATATGGTCCATTGTTGAGTAACCTTTACGGAACCCGGCTTGTCCTTTAGGTTGACTGAAATCTAGGGTTGCAGAGATTCGGTTAGCGATTACCTTGGTAAATACCTTGTAGACGACTGACAGTAAGCTGATCGGCCTGTAATTTTTCAAGTCCATATTTGCTTTTTTCTCTGTATTCGTGTTTCACATTTATGCAGCATAAGCACCTAGCCCAAGCGTCGGCTTGTCTTCTATAGACCATATTCCGCCCTTTTTGTCCAAATATTGTTTTGAAGTATTGCCTTTACTGGAGGTAGAACTCTTTCAATTTGGAAGAATAGCCATTGCCTCTTAAAGGCACAGCCTGTAATTGTGAGGCATGAACGGGAAGAACGTAACGGTAATTTTTGAGATATGAAAAGGTAGGCGAACAATTTTTCGCACACGGAGTTTTTATATACATTACGTATAGAAAGATTGTGGGCATGTTCTGCGATGGCCACTGGTGATTTGCTTCGCTGCTCGCGTGACACCCAATGCCGGTCAGTCGTCCGCGCTTAGAAGTTTCGTCAGCACAGAAGGTAGCGCCTGCTTCCATGCTGTTGCTAATGGTGTTTTTACGACGTCTTATCCAGTTATGATGTCATGAGTGTCGCTAAAGATTCGCGTCAGTTCCCTTGTTTATGACGAACAGTCTTCGGTCCGGTATTTGTGCGTTCAGCGGTGGTCTTGCGATGGCCTTTCCGTGCTCTTCAAAACCGAGACTCCCCAAACTTGAGATGATGGGGCTCGCAATTCTCAATTACGGTGACCAAAAACGTGCTTTTCAGTCTGCAGCAAGAGGGTAAAAAAATCTTAGGTTTTTTGAGCGGTTTGACCTTTTTAAACTTTTCCTGCAAGTATCTCAAAACTTTTGGTTTTGTCGTACCTATAGTTGTAACTCTTTCTTTCTTTCTCTCAATTTGTGAAACCTCTTGTAAAAGTTGCGCCATTATACTCTCTACTTTTGTCATTTCTCTAGCAGCTCCATCTAATTTTATTTTTTAGAGTCTGCAGGACAGATACAGAATGAATCGATAAAGAAACCAATATTACAAGTGACAGGTGCTTTGGCAGCCGAGGGAAAGTACATTAAGCACGACTTTGACTCCGGGTCCCAAGAAAGTAAAGATCTCAGGCTAATGTCACTCACTGTCGCAGAAAAGGACAAAATGTGGAAATCTTGCCCTGGTCGTAATATCTCTTCATCCGCAAGAAGGCGTCGACGTAGACAATAACGTGACAACGCTTTCCTGGAACGACATGCAAGTAAGCGAGCGAGGTAGCCTCGGATGCGGGGGAGTCGTGGTATGATATTACCCAAGATGCCTTATGTCATGGCTTTCTGACACGCAATAATATGTGGTAAGCCCGTCGGACTGCAGGCAGTTCATGTCAGTGTTTACGATATTCCGCCAGAAATCCCCATTGAAGCCTACGGGAGCGCCTGGGTACCCGTCAAAAGCCCCGGCATACTTAGTAACATAGGCTGGCTCTTTTATCGCGCGAGACATCTTATTTACGAAACTATTACTATAGGCTTCCGAATGATTTCGCCTCTGTTCGAAGTTTGTTGCCGTTGTTAAGACGAACGCCGTGCATGTCTCGTCAAACGCGAAAAGTGAGCGTCGCCATCGTCAACGCAGATGGCACCGAAATGGGTGCAGCTGTGAAAAAACAAATAAATAAAACCTATTTAGGTTCGTGTGAGATTAGTATCTGGGTCTCCAGAGAGTACGCTGACACTGCACTAACTCGACTCCTCCAGGAGGAGGAACAAGAATACGCCTGGTGCGTGCTCCGTTACTGTTGAACGTGACGCCACATGAGTAGAACAGGTACACGCAGAGGCAAGCTCTGACTTTCTATTTAGGTGTTGCAGTCTGAAGGCCTGTCCCGTTGACCTCCACCCGCTTCTGTCCAGCGCTGCCCGGGTCCATCCTTCGCCTCCGAATTTTCTTATTTCGTCTCTTCATCCTTCCTCTCCGTCATAAAGAAACGCATTATTTCATTTATTTTGCCACTGTTTTTACTTCAGTGACGTACTGATAGAGGCGACGAATCTATCATGTCAGTGAACAAATGAAGGAAGCTCACACTAACGCGTAAGACTTGAAGGTAGCGAAGCTGTACGCACACGAGCACTAGTCATTTTCTTGGCTTTGTTGACTGCCGGGCAGAGTTACTGGATATAGACAGTTGCGAAACTTCCCATAGGCCCCATGTATCGAAAGCCGGTCTTCGGTTGCCCCCCTGCGCCGGGGCAAGCACGGGGCAAGTTGACTAGCCTGTCGTCTGTCGGCAGGACGTTGAAGCAGTACTCAAGTGCTTGCGGCTGCTGCCGTAAGTCATAAAAAGAAAATCCGCGAAAACACAAGTAAATTTTACGTAATTATTGTGTTTTAATTTAAAAAGCAATCTTTATTTTACAGAAGAATTTTGAATAATAATAGTTTAGCGAAGTTCCGTTTTAATCTCCTAGGTGCCGCGCGCGTCTACTTGCCCCTAAGGTCCCTAAAATTACTAAGGTAGCGCCATCTTTAGATCTCGCCGCCTTTCGCCCTCGCCCGCGCTCCTCTCTTACTTTGTTTTTTGCCATTTTCTTTTTCGCCGGCGAACGCCGCGCGCCATTGGCCAAGGGAAAAGTCACGTGGTTTTGTTTTTTTTGCTCCGCCGCCGGGTCGCCTCGCCGATGCCTCGCCGGCTGGGACATTGCGCAACGCCGCCGCTGCGACGCCATTGCTGGCTTCCGAGCAACCGTCGCCACCGTGCTTCAGTACCGGAATTAGCTGCTCGCTTCGAAAAAATGTCGCACCGGTGTCGTTTTAGGTTGCTTCTCGGTGTCGATGTGTTGTGCCTTAGGCAGCGCGAATATCGTCAGGCAGGGCACAAGACTTCGTTATTCCGTCCGGGAAACGCGACGCAGAAAGGAGAAAAGTTTGGTTGCATAGATTTGAACGGGCATACTTCAGGCCGACGCTACCATCACTCTTTTGCGAGGTAAGTTTCTGAATGCTTGTTCTTGCTCTGTTAAATTCTGCGCGAGCTTGAGCGGTCACTTACGAAGAAATGCGTATTCCCTTCGCGACCGTCGTCCACGCTTTGTTCTGAGTAGGCATTGCGCGCAGCGCCGAGTTCGTCCCGTCGTAAGCTTTGGTTTGGATAAGAGGCCGTGTATTTGTCATGTGCGCGCTTAACTTCCAGCATCAATATCAGCGGCGTAGCATGTTCAGTCAGTTGTCGTAAGGGTTTCGTGACGCGAGAATTGTTCACCTGAATTCATGCTTGTTTTGGCCGACGGCAGCTTGCGTCTGACCATGTATCGTGTGCGTTCCGAGTGCGTGTACGCTCTTTTTGGCGTGAAGTCATGTTTTGTGTGTTAGCTACCCGGGTGGTATTATAATCCCGTTGTTATGACATCGCAGTGATTTGCTGCGTAATATGGGCTTTGTCGGTGCGGCGCAAATTGAGGCTGTTGCGAGAAAAAAAAAATTGCGGCTAGGTAAAACAATTTAAGTTCAGCTAATATAGTGACCGCGCCGTTGACGTACGTTTGATGCGCAATTTCTGTTATCGCTTTATTAAATTCGCGCACGTTTGAATGAGCACTTCAAATGCATATTCGCACCCTAACGGCTGTATGCCCTTTCTTCCGTGTATGCACAGAGGAACGTTAATTACGACTTACGTTTGCATTACACGTGATGCCGTACATTTGCAGTGTGCGCGCTTACTTCATCTTAGTAGTCAATGGCGCAGCGTATCCAGTCATTGCGATTTGAACCAAAACACACTGGGCGACTATATTATTTTCAGCAGACGTATTTTTGTCCAGCAAAGCGCTTGCTAAACGGGTTTAGTGTAGCGAGTTGAGCGGACGCGGCACTGAGCAGATGCGCGAACACGAATTTGACCATGCTACGGTAGAACAGTCACTAACTCCCTTCTGCAATGCATTATTGCCTATATTTTCGGAGTGTTTGTGGCGCATCTCAAACTCGGTGGCGACATTTCTTTTCCCTTCTCAATAGGATTATTTCACGGATCAATTTGAGCAACGGATATTGGAGAAGCTTGGCGTTAAAAAAACTAAACCCAAATGCCACTCCCAACATTTTTTCTCACGGGAAGCCACGTCAGCAGCACAAGCCACCTGCACGACGTCATTACGGACGTTTGTTCCAATAAAATATCTATTTGCTGGCACCAATTCATTTTTGTGATTTATTGTTTTCTCTTGATAATCATCGTGACATTGGTCCTCTTTCGAATTTCTTTCGGGTGTATCCCTGTGTTAGTGCAATGTACAAATCTGCCAGAATATATCCCAGCACAAAACAATTCTGTCCAGGCGCCTCCATTAATAACGGCTGTAAACGACCGCGCCCGGTGAAAAAACGTATTGCATGATTAATTAACTGCAGTAACTAGTTACATAATTTGTACCTAGAGGGACTGTAATTTCAGTTTACCCGATCGATTGATCGCAGTCTTCTCTGGCGCGTATTCCCAGAATTACAAGTCTGCGTTTTTCACTAGGTTCGCACATGAACGTACGGCCGCGAGTGTAGTTTAGTGTATCCGGCTGCGAAGTCGGGGAAGCAGGGGCTTTTCACGTCGCTGTACGTGCACACACGCACAACAGCATGTGTATGTTTTTAGTCTACTCACAGCAGCCTATAACGACATGAAGGTGAAGGAAACATTTCTACAAAAACGGCAAAGCACTCTAAACTGCGCGTAATTAAGGTAGGCTGTTGGTCGTTAGTAAAAGCGGGCGCAGAGTGAACGCCGCTGAGGATACACAATTATTGCAAGAAAGGCGAGTGCAAGGACGCCAGCGCAGCGCTCGAACTACGGCATTTGCGAATGAAGCGCACTGTATACTGCCGCGAACCGTGCGCAAGACTTCTGTGCAGTGATTGCACGACCACAGTCACGCGAATGCAAGAACGGAACTACCGTAACAGAGCAGTTTGAAATGTCCACGCTCGATCCTTTCGCATTCACGAGCTATCCTGAGGTGTTACAGAATGCCGCACACGTAAACAAAAACCGCGCTGTGCGTATGCGCCAGCGGCATCCGCCCCGCAAATATCCCCTTGTAGACAAAAATATAAAACAAAACACTATCACTCAGTGCCTGTTGGTAAAACGGGGCTCTAGAAATCCTATAAATGCTACCAAAGAGCGATTTCGGCGCGAAAACAAGAGCAAACTGCAGCGAGCGCCCTGAAGCGTAGCGAGGGCGTCTGCTCTCAAGTGGCCAACAAATATGGCGGCCCCGCCGCGGAGTTAAAGGGACGGCGGCGCCGCGGGTGAGGGGAGAGAAAAAAGAGGAGGGCAGCGGAGAAGGAGGGAGCAGTTGGCGCTACCTTAGTTCTTTCAGGGACCTTACTTGCCCCTCAGCTTCCACGGAGTGGGGGGGCTAGCGCCGCCCGGATTCTGAAGCGGAGTTTCGCAACTGTCTATATTGAGTAACTCTGACTGCCGGGCGGTCCCCGCGACGCGAGCGCTCTCGTGCGGGCGCTCGGCAATTTCTTGGTATTTCGAACTGCGGACACGAAAAATTACGATTTGCTTAGGAGCTTCGCCCTTAAAACGTGCATTTGTAATTCGGAATTTCAGTTCATTTATAGGTGACAGATATTAGAACTACGAAGGAAAACTGAAAGAAATTCTCATTCGGGAGGCAATATTTCCTCTCCTATGGGCCCTATTTTTCAGTCTTGCCGGGGCAACCACCCTCAGTGTGATAGCTTATGAAGGGAGAGCCTAAAATTAGAGAAAAGACGCGAAAAAGAGGGGGAAGAGTGTACAGAGCTGACGTCACGTGCACCTCTTCCCATTGGCTGATCTGTCACGTGCCTGATGATGCACCCACTGGACACACACTTTTCCAGAAACCGTGGCGTCGAGTTAGTGTGTTCGTATCGCACCGCGGAGGCTCGGGTCTGATTCCTACCCCGACCAAAACGCACGAAATTTTCTTTTCAAACCCATTAATTTACCTTGTTTGCAGAAAATGACTATGTCGTTTCTTTCTTTTTTTCCTTTTTTTTTTGGAATACGTGAACTAAAATAAAAACAAACTCAAAACCACCGCTCACAATTTTGTTGAGCACTGGAGACTCCGGACAACAAAACTGCACGGAAGCATGTAGCAAGCGTCCGCCGCCGTCCGCATAGCAACAGCTGCGGGTGCGCGCGCTCCTCGTCTTCCTTGGCAACGGGGGGAGATGGGCGCGCGCTGCCTGGCCGCTGACATGGCACATACCCACGTGGGGGATTGGCCAGGAATCTCCTCGTCTTCCTTGGTAACGGGGGGAGATGGGCGCGCGCTGCCTGGCCGCTGACATGGCACATACCTACGTGGGGGATTGGCCAAGAATCGGGCGTGAGAAGGGCTAATGCACCCGCTTAAAGGAGTACTGACACGAAATTTCAAAGCTGAGATCCGCTCTAGCAATCAAGTACAACGGCAACACAAATAGGTGTCTGTGAATAAATGCATCTTTCTTTCTTTGTAGTTGTGTGTGTGTGTGTGATCTCTCTTTCGCGAACATTACCGAACCGCGCAAATTCAACTCGTGCATTCGCACTTTCACATTCTTCCCCTTGGGGAAATGCGGGTAGGTTTCTTCGTTGTCGTGGTTTTTGTGGTAGGTTTCTTCGTCGTGGTTTTTCTGGTTGTTCTCTTGGTGGTCGTAGTAGGTTTCTTCGTCGTGGTTGTAGTAGGTTTCTTCGTCGTGGTTGTAGTTGTCGTCGTCGTGGTTTTTGTGGTTGTTTTCATGGTGGTCGTTGGTTTTGTGGTAGGTTTCTTCGTTGTCGTGGTTTTTGTGGTAGGTTTCTTCGTCGTGGTTTTTCTGGTTGTTCTCTTGGTGGTCGTAGTAGGTTTCTTCGTCGTGGTTGTAGTTGTCGTCGTCGTGGTTTTTGTGGTTGTTTTCTTGGTGGTCGTTGTTTTTGTGGTAGGTTTCTTCGTTGTCGTGGTTTTTGTGGTAGGTTTCTTCGTCGTGGTTTTTCTGGTTGTTCTCTTGGTGGTCGTGGTATGTTTCTTCGTCGTAGTGGTTTTTGTGGTTGTTCTCTATCGTTGTCTTGTCTCGTTTTTTTTTTAGCTTTCCTTTTTTTTTCCTTTATTGGCTTCTATTGACAAGCACATGCAAACTTGGAGAGAGTATGGTAAAAAAACAAATATGCGCTAAGCAGATGAAGATGAATATACTAAAAAAAATTCCCCGCATTTCCCCGAGGGGAACAATGTGAATGTGCGAATGCACGAGTTGAATTTGCGCGGTTCGGTAATGTTCGCGAAAGAGAGATCACACACACACACACAACTACAAAGAAAGATGCATTTATTCACAGACACCTATTTGTGTTGTCGTTGTACTTGATTGCTAGAGCGGATCTCAGCTTTGAAATTTCGTGTCAGTACTCCTTTAAGCGGGTGCATTAGCCCTTCTCACGCCCGATTCCTGGCCAATCCCCCACGTGGGTATGTGCCATGTCAGCGGCCAGGCAGCGCGCGCCCATCTCCCCCCGTTGCCAAGGAAGACGAGGAGATTCCTGGCCAATCCCCCACGTGGGTATGTGCCATGTCAGCGGCCAGGCAGCGCGCGCCCATCTCCCCCCGTTGCCAAGGAAGACGAGGAGCGCGCGCACCCGCAGCTGTTGCTATGCGGACGGCGGCGGACGCTTCAGGCTCGCTTAAGAAGTGCATTCGCACTTAAAAAATTCCCCGCATTTCCCCGAGGGGAAGAATGTGAAAGTGCGAATGCACGAGTTGAATTTGCGCGGTTCGGTAATGTTCGCGAAAGAGAGATCACACACACACACACAACTACAAAGAAAGAAAGATGCATTTATTCACAGACATCTATTTGTGTTGCCGTTGTACTTGATTGCTAGAGCGGATCTCAGCTTTGAAATTTCGTGTCAGTACTCCTTTAAGCGGGTGCATTAGCCCTTCTCACGCCCGATTCTTGGCCAATCCCCCACGTGGGTATGTGCCATGTCAGCGGCCAGGCAGCGCGCGCCCATCTCCCCCCGTTGCCAAGGAAGACGAGGAGCGCGCGCACCCGCAGCTGTTGCTATGCGGACGGCGGCGGAAGCTTCAGGCTCGCTTAAGAAGTGCATTCGCACTTAAAAAATTCCCCGCATTTCCCCGAGGGGAAGAATGTGAAAGTGCGAATGCACGAGTTGAATTTGCGCGGTTCGGTAATGTTCGCGAAAGAGAGATCCCACACACACACACAACTACAAAGAAAGAAAGATGCATTTATTCACAGACACCTATTTGTGTTGTCGTTGTACTTGATTGCTAGAGCGGATCTCAGCTTTGAAATTTCGTGTCAGTACTCCTTTAAGCGGGTGCATTAGCCCTTCTCACGCCCGATTCTTGGCCAATCCCCCACGTGGGTATGTGCCATGTCAGCGGCCAGGCAGCGCGCGCCCATCTCCCCCCGTTGCCAAGGAAGACGAGGAGCGCGCGCACCAGCAGCTGTTGCTATGCGGACGGCGGCGGACGCTTCAGGCTCGCTTAAGAAGTGCATTCGCACTTAAAAGAGGGGGAAGAGTGTACAGAGCTCTTCTTACAAACTAGCATCAATTGCAAGCGTTATCCTCGTTATGTGTACTCCAACAACATTAAGATTACAGCGGATTGAGGATACATTGCTGTCAGACCCGTGTATGCCTTTCATTTTTCCTCGCCGTCACGGGTGTATGACAGAAGACTGAAGCATGTTCGCTGTAGTATCGTAAATCCTTCGTCAAGTCGATCGTTCCAGTTAGGGACATGCAATCCAACAGACTGACAGTGACGAAGGAATAAAAATGTAGCTGGGGTGAAAAGTTTTTCTTTCTTTTTGCCTTACCGTGTCGTTCTCGTTCAGCGCAAAGCTGCACGTAGATTTTCACGACGAGAAATTGTCATCGTGCTGATGTACGCTGCAGTTTTCTTGAACCAATCAAACAGGCTAAATGGCAAACACCGTTAGATTCGCACACTATGTGCATAACGACCTCAAGAAGGATGGGTGGCTGAAAGAAGCTTCACAAACGAGTGGTTTGGAGTCGTCGCTCCTTAGCGTAGCTTTCTTTAAGGCGAAATCTCTTAGTCTCTTACGTTACAACAGCATGCGTCGTGAGGCACAGAAAATGGTGAGGCACAAAAAGAAAGAGCACCAGCCGGGAATAGCGTACCGGGAAATGGAAACAGCAGTGCCGACAAAAGCCGCACGAGGGCTCTGCCAAAGGGCGACGCACGACGCTGCCTATGCCGGTTTCAACAACAAAATGAATGAATGAGGAAACTGTATTGACATAAGGATGGTGACTCAAGCTAAAGGGGGGGGGGGGCTAAGTCGCAAAAGATAAAAAAAAGCCTTGGAAGTCGTCATTGTGAATGGTTTTATGCGTGCACAGAATAAAATACGAAACTGCTGGCTTGAGAAATCATCTGCGCATGCTCGAAACAGTCCAGAAAGAATGCAGATGAGCTGCGCTGATAAGAAATGAAACCGTATGCCGCTGGCGCCCGTGCATTAATACAGTTATAGCAGAGCGGAGAACTGGTCCCGTTACTGCGACCGGTACGCCTGCGCATGCGCAGAGCCAGTTTTTTCGCCGCGGCGCAGGCGCAGTGGCGCCGGTCGCGTACCCGGTACCGTACCGGGACCGGTTCTCCGCTCTGCTATAACTCTCTAATTTAACAAAACTTGTCGGCGAGCTAGTTGGTTCCTGATTTGGTTCGTTTGCTTTGGTTCATCGTTTGGTTCATGACTTGGTTCATTGGGGGGCCAGTTGGTTTAGCGCTTGTCCAGTCTCCTTTCTTGTGTATCACTTTGGTTTTTGCGCTAAACATATTTAATGACCTGTAACGCAGAGTTGGAGTACAGCGGATAAAGTACGGTACGCTGCGACAGGCGGTATCGTGGCCCGACTGGGAAGGTGAGCATTCTTTCAGCGCAGACGAGAGGTCCGCTTCGCCGAGCCCGCGCGTTCGTTCCGGTGAGGGGTAGCCCACCCCGTCGTACCCTCGCGCGCGCATGCGCAGTCGTGTCTCAGTACACGCTGGCCCTAGCGTAGCGTACGCTAGCCGCTATGCTAAAACTCTGTAGTACGAGCCGCCTTGACAGGGGAAGGCACCGACGGAGGCGTACAGGAGGAGCCTAGAGATGGCGCGTAAGAGGAACAAGCTTAGAAGTGTGATGCTGGCCAAGTGGTGACGGCGCGGCCGCAATGATCAACAGGACGTCCAACAGCGGGTCTAACTAAGCTTATCTCTTTCACTTAATAAAAAGTTCTAAGCAGCCCCCCCCCCCCCTTGCCCTATATTTTTTTCACTACTGGGTCGGGTTTGTCTTACCACTTTCTTGGCTAATTAACTATAACTGTACATTCCAATTTCTGTTTGTGTACTGCGCATGAGTAAGCATAAACACGAGACCGTTCGTAGGGCCCGGCTAGTATCACCAGATATGGTTACAGAGTATGGGCACTTTTTTCTCCTATTGTTCTGTGCCGCCGCCGTGATCACTGGGCAGTTCGCATCACGTGACACTTGTTTACACTGCGACGCCACCATTTTGTTGTTTATGCGTTTTCTGTCGGTCAACTGTGGTAGTCTCAGCTTGTCCTCCCCGATCTGCGGCTGGGCGCGAATGACGTCGTTAATAAAAGATAATAAAAGATAACGCACCTCGCAGCATTTCAGCTCCGGAATTGTGACCGAAGATGCCGGTTTGCTGCGTCTTCGGCAGTGTTGTTTACAAATGACCTCGTGGAAGTTAGCGGTCAAGCCGCAGAAGCGGCAATCGGGCAACACGGATAAACAACAAAATGGCCGCCGTTGTTCATTTGCGATCCTCAGTGACGGTACTGTGTATCTTGCCTAGTGACACTAGGCCCGGAAATGCACTAAAATATGCGCTTAGTTACGCAAAAAAAAGATACAAATTACTAGGCGTGTGCGGATTTTCGTTAGGTAAGGCTTTGTCATCAGCAATAAAAGCCAAAAACATCGGGCACAGATTTCGCAACGAGAAAGTCGGTAGCGAAAGGGAGTAGGATGGTGACCGCTGATTCTAATCATCGCTTTCCTATCCGTCTTTGTGGAAGCAATACTCCACCTACCAAGGGTTCTGTCGCGACCGTTGGTGTTCGCGATCCGGCGAACAAATAAAAGAACTTACTGGCACCGCCAGGAATCGAGCCTCGAACGAATACAGAAAAGGAGTGAGAGCCCGTTGTCTTACCGATTGAGCTACGAGCCCACGCGGAGACGGGGGAGACAGACGGTGCACTCACCGAGCACATCTGCGGGTTATACCCTGTGTTCTCGCTGAATGCCACGTTATAACGTCACGCGACCTCCGGCACCACTGGGCAGTCCGGCCACGGTGCGTGTAGCGGCCGTGCGCGCGCTTTGCGCATGCGCTAGGACTTGGTAAAAATAAAAGGAAGCTCACACCAAAACATGGCATCTCACTTCTTGCTGCCGATCTCGTCGCCCCCGTCGGCGGCGGCAGAGACAGAGAAGAAGTGATCGTCTAACGGGTTTGAGCTTTCTTTCATTTTATAAAAAAAAAGGTTCCACTCGTGTGGTTTACCAATACGACTCAACCAGCCGCCATTCATGGATCATGCAATGATTTTGCCTTAACAACGAATATCTCTTTGAAGTAATAAAGGGTGTGGTTAAGTGATTTTGACTTGCCTGGTTTCACTCAGAGCCACGTGTGTGAATTCAAGTGACGTCGCATGGGTAATCGTTGTGGGTGTCGTTAACAGCTTCGCTTTCCACCCACCTTCACAGGGTGGATTGGCGAGCATTTTTTCCAAGCACATGACTCTTTTGCATCCTCTTCCACAAAAACCGCGCGCATGTTACCATACGAGTGGCACGCAATGAAAAATGCAGCTATGTGGCGACTCGGGACCACTGCGAACTAAGCTTTTTTTGTTGCTCCTAGTCATTCTTTGCAACGACTACATGCTCACGAAAAAATTCTTCGATGTGTCTTTTTGTTGGCAAGTTTTTAGTTGCAAAAAGGGGCGTCTGTTTTCATTCGCTATTCGAATTCGAAGTGCTTGAAATTAAAATACTCGAAGCTATTTGGAGTACGACACACTTTTGAAGCACGCCCAAAGCATTCGCCGCTCGCGACCCCATTCATCTTGGCATTTTGGAAATCCTACGGGCACAGCCCTTTCTTCTCCAGAAGCAATCAGGAGCAGCGCGCCAACCCTACTTCAACCCATATTTCAAGATGCTGCCCAGCTCGTTATTTCTGTTCCGGGATGGTCTGCCAGGCGGTGAGGGGGGTAATATAAAGCTCTAGTGAATGAACGTGCCTTCTGCTTCGTAAAGGAGCTTTGAATCCAAATCTGCGAGGGCGGCGTAGAAGTGTGGACAGCGCCTTCGCGAGGTAGGAACTGTTGAAGTCCCAGCGCTGCTGGAGTTACGAAAGGAACTTCAAGCTTCTTATCAGTGATCATCACTCTCCGACGACCCCTCTTGGCTACGCGTGAAAGTGGGGGTCCGAGCAGAATCGTAGGATATTGCGGGGGCCACTTAGTGAAGGGATTTTTTCTCCTGTACTTGGGAAGTTTCGGTGTAGGAGAGCATTGTTGACACAAAGACAAAGGCGTCATATGAGAGCAGTGCGTTGAGCGAGCTGCTGGTTGTCAGTGAACCAAACCGTGAACCAGCGCAGATCGAAATCACGTGATCACTTGCACGGCTTCCTGTGTTTTGCAAAGCGAGCATTGAAACTTTTTATGAGCGTTTCTCGTGACTTATATTTCTGCTCCTACTGACTTTTTTTTGCGAGTTGTCTTGAATATAGACACTAGTGCTGCGCAGTCCAGGGTAGAAACGAAACATTCGAAATGCGAAATGATATTTGGCACAGGTGAATATTAATGATGAATGATGAATATGACAAAATTCGATGATGGAGAAGAATTCCATAACCGAGAAAATATCAAACGAGCAAGCATGCGTAAGGCATTTCTTCTTTCTTCGCCCATCTCGCGCGTGGGTATGCCAAATGTAGGGAATCTGTGTTTTAAAGTGAAGCTTCAGCGTTCTCCCTGATGGCGTCTGTAATGTGAATACGCCCTGCATGGAAGCCAACTTTTTCTGATGATGATGATGATCGTGGGTGAAGTGCAGCGAAATTAAAAGCTTCTCCGTTTCTCACTGCGAAAAGCTTCTCACTGCGAAGCTTCTCCGTTACGCCCCCAGCGCTAAAGGTTGATGTGCAGCAGAGGCAGGAGATGACGCAGGCGTGCGACCACGCGACGTAAATAGGCCTAACATCATGTTGAGAGGCGAACATCGGCAGCCGTTACCCACAGGCCGACGTAGGATGAGAATGGCGTTGCTCTGCGCACTGTAAGGCTGTAAGCCACAAGACGTTAGGCCTAACTCCCCAATTTGACTTTTAGGGCATGGCCTAACATCACATCGCCATCTGCCGCGCAACGAAAACTGTTTCGCCGCACGAGCGACGCCACAGCAGCAAATTCACAGGGAAATTCGCACCATGTAGTGCGCACTTGAGACCTTTTGTGCCGTAGGACAATCTCCAACAAAAATGGCAAATACACTGAGCTCAACGCGCCAATGACACGAGCTGAATCTGGGATTATTTTTTAAAGAAGGGAATTTCTTTTTTTCCGGAAAATAACTTGTGATATGTTTCCCCTATGCACAAAGAGCTATATATAAAATTTTCGTCCAAATTAAAGATGCTGACCGGAGACGCCTGTACCATCTCTCGTGAAACACCCAGTGCTCCTTGGCGAAAGAATGACGAGACAGCAAGAAAGAAGAGGACGGGTTCTTTTTTCTTTTCTATTCCCTACAAAAACATCTTTTGCTCTGCACATGCGCATCAAGCAAGTTCGCGCATGCGCAGAGCTGTTTGCCTGCTGAGCGAAGGGATGCCGAGATAGCAAGGGAGAGTAGGGCGCGTCTTTCTGGCAGGAGCGCTCCTGGAGCTGCATTGCGCTGACGCTTCCGGCTTCCTCTGCTCGCTGCTGGGTCTGTCGGGTACGTGTGTAGTGGGTTTAGTGTAGGCATGGATACTGCAGGGCCAACAGTTGATCGTGAGTTTGAACGCTATGGGACGCCCTCGGGAACTATGAAAATCTGGCGTCTCGGGTCAGACTCCGGAGGTGGCGGGTTGTGAACCACGCATTCTTCACTGGTGGATAGCGAATTTGTAGCGTCTACGAGTGCGTGCTGGTTATAAAAAGAGGTGGACATTGACTGAGAAAATACAATGTTGAATGCAGGTATTTTAGGGAAAGCAAAAAATTTAAGCCGTTTCACCCAATGTGAAAGCTGGCGGAAGTGCAGAGCAGTAATTCGCCATAATGGGCTGCAGCGCCGTTATCCGCTCACTGCTGCCACCCCATGCAATTCAAATTTCTCGCGTTCGTAGCACTCGCGTGCCCCCTCCCTGAAACTGGCCAGCGGGAGTTCTGTTCTTTTAGGGGCGAAGCATCTTGAGGCCGAGGCTTGACCGGCGTCCGGTGACCGTGCTCACGGCACAGCAGCGTGTAAATCGAAACATCTGTGAACAAAACGTTCTCAGAAGGTTAACAAGGAGAAAATAAAAGATTCACAAATGGTTCGGAAGAGAGAGAGAGAGAGAGAGAGAGAGAGAGAGAGAGAGAGAGAGAGAGAGAGAGAGAGAGAGAGAGAGAGAGAGAGAGAGAGAGAGAGAGAGAGAGAGAGAGAGAGAGAGAGAGAGAGAGAGAGACGCACAGCACCGTGTAAATGAAAACATCTGTGAAGAAAAGGTTCACAGAAGGCTAACAAGAACAAAATGGAAGGTTCACAAAAGGTTAGACAGAGAGAGGAGGGGAGAGAGAGAGTGCTCCTGGAGAACCGTGCTGCGCATGCGCGAGGAGCATTGGATTTGATTGGTTGGATTGGATAGGATATGAATTCGATTGGCCTAAATTGAATTTTATTGGATTAGACTGCATTGGATGGGGTTGGATTGGAAATCGTTTTAGCAGCAGTACGCAGTCTGACGGGTGATTTACGGTAAGAACGATTCCCAGTGCTTCGTCCACTCGTCATGATTCACTTTGTGGAGATGCGTGAATTCTCCCTCCCGCACGTGCCAGCGTTGCAGTGCTGCTCCCCCCCCCCCAAAAAAAAAAAAAAAACCCAACGTGCGTTCCTAACTAAATGAACGCGGGCGCTGCTGGTTAATTACGTACATTTTGCCTCAAACGTACCTACAGTTTTCTTAGCGCTAAACAACGGAGAAATGTATGATAAGCGCTAGCGGTTCGTGACTTTCGAACGTTCATGACTAGAGAGAGAGAGAGAAATAATTATTTATTGGAGAGTTTAGCTCCAACCCAAACAGGAGCTGGCTACTCCAGGCATTGGAGTATACAAAAGGTACAATACTTGCCCTAAGGAACCACAAGGGGTTAGATTAAGTACATTGAGACAGCAGCGGTCATTACAGCAGTGGAATAAAGTTAAAAAAAAACAAAAAACAAGAGAACTACACACATCTATATACAGACGACGTCCACGACTCGACACAGATAGTTTCGCCAATATACATAACACCCTTGTGTGTTTCCACACCCATTTCAGAGCGTTTCAGAGGAAAGTGCACTTATTTAATAGTGTTCACACATCTTCGTCATTTGAAAAAAATCCCTTAAGGCAAGGAAGGCTTTCGTTTGGTTGCGTACATTGTCCCACGGACCCAACAGTTTTGGCAAGGATAGGGGTGTCCGAGATAGCAGGTTAAGCTTATCACTTAGTTTTTTCCGATCGGTCGCATATAGAGGGCACTCAAGCAGGGCATGATGTACATCTTCAGTTTGGTGTCCACAAGCACAGCAGGTGTCATCAGCGAATTGAATACGGTAAAGAAATTTCTTGGTGTAGGCCACGTCAAGGCGAAGGCGATGTATTAACGTGTCGACGGAACGACCCAGGTGAGACGCACACGGGTATGTAAGGTACGGGTCCACTTGGTATAACAGCGATGAACGATATTTATCGGTCAACCTGGTTTCCAAAGTAATGTGTGTCGTTAGTTTTTTCAAATAATTTTTAACATCACCTCTGGTAAAAGGCACGGCGCTACACGTGGAATTTGAATGAGCGGTTGCTGCTAATCGGTCAGCTCGTGCATTTCCTCTTATTCCAATGTGCCCGGGAATCCACTGAAATGTTATTTTCTGAGTTTTTCCTATTTCAGTTGCAATCACATCACAGATGTGTCTTGCCAAGACATTGTGATGACTGTAAGCCGCAATTGGATTTAGGGCTTGAAGAGCCGCTTTCGAATCTGTGAGAACTGCCCATTTAGTCGGTGAAGTCATTGTAGCGATAAATTTAACTGCAAGATATATTGCGTAAAGCTCTGCAGCCGTCGACGATGTAGGGTGCGAGAGCTTGACCCCCTGATCGATGTGAAGACTCGGTATTGTGAACGCTGACGACGACGAGGTGGTTGTCGACGATCCATCGGTATATATATGCACATAATCAGCATAACGGTCATGCATGTAATTGAGCGTCATCTGCCGTGCTGCCACTGTAGATATAGATTGTTTTTTGGGCATCCCGGGGATATCAGCATTGGTGTCAATGCAGGGAACAGTCCATGGAGGCGACCCAGTGCTGTGTTGCCATTGAGATACAGCGGGCAGGGCCATGACATCACCAAAGATGGCCTGATGAATCTTTGACGCTGAACGCTCTTGAAGACGGGAAACCAAAGGGTGCGAGTCATGCTGCGTAGTCAGGCGCAGGTAATGGCGGCGCACCTCCTGCACGCGCAAAGCATTTACGGGTGGCTCTCTTGCTTCCGCGAGAACCATGGTTCCCGACGTTGGCCTGGGCACTCCGAGGCAGAGACGGAGGCCTCTGGTAACCAATGCTTGCAGTCGCTGCTCTTGACGATTTGACAGGCCATGCAGAACAGGTATAGAATAGGCAACGGCCTGACGGACAAGTGCAGCATGCAGTCGAAGCATAGCATCGGACGAACAACCCCATCGGGTGCCTGTCAGGTAACGCAAAACGTGGACTACACGTGATGCCCTTTCCTGCAGATAATCCATATGTCGGCACCATGTGAGCGATGTGTCAATGTATATCCCAAGAAACTTGTGACATTTTTCTCGAGGTATTTCCTGACCACCCATGGTGAGCCGTAATCCACGCAACTTCTTTCGCGTGAAAGCAAGCACGCCGGATTTCGTTGCAGAGACATCCATTCCTCGCGCACGTAGAAACCTCTCAATGCTATCAATGCCAGCTTGGAGGTCAGCTTGAATCGACAAGTAACAAGCACCGCTGCACCAAATGCAAATGTCATCAGCGTAGATGCTTACGTGCAGCTGCGGGGAAAGCAACGCTGGCAACTTCGCCATTACAACATTAAACAACAGCGGACTTAGCACGCTTCCCTGAGGAACCCCTTGTTCCACTGCATGCTGTTGGCTGTCTCCTTGACTGGTGCACATGTACACTCTTCTGTTCTTCAAGAAGTTCTCAATCCAACGAAGTATTTTGCCACGAATTCCCATTTCGACAAGGCCTTCAAGAATGTGGTAATGACTTGCGGTGTCGAAAGCTCGACTAATATCCAGAAAAGCAGCTATTGTCATGTTTCCTTGAGAGCGCTCTTGTTCAATGGACGCCACCAGGTCTAGGACACTGTCCATAGTGCACCGACGTGGCCGGAATCCTGACATGCATGATGGAAAAGACCCAGATGTTTCTAAAAACCAATTTAATCTATAAAAGATTAGCCTCTCATATAGCTTGGCTACGCAACTGGCCAAGCTGACAGGCCGAAATGAGTCGATCGCTCGTGGTGATTTTCCTGGCTTAAGGAGAGGTACAATCTTCGATAACTTCCAAGACTCGGGGATCTCCTCAGAATTCCATAATTCATTGAATAAATGTAGCAGATGGATGGTCATGCGGGTACCAAGATTGCAAAGGAGAGCGTACGTGACATTGTCTGGTCCAGCGGCGGCATTGCGGCGACTCCTTCGCAGTGCTTCTTCGAGCTCAGTCAGCGAGAACGCGACATCAAGCTCTGTGTGACATGGTGTCTTGTACTTCTGGAATAATGACCTAGCGGCATTGCGAGATGTGATAAACTCATCACAGGCCATTGCCTCTGAAGGCCCCGTAATCCATGCACAAAATTCATCTGCAACAGCTGTTTCGGACAATCCTCTGTATATCGCTAATCCTTGAAAAGGCATTCTTGCTGCCACAGGTGATCGAAGAGCGCGAATCGTATCCCACACTTTGCTTGTTGACGTCATCGGACATAAAGTGGCACAGAATGACCTCCACCTACGTTGGCCTAAAGACTGCAGTTCCTTACGCATTTTGATTAACGTTCTCTGTGCGGTGCGGTAATCTTCTAGCTTTCCTGAGCGGCGAAAACGCCGCTCAGCACGACGTCTAATTGCGCGCAGCCGTGCATATTCTCCGTTTACACCAGCACTGGCGTTTGGAACAGGAATCCACTTGGTAACCTTTGCCATAGTGGATTTCACCACTTGTACGAAGGTGTCAATGTTGCCCGCGGCATCTTCGGAACAATCGTTATGAAAGCGGAAAGCCCCCCAGTTTGTAATGCATGCCATCCTTGGCTTCTGCGCCTGGCAAATTCGTTGGTGTTGAATTAAGACAGGAAGATGATCGCTGCCGTGAGTGTCAGCATCGACACACCATGACGCCTCTGATGCAATGTCTGAAGAGCATAACGTCAAATCAAGCACACTACTGTAACCTACTCCTCTAAGGTACGTTGGTGCGCCGTCATTCAAAACACATAAGTTGTTACGCTCAATAATTTCCTCGAGTAATCGGCCCCGACTGCATATCCGCTGGGATCCCCATGATGGACTATGGGCGTTGAAATCACCGCATACAACAAATGGAGCTGACAGGTTTCTAAATAAAGTATTAAGCACAGATGAACTCACAGTGGTTTGTGGCTCTAGGTAGACACTAACGACAGTGAAAATGAAGGATGCACACCGCCCTTTCACTGCAACGTACTCCGGTGATGAAGAGGTCGATGAGGACACGAGGGAAGAGGGTAAGTCTTTGCGCACACAAAGCATGACACGGCTGAGTCCATTTGGTCTCTTAGCACGATACTGCACATAGTTATCCAAGCGAAACTGGTCAGTTACTCGTGTTTCACACAAAGCAAGAACAGGAAAGTTATAATAGTGCACAAATTGACGAAATGCACTGGTCTTGTTGGCGAGTCCATTAGTATTCCATTGAAAAATAGCTGTCCGTTGATAAGTGTTAGACATACCCGAGACACGGATCGGCAATGAAAGGGCGGGCCTGTGGTAGTGACAGCAGAGCTTGGATTTCTGGAAGGGAGTTAGCTTGTGGAAGGAGACGGGTGATCGAACGAAGTGCTAAAATGAGGATCCGTATAAGGGCCTTGTCAGATGTTTCTTCATCAGACTGTGGAACTGTTGGCCTCTCCGGTCGTGCCGATACGCCTTGTGAACGCTGGGTATGTGTATCCAAGGGTCGCTGATATGATGGATTCTCTATAGCGGCCAAGCCTGAGGTCACCGTAGTCGAGTTGGGTACCAAATTCTTTGAACGAGGTGCAGGCCGGGGTGTCTGTTGTGACGAGTCAGCGGTGACTTCGGCATATGTTCCTCGCGATATTGACAGCTGCTGTTGAAAGGAGGCATTGCCCTTAGCGTTACTTGCGTTCGGCTTATTGCGCCTCGGTGTGGGCGATTTTCCGTGTAATATGATATGCCTTTTTGCTGCTGTGGCAGCTTTCTTGCGGGGGCATCCTGCGAAAGTTGCGGCATGCGATCCGCCGCAGTTGGCACACCTTGGCTCTCTCCTTGATGGGCAAACCTTGTGACTGTGGGGACCAGAGCACACCTTGCAACGTAAGGGTCCGCGACAAAACTTGGCAATATGTCCATGGCGCTGGCATTTGTAGCACTGTATCGCTGTTCCAAAGTACTCTGTGACAGGGTGGCTGGTAAAGCCCAGGAAAACACGCGTGGGCATTGGGCGGTCTGGTCGAAACTGTAACACAACACTTCGAAGGGGACGCTCTTCCACTGAGCCATCTTCTCCGGGAACAAAAGACTTTTGTCGGCATACAGATACAACTCCTACTTCCTTAAGGTACTCAAGTAGGCAGTGTTCTGTGTACTCTATGGGCACGTCAGTTATACGGCCGAAGTTGAGGCAGTAAGAGCGGGGAATTTCAGCTTTGACGTCGAGTGAAGCTATCTTGGAAGTTTCCAATAGCCGCTGAGCAGCAGCCAGAGAGGGAACACTGAGAGAGAGGCTGCCATCTCGGTTGATGCGATGACTTAAAACTTGTTCCTTAGCAACTGCGACGACTTCTCTAGCCACCACGTTCGGGTTCACTTTCCAAAAAGACGCCTCAGGCGCAACTGGCTTGAACAGAATTGGAATGCCCGACGGCCTGCTCTTGTGATATGTCACCGTTGTAAATGAACCGCCTTCAGCGTCTTCATTGGCATCCATGTCCTCTGGCACAGAGTACACTGATGTGGCCTCGTCGTAATCTGAACAGTCGGCGCGAGCTTTCTTGGGAGGTGCACTATCACCATTAGTTGCATTCAAAGCATACTCACCTTGATGCAAGTGGTCAGGAACAGACGGACGAAATTCTGGTGGTACCGAGCCATCACTTGGAACACCTTCCGGCATGATGTCTTGAGGGATGCATTGATGGGGATTCATGGGCGGCGACGGGCCAAGGACGAGACGGGGAGGCGCCAGCAGTGGTCGGTTCATGACCCCCCAAGAAGGGCCATCGAGTCAGTCACCGGTGCTCGGGGTTGCAATGCTTGCTCGAAAACAGACGAAACGTCGAACAAACAATGTCTGTTGGGGCACAGTCGTAAAAGGATTCCTAAAACGGTCAAAGCAAAGCTTCTAACAAACAAAACTCAAGCATTAAAGCAAAAAAGAGGTCATATAAACCGCTTGGCTTTCGAAGCCTCTGGGTTACGCCGCGACGACAGCCGCTACGACAGAACGCCGTGTGGCTCTACTTGGGTCCAGAGAGCGAGCTACGACGACAAGGCGAGCCCCTAAAGTGCTCTGAACTTCAAAAAAGTTGGCGAAGCTTGCACTAAGTCACACAAGGCTGGGGAAATAGCAGAGCTGGTGGACCTCGCCTTTCGTCGGAGACGCGTCTGTTGCACATCACATGGATTCCCGAACTTGCCGCTGAAATTTCTCTACGACTAGCAAGCTCGGATCGTTTTCTCCCCAGCTTTTGAAACCCTCCCAAAGTGGATCGCGTTAGCACGCGCTAGAAGCCTCTGCAACCGGCTTCGCCAACTGGGCGTCTGCAGTGCGAATTCGGCGTCTGTGTTCCCCACTTCAGGCGTGAACGCACGTAAACTGGCGAGTAGAAGAGCACGCGAAACATCACGCCGCGAACGCTGGGCAGTGTTCTCTAAGGTCGAGCTGGCCAACGCCAGGCGCTCCTGACAAGGCTCACGCTCGCGTGCGCTCGGTGTTTCTCTTGGTATTTTTTGCGAGCTCCTCACGTGGCGCAAGCCTGCGCTCAAGCCTGTCCGACGCCGAGCACTCCTCAAGAGGCATACGGTCACGTGCGCTCGGCTAAGCTAAATTTTCTGGTAACGCTCGAACGCGGAACTAAAAGCTTGAACAGCTTTCCTGTTAAAAGAAGTGACGTGTCATGCAAGCAGAGCAACTAGCTCAAGAAAATTGTCATTATAAGGGTGCGATGCTCGGAAGGCTAGCCAAAATAAATTTTCGTATTGCTGTAATTAAAGTAATGTCGCTACTGTCATGGGCTTTTTTAAAGCGGGGTGATCTGGCTGGATGAACGCATGACGTCCGCTGGGAAGCAAAAAAAAGAAACTGCTCGCTACGCTATCCCACCGTTTCGGGCTTCTCTAAAATCCCCAGGGCAGGCCTTATGAACCACACGAGCGAAAATTCGTTCCGCGTCCCTTAACTTTCCTTCTCCCGGGCGATAAACCTCCTTCTGTGACCCCAATCTCTCCTTTCTCTCAGTAATCCCTGGTCGGTGGAGATAAGCAGGCTTTTTTAATCACAAGCCCGGCCCCCCATCCCTTCTCTTCTTTATTGGAGAGCGGGAACTATCCTCGCAGGCTTATCGAATTAGCGGCCCCGCTGTATGGTCCTAATTACCGAAAGATTGTTAGGACCATCCGGCTAATTAGTATCCGGAAGCGCCCTGGCGTCTCCTTCCCCTCTGTTTCCTACCACCGCGTGCTCCGTACTTGCACTCTGACCACACTTTTATCCAATGATGACCTCCACGACCGAGCTCCTCATTTACGAGCGTAGCCTGGAGGCCGTGGGCGGCAACGAAACAGCCCCCCGCGAGTCGACGTTGGCCATGACGCTGCTCAAATTTATCGTACGAGATTGCGACTTGATTGAGGAAGGCAACGTTCTGAGAATGCTACTTTGTCACAACTCCCTGCTCCTCTCCGCCGGCTGTATGTCACTCTGGCTGCACCACTCGGTGACAGGAAGTTGGCAGCCATCGTCTGCGCCCGGCCAATCAAACCGGCATTAACGGTCTTTGAGCGAGTGGCAGTATTGCGAGAGGCCGCATCGCGGATGTCCTTACGAAGGCACTGCCGTCATCGGAAGCGGCTGACGTGAAGCGAAGCCGCATGTATAGGCTGCCATCCACTCGCTTGTTTGTACTAACAGCTACTGGGATTTTACTTATAACCAACTGCAGTGGCAAGAAAACACTCAGAATTAAAGAATCTGCCAATTCGACTAGTAAATGAATGAATGAATGAATGAATGAATGAATGAAAAAAAATGGCAGTGGCTTAGCTCGGCTATGACAGGATACACGTAGCATGAGCTAAGGTTCAACTGGTTATTCTTAGCTTTCCTGGTTGTCTAGGATTACCTTGATTATCATGCATGCTTACCGCTTCTTCAATGACACACACACACACGGTATACGCTTTATGTGACACATGTATATTCATCAAGCGGCTCCGGCGCAGCGTCACCAATCGCCCCAGAGCTAAGCTGGTTCTACAGGCGCTCGCCGGTGTTGCTGCAACGCATGAGCCATCGGTTGCACACCCGGCCACCCCTCGCATGATCATCAAGTGGACCGGGCCGCCACGTGCGGAACAGAGTTCGGCGAGGATGCTGGGGGAGTGCGGTGTGTGAGACGCCGGGCAGTGAGGAACGTTCTGTGCGCCGTGTGACGTCACTGCTCCTCGCGCATGCGCAGCATGGCTCTCCAGGAGCCACGCGAAACTGCTCAACCTCGGCCAGTGTAGCTCACGCTACAAAAATGGCTGGCGATTACTATGCACCCTAATTCGAAATTTGTGCGCATTGAGAACTGCAGTTTTCTTGGTCACGGCGCATAGCTGCTGCGTCTCAAGAAGTGATCGCGTGATCAGCAAACGCATGACGGCCGCGCTGCCCTGCTGTTATCTGGCCGTGCGTCGCCGCCGCCGAGCATGTTGTTTAAATAGCGTTTGACCTCCCACGCAAATGTCACGTGGTTCGGATGAGCCACGCATCGAGGAGCAAAGAGAGAGTTGCATTTTTTGAAAGAGAAAGGAACAACGAGGAGGACGCCAAAGGACCTATGTTCGCGCATCGCGCAGCGAGGGCTGGGCCTCCGTGGCGCTGCCTCGGCACACCATTTTCCCCTTACCCATTCGCCACACCTTCCTCCTCCACCGTCCTTCTGTTATCGGAGTTTACTTCGTTCGATCGGTTACGAGGCCGAGGAATCCACCAAACCGCAGTAGCGGACGCTCAAGTACTCCGCTCTAAAATGTTTTTTTTAAACACCGGCGACAATGTCGCACCGAAAGCCTTCCAAGCTAAAAAACAAATATGGGCTCAAACTGGCGTTCCAACTACGGAAGTTTCTCTCCTACCCGGAGGGATTCTCAGCTACTTGGCGAAGTGAATTTGAGTGAAAACGGCGCGATGGCTGGTTGAAATTGAAATTGAAATTGTTTGTTGTGAAACTTCCACAGGTACAAAATACAAACTACAATGTCAGGGTCCTTAGCCTTCGGCTAGTTCTTCGGCTTAGCCAGGTGGCCTCAGCGCTTCATGTGAACCGGAAGACATCTGACCACGAACCACATGTGACAGGTTCTGCACGTGTCCTGTTCAGACGTTGGGAATCAGGGCCTGGGAAACACGTGTCGTTAGCAGTGCCTTCACATACACCCCAGATAATTTGGGATGAGTAGCTACCATTTACAGCCGTAGTTGGGCCCGCACGTGCCGCGCTAACACTGGTAGATCACATATTAAAAAAAGTATTTGGCGGAGCTTGGTGCAACAAGTGAAAAATCAATTGCAAAAACAATTTCACCATCTTCCCGTAGGGGAACCCTGAGTATTATGCGAAGCAGCCATGGGGTCGACTCAAGTTCCCATTAGTTTTCAGTTCAATCGCGGTGTTGCGGGAGGAGGCTGAGGGGAGCCGAGCGCGTGCGCGCGTCATTTATACCGCGGAGCTACAGTGGCGCCCCCAGAGGAGTATGCAGCGGCTACCGTCGCGTCTCTAACCCTAAGCATTATTGCGCGCGGAGCCGCAGGTGTTGCCATTCGTTACGCAATCCCGGAGAGGAGAGGAGAGGAGGAATGCTGGAGAGGAGAGGAGAGGAGGAAAGGAGAGGAGGAATGCCTCGCATACTACTCAGGGTTCCCATACGGGAAGATGACCACGGTGGTTGAATGCGAAGCTATCTCGTGATGGATTCTTTGGTTGGCCAATCTCTAGGGGCATCCTGCCACAATCATCATCAGCGGTGCCTGGCCAGGCATGCGCAGTGGGGTGTGGACGCCGCACAACGGCACCCGCACAAGGTGGAGGGAACAGGCTCGACCGTAACTGCTTCGCATCTGAAACAATCCCGAATGCTAAATATTGCCTCCAAGGCACGTTTTATGTACTTCGACGGCATTTGGGTGTTTTTTGCGTATTTAAGCGGAGATACCGGTAGTGGTGCGGTGAGGAAGCCACAGGCAATTGCTTGCTCACTATACAAAAACTGCAGTCACTTTTTGAGTAAAGGAGCAGTTATTTGAATGCATTGTTACCCGGTTTAAATATCTGCGTTTGCCGTTATTCTCAAGTTAGTCAAGGCAATAGCGTGTAGCAAAGTTCAAACAGACGCCACAACAAATCCGGCTCGACTTCTGGCTGGGCTCTCATCGACATTAATAGCCAGAGTGGCTCACCAACAATTGATTTGTATTGGACACATTTAGAACGCTTTGCAACAAAATATCCCTTTGTTCGTCCTGAGTGCGCTGCCGGGGGCATAGCTAAGTCTCATTTTTGAAATTATTAAAACAGACGAAAAAGACAGATATTTTTTCCTGGTAACGGTCACATCTTCTGTTTGTACTTCGCGAAGTTGAAGGCTAAAACGTAGCCAAAGTCAAAGGGCGCTTTAACAGAATTATTTTAGAGATACACATAAAACAAGAACACAGGAGGCTAGACAAGGCATCTCCAGATAGCAGTGAATTCCAGCATGGAGTATAGGGTAAAGACGTCACATTCTATGCATGTAAGGTGGAAATAGGTGTTAAGTGAAACATGTATTAAGTGGAACTAGGTTGCAGCGCAAGAAAACCATTCGGAAAAAAACTCCACGCTGGTAATGAAGTAAATAGCATGGTGTTACGAAGGACAAAAAAGAACTACCTAAATTTGAAGGGACCCGGCAACACTTTCGATCAGCGCTTTTACTCTTTCATTCGCTTCTGGAACCACTGCGAAACCTGACGTTATCGCCAGCTCGGAGCGGCACTGCGTGATTTGCTCGTCGCACCAGACACGCCTTCCAGTTCTGCTTTATTTTTGTGGTTTTATTTTTTAAGTTGCTATCGAAAAGCATTCACTGCTGCAACTGAAGAAATACCGGCCAACAGCTGCTGCATGGCCTTAGTGGCGCAATTCGAGCCGTCGGAGAACGCCAAGACCGGGAAAGAGAAAAATCTTTTGAGCGAGTGTACAAGTTATCTGATGGACATTGAGCAGTAATTTTTGGCTGAGGTACTTTGCGACCGCCTAATCTAAGTACTGGGTGTGTTGGACGACTACGTTCTGCCAGAATTTAAGATTTCAAAAAATGTTGAAGAAAGTGTTGCAGGATCCCTTTAAAAAATTACACCATCTTCCCGTGGGGAACCCTGATGAGGATGCGAAGCATCGCAGCGGTTCCGTGTGGTTCCATTGTGTTGCTGTTATGTTGAGTGATCTGGTGTTTAGTAGCGCCAAAGGGAATTCCGTGCCCGGGTCCACACCGGTGGCAAAGGCACGTAAGTGCTGTTGTGTTACGGTGAGTAGGCGGTGGTTCTCGAGGCGCCGAAACTCGTCCATCATGTTCTTGTCGATGTTGTCGTCTCTGTAAGAGAATCGGTAGTCTCCGTCATCGTTGGTGAGGTAAAGGTTGTTGATGTTGGTGCACCGGCTGAGAGCAACATACACGCCCTCCTCTCCGCAGCTTTGTCTCCTTCTTCAGCGGTTCCCCTACGGTAAGATGACGACGGTGGTTGAACGCGAGCTATCTCGTGATGGATTCTTTGGTTGGCCAATCCCTAGGGGCATCCTGCCACAATCAGCATCAGAGGCGCTGCGGACGGGGCGAGAGAAACGTACACGCCCTCCTCTTCGCAGCTTTGTCTTCTTCTCCTTCTTCTTCTTCAGCGGTTCCTCTACAGGAAGATGACGATGGTGGTTGAACGCGAAGCTATCTCGTGATGAATTCTTTGGTTGGCCAATCCCTAGGGGCATCCTGCCACAATCATAATCAGAGGCACTGCGGACGGGGAACGGACGCCGTACATCCCCCCGAGCAAGATATTCTTCGCATCTAAAAACAAAGCTTTCAGCAGTTCCCAAAGGACATCGGGCTACCACTGTGGAGTGCAGCGTTCAAATCCCGCCGGATCACTCATGTGTTCTTTATTTGCTCACTTTTTACACCGGCGGCCTATTTATTGACCGGGCAGTAGCAACAACGGCGTTTTTCGCAGGACTGGGCAATTGAGGTTTTCGCCTTAAAAAGTTTTTTACTCAGAACTATGTAAATCGGAACACTTTAGGGTTCCGATTGGGTAATGATTCAGGACACGGAAAAACCGGATCCTAAATGTTTTGTTTTTCCTCGGTATTTTTACTCTGTGCGCTCCGGCTTATGCAGGCTTCTCATAGTTTGTTTAGCAGTGATATTTTAATAACAGCAGTCTTTCGTGGAATACTTTAAGCCGAAAATTTTGGTGTGTCTGTGTGCGCGCCTGTCCGCCCGTCCATCCGTTCATTCGTGCTACGCTTCAGCCACCCGGGGAAAGATAACTCTGAAACGAGAACTTTATTTAGGCAAAACATTTGCGAAAAACTGAATATGGTACAACACTTCGCACTTGTCAACATTTTCCAGCAAGAATAAAACAGGCATATTTGAGGCAAGACATAAATACATCATTGATGCCAGCAGCACTATTTTATTGAAAACAAACGTGTGCTTTATTTTTGCGATACCAAACACGGAAATAGGAGTTGAAACCAATGTTTAGACTTAAAGGAACAAAAAGGGCTCGTTCCTGAGACTAGACTTTGTGGCGGCATTCCACATCCAATAGCGAGCGAAGGTTTCGATGGCACGTTGGCAGTAGAACAAGGGAAAATTGAATTGACATAAGCAAACATCCGCCGTTACTGTAGTAGGAGCGGGACGGGAGGACATTGCGTGATAGGGGGGCGGGAGGGGTGCCAGTCATTTACGCGGCAGAGGCAGCGGAGGACTATTATCTGGCGACTGCATTTGCACCGAAGTGAGAAAATACGCTTCCAATTTTATATTTTTATTTCTCCTGCTTCCCACTGCCCGGACACGTAAATAATTGTGTGGCGTATAGGTGGTATTCAATAAAAAGTTTACCTGTTAATTTCATCGCTTGGCAACATTAGAAACGGCCGCGGACATGGCCGATGCACCACGGACATGGCGCGGCTTGTGCCACTGCGCCCGCACGCCCAAGAAAAGAAAAAAAAACACCGTTGTGCGTCGTCTGCTCCGTTTCAACCCTATTCTCAACGGTGGTGTCAACAGAGATGTTATTAATCGCACTCGCATTTGACTCGAGGCATTACCTTGCGTTCGGTGGGTTAGAGTTTGGAAGTTCCAACACAGATCGTGTGATTAGCACGAACAAGTACCGCCATCCCGCGGAACCCAACGTAACCAGTGACGGAGCACTCACATGGTTGCCTGCATGCGTGCCTCGCCAGTGAATACCAGCTATACGCAATTTGGAATCACTGAAGTTATGGGCTTCATAAACATGTATGTACCCACCCCGTGGGATTGATTGATTGATTGATTGATTGATTGATTGATTGATTGATTGATTGATTGATTGATTGATTGATTGATTGATTGATTTATTGATTGATTGATTGATTGATTGATTGATTGATTGATTGATTGACACGAGGTCACTCCGCAATTTACCTGTCACAAAGAAGGGATGCAGATTACGCCCTGCCAGAAGCAGTGTGCCAAAGCCCGCGAAGAATCGCTGCGCTCTCCGCCCAATACTTGCGTTTACAGTGAAAGGGCGAGATTTGCTATTGAGATTTCATTTTAATACATGTGCCGCCGGGGCAGCAGACAGGAAATTGGATGAGGGCTTCTCTCTGGTCGACGTTTCGATCAGCGCAACCGGAAATTACTTGTGCCAAGATGTCCGCGGCAGGTTTCCCGTGCGCGCTTGAGTGATTGCCGGATTAGCGCGTTGGTCACCAAACCTCCGGTGAAATAAATAAAGAGGCCGCGCGATTAGCCCGGTTCATGGAAAGGGCGAAGAGCACGGTCGATACGCTCTCGTTGGCCTGCTTTCGAATTCAACCATCGGGAATCGAAGCGCTGCAATCTGGACGGATGTAGTGTACTTGCAATGTCTCATAGCGGCGGGAAAGGAGCTCTGGTTAAAGCAGAAAACGAAAGCAAATTGTTGTGACGTTGCACTTTGTGAAAGCGGGAAACACAGGAACGCCTAGCCTGCAGCTTCTCCGGTCCTTTTCGGCTGGTAATATGTACATCGTGTGAAGCACTTGGCTGCAGAACGAACTCGAGTTGAGCTAATCACAGCTCACGTTAATCGATATTAAGTAAAAGGAGTGGACTCACGCAGAACTGACAACTGTTGGAGTAAAGCGGCAACACAGTGGCTTCCAAAAAGGTGGGACTAGACGTAGAGCCGACAGAACACTTGATGGAGGAATAGAACACGTAAATTTGATGGAAAAGATTGGATTTGGACATCGACAAGTAGGGGCGCTTGGTAGATGCCGCTGTCCAACATTGGACATGAATGGGAAGCTAATTACTGAGTTCAAACAGCGCTAATAGACAGGACGAGGGACGACAATGCGCGGTGCTGTATGCTGTCGTCCTTGGTCCCGTCGATTAGCGCTATTTTGAACTCAGTATGCATCAACTAGCTGAAATCAGCTACTCAACGCAGTTCGATGTAAATTTTTTGATGCTAGCTCGCAGCACAAAAAATGCACTTGCTATTTTAGCCTGCGTAAAGCGGCTATACTACGTTGGTTGCAAAGCGTTTTTCTTCCTAACATACTTGCCATAATACAAGGCTGTCAATCCGAAACATAATAACGGTGGCGTCGAGTACCAGAAAATAAATACGCTTTTTTTGGTCTTTAAACTAGCGAACAATAGCTCGGGCACTTATTCAGTGACGTTGTGCAAAACTGCATTGTTGACATAACAACTGCCCACCAATACCTGCTATAATATCGCAAATTTGTTTCACCGAACATCTGCCTCTGTACTGCACATTGTTTATATCTTATTCACAGGCATGACCCTGCTTCTTTCTTAGCATGACTGTGAAATATTGGATTTCTTTTGGTCAATTTCACTCCGTACAGGAAAAATCTTATCACCCATGCGAACAGCGTGTTTATTACCCAGCCATTTTCAATTTGCTGCTGTAAATAGGCACCAAATAAGAGCAAGCTTTTATAGTGCATTAGTTGTATCCCTGCCCTGTATTTCCTGTGGGAATCGCTAAGTTAAGCGGTCGCGTAGTTACTTTTCCTGGGTGTCTGACTATGCAGGTTTTGTCCGTCCGTCAATGCGTCCGTTCATCCGTCTGTCTGTCCGCCCGTCTGTCCGTCCGTTTGTTTGTTCGTCCGTCCGTCCGTCCGTTTGTCCGTCCGTCTGTCTGTCTGTGTTCTCGTTCGTTCGTTTGTTTGTTTGTTTGTTTGTTTGTTTGTTTGTTTGTTTGTTTGTTTGTTTGTTTGTTTGTTTGTTTGTTTGTTTGTTTGTTTGTTTGTTTGTTTGTTTGTTTGTTTGTTTGTTTGTTTGTTTGTTTGTTTGTTTGTTTGTTTGTTTGTTTGTTTGTTTGTTTGTTTGTTTGTTTGTTTGTTTGTTTGTTTGTTTGTTTGTTTGTTTGTTTGTTTGTTTGTTTGTTTGTTTGTTTGTTTGTTTGTTTGTTTGTTTGTTTGTTTGTTTGTTTGTTTGTTTGTTTGTTTGTTTGTTTGTTTGTTTGTTTGTTTGTTTGTTTGTTTGTTTGTTTGTTTGTTTGTTTGTTTGTTTGTTTGTTTGTTTGTTTGTTTGTTTGTTTGTTTGTTTGTTTGTTTGTTTGTTTGTTTGTTTGTTTGTTTGTTTGTTTGTTTGTTTGTTTGTTTGTTTGTTTGTTTGTTTGTTTGTTTGTTTGTTTGTTTGTTTGTTTGTTTGTTTGTTTGTTTGTTTGTTTGTTTGTTTGTTTGTTTGTTTGTTTGTTTGTTTGTTTGTTTGTTTGTTTGTTTGTTTGTTTGTTTCTTTCTTTCTTTCTTTCTTTCTTTCTTTCTTTCTTTCTTTCTTTCTTTCTTTCTTTCTTTCTTTCTTTCTTTCTTTCTTTCTTTCTTTCTTTCTTTCTTTCTTTCTTTCTTTCTTTCTTTCTTTGTTTGTTTGTTTGTTTGTTTGTTTGTTTGTTTGTTTGTTTGTTTGTTTGTTAACACGACTTCAATTCCACACGGTATCATTAATTAAACCGGGACAAAGATAAAAGCGTAACAAAGACATCGA
Source organism: Haemaphysalis longicornis (assembly GCF_048455015.1). Classification (NCBI taxonomy): domain Eukaryota; kingdom Metazoa; phylum Arthropoda; class Arachnida; order Ixodida; family Ixodidae; genus Haemaphysalis; species Haemaphysalis longicornis. The sequence continues at coordinate 113,943,440 of NW_027526225.1, forward strand.
ACGAAAAAAAATGCTCGATCTGATACGAGGCGTATTGTATTTTACGACCGATTTTATATCAGGTCTTCTGCTGCTTCTGGGACCACGGTGGCTCCATGCCACCGGAAATGGACAGCGAATCAAGTAAATCAGCTTTCCAGTGAAGCTTACGAACCTTCGATAAAACATAAAGACCGATTTGTTCGTCCTCACGAGTTTTGTATCTCGAGTGTCCGTCGTTTGTGTATTCCTTCATGGTCCACGACGTCGATTGGCGTCTGGGTGCTCGCAAATCAAGGTGATTTAAACGCCTGTGGCACGGAGTCGCAGGTCCCAGGAGAGCCTATACACTTGCTGCCTAGTGAAGGTAGTGGCTCTATAAATCATATAAATGGGGCCGTAGAAATGCGCTGTAAATCATCATTGATCCAGACATTTCGGGGGCGTTGTATACGAAATAGTGAAAATCTGACTGCTGAAAAGCACGCGGACAAAGTGTGACCAGGATGTATTGCTTTGAGGTTACTCAATATTCGATTTTGTAGTTCCTTTCAAAGGAATACTGACATGAAATTTTCATGTTATGTTTTTTTTCGCTGCTAAGAGTTCGTACCAGCCCACTAATCATAAAATGGGACATTAGATTGTCGATCGCAGCGTAAATAATTCTTTACAGCCTCATTTATTCGCGTCAGTTTCGGTTTCGGTGAAACAACACCGAGGCGGCCGCCATGACAAGAGGGCGCACTTGGCGTCACTCTACCCGTCGCACCACGGCTTGTCTGGACGCGCGCGCGCGCGGGGGTCCAGACAAGGCGTGGTCGCAGGTCCAGACAAGCACGCGCGCGTGCGCGCGGGTCCTGACGCCCGTGGTCGCACCCGCCCAGGCGTATGACGTCAGTACTTAAACTGTCACGTGATGCACAAGGCGAACCTGCGCGCGCCAATAGCAGCCTGCGCTTTGACTACGTCACGGGAGCCCTCGCGTCGGCAGGTGAAACGGGGAGCAGATGGCATCATGCTGATGCCGATGTCAAAAGGGCTTTGAAGGTTCTGAGGTCTGAGGGTTCCGAGGGTTCAGAGTTCGGAGGGTTCTGAGCTCTCTCTCGGCGCGCAAAGATTGAAGTTGATTAAAATCTGCTAAACTGAACGGGTACAGTTAAAACGGCGCGGTCGTTATCTCCAGATACAAAAGACGCTTTTTACATAACTATCTAAGCTTAGAAATTTCGTGTCCATACTCATTTAAGAACAAAATGGGTCTATGTCTCATACAATCACGAAACATCCAGCGGTCACCGTTTCTCATGATACGCATTTTCAGGAGAGCTAAGCTAAGCTAAAATTTTCTAGAGAACTCATGCTATTTAAGAACATGTCACTGGACGAAGAAAAGAAAGGACGACGCAGACGTTCACTAGCAGTATGGAAGGAAGGAAGGAAGGAAGGAAGGAAGGAAGGAAGGAAGGAAGGAAGGAAGGAAGGAAGGAAGGAAGGAAGGAAGGAAGGAAGGAATGATCTAGAAGAAAGGCAGGTAAGATAACCTGGCTAGAGCCTAGTTTGCTATCCTGCACGTGGGAAAGGGTACACAGGCAAAATACAGAAAGAAAAGAATGAAGAAAAGTGGGAGCAGACAGGTATGCCCAGCGCTGAAGCACCAAACGTTCAAGTTCAGTGATTGCCACTGAAGGCTTTCAGTCTATAGTCTAGAGTTTAAATTCGTCACCCGTAGAAAGCCTGAGTTCCTTAATCTCCTTCTGAGCGGATGACAGCGAAGGCCAGTGACACAGAATCTTCTCCTCCGAAAATGGTCGCTGAGGGTCCAGGTTCCTCAGTGCAGTATGAGTCCATTAGTTCGTAACGAACTAGTGCGTGTCCCGTCTTTTTTTTTTTTTGTCACTTTCTCTAACAGCGTGAGTTCATTAGTTAGTAACTAACTCGCCCAACGTTTCGCTTTAATCTTCCAGATTCACTAGCTTTTTATTGCAAATCACCAATCTCACTACACTTCCCATTCGCTCACGAACTAAGCTCAAAGCTTCTTTTATAGCCAGTTTTTTTTTTCCTTCTGAAGCCGGGATTTGTTTCCACGTCAAAATAAACACGCCTAGTATTCACAGCGGCTCCTGTAAGTAGAATTGATTGTAGAATTTACGTAAATTATTATTTTCAAATGACACTCGCCAGATAAAACGGCCTCGCAGTCTTTGTCGGAAATGTATCCGGTGTGGTATCGTTAGCTGAGCAAAATTTATTTCGACGAACGCGTGATAATGTGTTCTAACGCTCTGTTACAACTGGGCTACTGACATAGCTTACCTCCTCCGAGTTGTGGCCGGGCAGCAAGGCTTTTCTCTTACCTGGGAGGAGGGCGTCCAGGTCGCTATGTGTTGCCGGCACGACAGCGGAAACGAGTCAACGTAGTTGCCATTCTTGGCCGCTGGTGGGCTCCACGGCTCGCCAGCACTTCTCGGGCTGCCACCCACAGAGAACGCTTCAGTGTCGCGTACGATTTCCCCCATCCCACGCAAGCAGGAGCACGTGCGACGATTGGCACACCAGTCTTACATATACATTGTAATCACGATGCATGCCGTCGTAAATATTTGATCGTTCGCCAAGCAACATGTCGGCATATTTCGGCGGAATTCTTGGTGAATTAGGGGCACCAGTTTACACAAGTTTGCGAAGCCACGACCAATTTACTTGCCTGCAAAAGAGATCTGAGAGATTTTTTGGGACATGAATCTGATGCATTATGCAGTACACTCGAGTTAATTAAAACTCAAACGAACCCCGGGATTTTGTTTCAGTCATCAGAAGTTATTAATATGTCTCGGGACAACATACTAACCTGTGCATTAACAAAACATCAACATATACTAAATATGCAACGTTCTCACACAATACCGAAGTGCTATGCACGCTTTAAAAATCACGAGTCAATGTGTGCTTTGTCGTTGCATGGAAGTTCGAAATATAGCTTCCGATGCCAACAAGGGCAGCCTGCCAGCTCTGCCTGCCATCTTGTGGTTTCTTTGGGGAGGCGAAGCACTTCAGGTACTCGTGCTGTCGGCGTCTCCTGTCCTCGCCGTCTCATTTCGTCATAGTAAATCAAGTTGTCGAACGATGTTCAAAAAACAAGTGTAATATGTATAAAAAACTAACATGACTTAAACTAATTAAAAATACAGAAATAATCAGGATTTAATTGCATTAATAACGAAAACGTATCAAATTTCGTCTCAAATTTGGCTACACACGGCAGGTTTTCTCATACTTCTTAGCATGTGTCCAAAGTATACTTCTTAGCATGCTGCGGCGTGTGACGCAAAGGCTACTTACGGCCAGTCTGTCTCATTTAAATGCTTAAATACGGTTCCATGCAAGAGAGGGTGCCACCGCCTCAGCAATCGTGCTTGCTCCTCCTCCCAACGGCGCTTTTCTGGCGCCCAATCAGCGTGCGCCGCGCGGCAAAGAGAAACTTGCAATTTTTGAATTCACTTATACACTGTATGCTTCGCCACTTTCCAGGTTTCACGTTAGTGGAGCTGGCCTGGGATTTTTAGATACACTGCATGCTTCGCCACTTTCCAGGTTTCACGTTAGGGGAGCTGGCCTGAGATTTTTAGGGCGCAACCCTTTGGCGGCCGTCTCTGGGCTGAGCCGTTCGAAGCCGTAACTGAGGAACGGAACAATGGCCTGGGCCGACGAGTGAAAGAAAAAATTACGCCCACCTCCCCTCGCGGGAACCCTGGTGTGATGCGACGCTGAGGGGGATTCAAGCGCAAGCGGAGAGCAACCGTCCACCGAAAGGCCGCCGGAGAGCGGCACACCGGTTATATGCGCAGCGCGCCCGAAGGAGAGGAGACCGCGGAGAGAGAGAGAGTGCCGCGGCTATGACGCAACACAATCCAACACAATCCACTTTAATCCAATCCAATCCAAATCCAATCCAATCCAATCCAATCCAAGCCAAGCCAATCGAATCCAATCCAATGCCCCTCGCGAGAGAGTGTTCGCTATCGGAGAGGAGAGGGGGAGAGTGGCTGCGGACAACAACGGACGCACGCGGACAACAACGGACGCACGCAGGAAGGACAGGGCCGCTGACAAGAGATGCTCTGAGCGTCGCATCTAAAAGCGAACGATCAAAGAAAGCAAAGGAAGAGAGTGTCGCGAAATTGGGAGGGCAGAGCGGTTCGCCGTGGCAGCGTGAGCCAGCGCTCTCCGAAAGAGTGCGGTGGGGGAGTGGAGGGGGCAGTATCTCGATGGCGCGACGCTTGGCGAGAACGAGAGGTGGGCATGCGCGTGACTATGATGTGCGTTCGCCTGAGACGCAGTTCGCGGTCCTTTCCTAAGACTCACTCCGCACCGCCGCCGCTGAGGATCACCGTCGAGAGAACCCACGAGTGAGTGTGCTGCCTCAGCGCACTAACGCTGCGCCCAAATATCGCATTACGAAGTATCGTAATCGCCAGCACTTTTTTTCTTTCTTCTTTCCCGAATCCACACGCGGTTGCTAGTACGCGCGGTTTCGCTTTGACACGTGTACGCAGGTAATCAGCTTTATTTGGGATTGTTAAAGACATAAGGGCGTGAATGTGCAGGCAGAATCGGTAAATCCAGCAGATATATTCCGACAAGGACAAGCAAAATGTACGAATTAACCCAATTTGCGGAATGAGGCAGTTTGAATTAAGTGGCGCTAATATACATTGACAACATAAAAGGCCAACCAAAATTTAGATATTTCTTTGAATAACCGTAAGAATTACTCGAGTTTGAATTATCGAAAGCCTACTCTGTATGATATACCCTTTTCCGTCTTCCATTCAGGTTATAGTGAGCACCAGGATATTAAACTTTTTTTCAGTTAAGTAACGACTGGTGTACATTTTGTTTGATTCGCGAGCTTGTTATTCTTTCCGCAAACGACACTCTTTCAGGGCATTGCTGGAGCTGCACCTAAATGCCGCTAACAGAGTAAATAACGAACAATTCCCTGCCCTTTAAACAAAAAAGAGTTCTTCCTGTGCACACCAAACGGAAAGCGTAAACGTCTCAATGGAAGAAGCTATATTACAGCCAAGGTCCTACTACGCTACATCTTTCAAGGTCATTGATCGCGTCGCAATGACCTTCAACTACCGGCGTGCAAGCTGCGGATCTTTTATCATTTCGCTTCATTGGTACCCGTGTCTAGGCGACGGTGAAACTGCTACTTGGCGTGTGCATTATCATCCAGCTGCGGCGGGGCCGTCTGTGTGTGAGGTTCAGTGCAAGCGAACCACGTGACGAGGCGAGGGTTTAAAGACTGGAAAATGAAAACTCTGGGCTGATTGAGGTTACAGAAAAAAGAAGACTAGAGATAGAGAACAAACGACATGCGCAATCAAAGGCGCTGCTTTGACGGAGCTTGGTCCCTCGGTTTTGCTATCGATGGCACGCTGGCTGAGCTGTCGGTGAGTGCCTTTCAGCGCAAGCGAAAGAGCGAATCCTATCTTTCAGTAGAAATAGCCTTACGACAGGTCACAAAATCGTAACCAAAGGCAAACTTTCGTGGAACACTGAGTGGGTAGAGTTTGCTTAAATTTTGCTCGCGATAACCAGGTTTACAAGTGTTAACTCTGAGTTATTGTCTTACTCATTTTAACACGAAAGTGTTTTATTCCGAGACACACGAAGATTTCGATGACGTCATATCCGTCCCGGAAATGACGCCAGTACAAGGAAGCAAGCGGCCTGTAGAGGGTGCACCCCTGCCCGCACAATCTTCTTGCGAGGCAGCAACCTTCAGTACTAAAGAGTACGTTATACATAGGATTGTTCGCGTTCAGATTTTATATTTTAACACGAAAGTGTTTTATGCAAGAATACACCAAGATTTCACTGCCGCCATATCCTTCACGGAAATGACGCCAGTAAACCTTTGCCTAAGCGACCCGCCAGCAGCAAGTCATTCGCCCAGCACACCCACAATACAGCCGGCTACCCGCAAATCATGCTCAGCTGCACATTTCGCTGCACATTTCACTTTCGTGTTTTACCGATTCCTTTGACAAAGGAATCAACCATAGGGTTTATTAAGACTGCTGTTACCTCCCTCCATTTGTTGCACCAGATTTGTAGCCGCTCGTTTGCTAAGCAAACACTTGCGTTACGTCTCTCTTCATCCCTTCATTTCGTCAAATACGCTAAGCGTATGTTATGAAGCCACGACAGAAAAGAGACGCATGCGCGTAGATAAATTAATTCATTTCTTTCTCTGGAACTTCGTTGGTGTTCTGCGTTCGTTCATGTTAACCAGAAGCAGAATTTGAAGGTTTAAATCTAGCCTCGCAATTCTGTGTGCACGCTTACTCGTCATAATTTAGAGAGGAATGGAAACGGTAGCACACTATTAAAATCAGTAAAAGCGAGCAGTAGGTACGATACGAATAACGGCCGTATGAATTTCCCAACGCGAGTTTATGAAGCGTTCAACGTTCGTCTTCATAGTCGGTGCCTAAAAGCGTAGAGGCTGCCGCATTCAGAATTAAGCCGGTCTGCCTCAGCGCTGAGGGGGAAGGTAGCAGCCTTCCGTGTAATAACTCTGTAAACGAAAATGACGGTGTGTAGAGGGGGCTGAATTGGAAGGACAACGTCCTTGTGCGCCGACGCGGAGGAGAAAAAGATAAACAGACGGCTGGAATCGCTCGAGGGAACACGCGGGCCATAGATGATGAATAGAGAGTAACCCTTTCAAATGCCAGATTAAAGGACGGCCTGGCAATCGCCGTTTTAAAAAAAAGATAAAAAGCAAAAAGCAGACGGCGAGCCGTCGCTTGGAATTTCAATAAAAGGCGGCAATCTCTTTAAAACGAGCCGGAAATCTTCACGAGAGAAGAAAAGCAAGCAACGGTAGTTTAAAAGGGATGAAAGCGCCAAGCTTCGTTTGCAAGAACAACAAAAACAAAACCCAAGGAAGACCTTTAAAAGCCCCCAGGGAGTGCTCAAAAAGACAGTCACGATCTTCTTACTCGCTTGCTTTTTTTTTCTTCTTTCAACGGCAGGTTTAGACACCCGAGGAAAGCTTTTTTTCGCCATATGATTTCCTTCTCGAGACCAGTGGGATATTGTTGACGCGTTTGTTCTGGGAGATTATTTCAAGCCAGCTCGCGTGCTACTCTCCGTCTAATATGCGTTACTGTTGCACCATAACCAGTCGCCGCCACCTCGGCCAGCAACCGTGAAGAGCCACATGATTGGAAATGAATTCTATTTTTTTAATATCTGCGCCGCAATGCAGTGCACGTACTCCATGTGATTATGTTTCGTTTTTTTTTTGCCCATGGGTTATAGGATATGCCTTCATTCTAATACGGAAATTACCTGACCTATAAAGTGGTGAAAGAGTGTACGGGTATTGAACTAACACCATCTGCACAATAATAATACCATCGGCACCACTGTGGCCCTGTTCCAACGAAGCAGTTGCACTTATAATTGTTTCTGATCTGCAGGCTTGATTGAACGCAGGACATCGGATTGAGATGCTCATTGAAACTATGGTCTTCTCGCAGATCCCATCAGTGAGACCCAAGTCTAGTGCTTCCTGGCTGCAGGTTCGCCTTTAGCTTCTGTGTGGCCAGTTTGTGGCCATCTATGCGGCTTACATGTTACTTCTAAATGCTTAGATTCCCATTTATTTTGTCTTACATAACACGAGACTGATACCTTCGGAAGAACAATATTGTTTCTGTTTGCTTGCTTGCTGCTTCGCTGGCTTGTTCGTCCATCCGTCTGTCCGTTCATCTGGCCGTCAGTCCGTCCTTCCGTCCGTCCGTCCATCTGTCTGTCTGTCTGTCTGTCTGTCTGTCTGTCTGTCTGTCTGTCTGTCTGTCTGTCTGTCTGTCTGTCTGTCTGTCTGTCTGTCTGTCTGTCTGTCTGTCTGTCGTACGTACGTGCGTACAGCGTGACTTTCAAGAGCTTCCAGGACACGACTTTAGCAATCAAGTTTAATTTCTCCGCTGCCTAGTGACTAAGCTATCGATATGCGTGTGCGATGATGCTCCGAAGCGTGATGTTTTTCGCACGAATATAAATCAAGTGCTGAGCCGTCGTACCACGCTGAAATTAACTTTGACACTCCAATTCACGTCCTGGAAACTTAAGCCACCGGTTGTACATTTTTTGGTGGCGGTGAAGATTGAAGAAATTCAACTTTTTTGAGCATAACTGTGACTCAGCACAGAAGACGCAAAGAAAAAGATATAATATTGGACGTTTGTTTTACCCCCAACAGGATTGTAGAACGAAGCAAAATTCCGTTTCCTTCCGCTCTAGGAAGACGGATGACCATCGAAGCAGGGCCCAGTCCACGACGTGTACGAAACTAACCACAATTGTATGTAATTTGCGATTGAGCATACTTTGTATCTCATTGGCTGAATGAGACTACGAAGGACTACAGTTTTATTCTAGCGGACAAATATGCGTCTGTCCGTTTCCCTCACGTGTCGTAAGCACTTTACTGTCTGTGTAACAAACCAGCCTTAACCGCTCGTTCACAGAGGACAGCAGTCAGGACGCGTCGGACTGTGAGACATACACCCGCGCTTAATATTACCTGCAACACTCTGTTTGTATTTGGGAGATGGTATCGTGAAAATAGTTAATTTTGTCATAAAAGGTGGTATAAGGTTTTAGTTTGATTTGTTTGGATTTATTCTTGAACAACAAAAAAAAACCCTTTGCGCGAAAAGAGCCAGGAAAAAAGATGTGGAAAAGCTTGATTAGCCCCAAACCCCCGGTGCGATAGGCGGCAGGCGGCATTGGCCAATATGAACAAATATCAACTCGAACAAAAACCGCAAGGGTTTATACAATATATGCAGTGACCATAAACAGTACTGAAAATACACTGTAAACAGGGTTCACAGTGTGCAAGTACAGTAGCGAGAAAGAGGGACATATTTATCCTTGTAACAACACCATGAGTTCAGCATAAAGGTGCTACGTATTTAGTTAAAAGGAATGGTAGAAACTTCTTGAAAATTACTTAGTACAGATGGCAATCTGTATCACAGCATTTGTTCTCTATAATTTGTACCGTATTTTTTTACTTTTGAGGTTGACGGATTGCGAGTAGAATATATCGAAGAGAGGTTTTCTAAAGCACCTAGATTAATTAGTGAGCTGTAATTTACTAGTGCTTGCTTGTAACATCGGCAAAGTTTATAACTGTAAATTGAATCCATTCCAATAGCATTGAGCTTTTTAAATAGTTTTTGTGTAGGAAAAACATGTGTGACCTTGCTGACTAGGCGAATTGCTCGTTTTCGTGAAACTGTCAGCTTTCCTATATTTTCCCGAGTTGTGGTAGCCCAGATTAGTACGCTGTAGTTAAGCATACAGCGAAAAATACCGTTGTAAACTAGAAGGTTACCTAAGATTGGAAAAGAATAACAATAACGGCGTGTAATGCCAGTGGCCTGGGATAATTTCTGGATTATATAGTCAAGGTGTTTATTCCATTGCATAGTTTTTCAAAATATACACTTAGTGTTTTCAAACATTTAACAAATTCGACGGGAGTCTGATTGATCCCAATAGTTGCGACTGCGCTCATTGTAAGACGTGGATGAAAAAGTACTGCTTTGGTTTAGCTAGCATTCAGTTTTATTGTTTGATGCCCAGCTGCGACAGTATTATTTACGCGATTATTTATTATTTACGCGATTATTTACGCGACAGTATTATTTACGACAGTATTATTTACGCGACAGTATTATTTACGTCTGATGCCCAGCTGCGACATGCGACAGTATTATTTACGCGATTTTCCAAATCAATACCTGAGCTACCGGGAAAAACAAACTTGTGTCATCGGCATACATTATGTATCTAGCTGCTTCATCGATATTAAAAATCTCGTTGATGTGGAAAATGAAAAGAAATGGACCTAAAATGCTACCCTGTGGCACGCCTTACTTAACTAGTTTTGTTGTTGAAATGTGTTCCCTAATTTGAACGACCTGCGATCGTTGGCATAGATAAGATGAAATTAGAGAATGAGCTTTCCCGCGAAATCCGAATCGGTGCAGCTTATGAAGGAGAATATAGCGATTGACGTAATCGAATGCTTTTGTGAAATAAAGGAAAATACCTAGAACAGTAATATTGTTCTCAACATTTACCAGGATAAACTCTTTTTGATCGAGTAGAGCGAACTCAGTTAATTTATTTTTTCTAAATCCGCATTGAGCGGGAAAATGATATTGTAGCGATCAGAAAATGATTATAAGCGCTTCAGAAAATAATTATAAGCGCGTCAGAAAATTTTTTTCGGTGCCTTTAGAAAGAACAGGCCAAATGAAAATAGGCCGGCAGATTGAGAAATTATTGTGATCACCCGTTTGAAATAACACTGCCACTTTAGCGGACTGCATATTGCGCGGGAAATACTCCAGTTGAGAAGAACACGTTGAAAATGTGTGTTGGACATCTCGCTAATAAATCAATGACAAACTTTACGGGACTTATCTGGAAACTGTTCACATCGGAGAAATCGCTGTTGCTTAGAGACATAAACGCAGCGATGACTTCATTCTCAGCAACGGGATCAAATAAAAAATAGGGCTGTCTATTGAGCAATTTAGGTATCTGAAACTTTCAGTATTCTTTGCAACGGTTGGAACGTAAAAAAAAAAAAATCATTGAAAGCATTGGCCAACACTTCGCCTTCTAGTATATCGCTGTTCTTTATGTTTTTTTAGGGGCTCCGCTAAATTTCCAAGCATCCTGTTAAATTTTTTCGAAACGTATGGAGGGCGTCTGTTACACGAACTAAAAATATTTAAATGGTAGCGGTTTTTCGTAGCGCGGAGCTCTTTGGGGACGTAATTGTGGAGAGTTTTAAAAGCTTTAAAGATGTCAGCATTCCTATCTCTAAAAAAAATATAAAAATTATCGCGTTTTTTTATTGCCCTAACTAAATCCTGAGTTATCCAGGTCATCTGCAGCATCAGAGCGGTTCTCTCTGAAGACATCGCTCCAATTCGTTCGAGCTAGGCACTCTCGAAATCAAATTAGAGTACGGGGATCGACATCCAAGAAAGAGCGGGTTACGTGCCGAAGTTTTTGTAGCAATAGCATGACGTTTCACAGACAGAAACACATGGAGGGGATTCACTGAGAGCAAATTTAATAACTCTAGATCTCAGACAAGTTTCATCATTGCTTGTAATGAAAACGTCTGAGGGAGTATCTAAAGTAGTTATGATTCATGTAGCAGATCCTACAGTGTTGCGACAGGATTGAATATTAAGCAAGGTTTTGAATTCTATCTTCATTTTTTTATCGACGGGCAAGTTAATAATAAAGTCACTACCAATGGTTAGGCTTCATCAGCGTTCATGGATAAATTACAAAAAGGAATCCAGACAGGAAAGAAACTTTGAAATTACACTGCTTAACGGACGGTACCAAACACAAAGCACTTCCGTGCCTCACTGAAGAACTAACATTTCATAACGGTGCGTTATACAACAAAAATTGTTCAGCAGTTCACATTCCGTAACACTGGAAAGCAACATGAACACGCCACCTCCTGCTGTTCCGAAATTTGGCTAAGATAGTAAGACTTATACCCAGACATTTTAAAAACATCAGCTTGAGTAAACCACATTTCAGAGAACACTATAACATCAAACAATGATTTAGAACAGTTAAAAAAACGTTCAAGATCATTAGATTTATTTTTACCAGACGTAAGATTGAAATGAACACAGTTGCAATTTTGCTGATTATTAAACACGATACAGTCATCAAGTTCTAACGAATCTGCTTGGTTATTTGTAACAGAAGCCATGAAAAAAAAAACACGAAAAGAGAAACTACACCGGCCGAACGCACTAGGCAGCATAGGGCTCTTAAAAGTGTATTTTGTTGCGCACGACAGTTATGGAATCGCCTACATCCCTTTTGACAAGGATCTTGTTGGTGTGCAAGGAAAAGCGATAGCCATTTCCTTTGCCAATTTTCGCGTGGAACGAAATACAGTCGGCAAAAGGCTCGTCTATAACGCGCGAGCGGCGTGCTCCAGACTGCGCGGGAGACATCTAGTGATAACGCCTGGTTTGAGACCGGTAGTATGTGAGCATGCGCGGCCCGTATCAGCGCGATATCTGGTTTTCTTGCCGCTGTGTCCGTCGCCTTAACTTCTTTCGCCGTGAGAAGCGCTGCCTGCGCTGCCGGGCCGGGAAACAATCGATTGTTAGTACAGCGTTGGCTCTGCCTAATTAGGTGTTTCATTTAATTTTCGTGGAGCCCTAAGCAATCTAGACCGAAGTTTTCTTTCCGTGCGCGAGAAAACGAACAAACGACGAAAACGCATCGATGCCGGCGTTCTAGAGCGACTCGAGGTCGGTCGGTGATCACTTGCACAGTTCATTAAGTATTGTGCCGTAAGCCCGTTAGCGGTGACGTGCAAATCCGAGCACATAAACCCTATAGTGGTGTACGCGGTACTAACGCGGCGTATTGGCAGAGCGATGATGCAATGAACAGCTGTGCGCCAAAGCTAATGCAGACGAAAAACTCACACAGCGCGCGCGAAGGCGGATAATATCCGCTTTTGTTTCCTGGCCCGGCCGCGCCGGCATGCAAAGAAGGTGTGAAAGCCGAGGGGACGGGTACAGCGACGAGGGACACAGCCGTCGCGCCGATACGGGCCGCGCACGCTCATATTCTACCTATCTCAAACCAGGCGTTATCACTAAGTGTCTACCACGCAGTCCGGAGCACGCTGCTCGTGCGTTATAGACAAGAGACAAGCCTTTTGCCGACTGTAGGTCGCGGTTTTGCTTTGTCATGTTCTCTGTGACAGAAACGGAAGATGTCGACTCCGCAAAACCTTCCGTTTTTCCAACCACACGTCTCGAAGCGATTGTTTGTAGAAGCGAACAATGCTTCCGCCTTCACATCCCGGTCTTAAGGGAAGCCTGTGTACAGCGTCTACGCCTTTCCAGACAGCGAAGGCAGAATTACAATTGTCGCCACTTCATTAGGTTGGCAATTAAATCTTCACTGCCGGATTTGAGGATTCCGTGAACCTCAATGTTTTGTTTTCAACTGCGTCCTTCCAGGTCAATCAGCGAATAATTGATGCTTTCAACATCGTCTTTAGAACGACCTCTCTCGAGCACGGAGACGCGTTTTTTTTTAGATCATTGATTTCCCTGTCGTGCAGTGCCTGCTTTTTTAAAATGTCATAGTACTTGTTTGAAATTTCAATGCAAGCCTTCACATCGTCAACCTGACGGGGCAAACAGGATAAGGCGTCCAACCTACGCACTAACTCTGCCAGACTAGAACTCCGATCTGCGTACGGGACGGGCTTCCGAGCGCATTTCGTCTTGCAGGCCCGGCAATGGATCTTTTCCACTACCTCTTTCTGCGCATGCGTTTACAGGCGCCAGCATTACTTTTGGTGGCTCCCTCTTATCGTAGATACCGCTTAAGGCGGATGACGTAGGGACGCCGCACTGGTTGGCATTCGGGGCTCGCAGAAGAAGCGCTAAGTCACCGGACGGTCATTCACCGACATACCAAAACCTGCTAAACTTCGTCAACAGCGCACTCAAAGAGCAGCCTCTACGCATGAAGTTAACAAAGTGGTGCACGGTGTATGTGCAAGGCAAGCGTGTTAGCTATCATTATGGGCGTGCCCCGTGATTAGCAATATTGGACAACAGCGTCACCGGCCACCATGGCTGAAAGAGCCACCAATTGGGATTTTCGTATTCGCCGCTGCAAGCGCTTTTCGAGCCTGAAAAAGGTCCATTGAGGCGCCACCACGACATTCGTGCAGATTCCCCCTTTGCCTTTGAAAGTCGATTCTGAGCAACCCGAGCGGGTTCCCAGATGGTAGACGTACTCACAGTCCGATCATTTCAGGAAGCGGGCGTCAGTTGGCAGGCACTCATCGCAGGTCGGACACACGTCTTCCGGGGTGGCCATAGTCAGATACACAGATGGGCAGAACAGGGCCACAAACACAGCACAGAGAACTGCACGGCAACAGGGCTATAGGCCGGGTGCGGTGGTGGCAAGAATAAGACTGCTTAGGAGATTTAGAATCCCACCAACCTGAAAGTTGAAGCAAGAAGAATTAGGGGGGCGTGTATTCCCCACCACCGCCACAGCCCAAGTGCCGAGTTCCCATTTCGGCCACCAGGAGGAACGCAGCAAAAGCGCGACAGGATGACGTCACAGTGACGAATTCTTGAAAGAAGGGGCAGCTGTTATCTGCTGGTAGCCTGGAATTGCGGAGAAGCCAAGGCGAAAAGACGCTGATGAAAACGCTGATTAGTTCACGCGGCTTAGGCAAGGAAGTCGCAGCCACGGACAGGGTTTGGCGGAGCAGGTAGAAGCGGCAGAGCGGAGGCCACCAACTTGAAAGTTGAAGCGGCGCTGGTGTTGATCGGAGGGCAGCCGGGGGCGTGGTCAGAGCGCGTTTGGCAGGGAACGGATCACGGAGTAAGATAAAACAGACGCTCGCCGCCTTATCAGCAATGCGCTTTCGCTTTACGCGCCGTGGGCAGCTCAAATGGACTTATCATTTCGGGAGTGGCGAAAAAATTTGGTGCGAACGTGCATGCTGCTACTGCGTTCCTGCCTGCCGGTCTGGCTGCAGAGCAGCGGCGGCCGCCCGATGCCCTCCGATCTGCGCTGGCGCCCCTCGCGGTAGCCTTTGTCCCCGTAGAAAACTTGGCCGGGAGTTTCATGACCAGAGAAGCATTGAAGGACTCTGGTTGAAGCAAGAAGAATTAGGGGGGCGTCTATTTGCCACCACCGCCACTGCCCAAGCCTGATGCATTGGGACACAATGCACCTAACAGGTGCTTGATTTTCATCCTCGGGCACAGCAGGGAAGTCCTGTGAAGATATCTGTAAGAATTATTGTGAGGGTTGAAAAAAAAAACGGTCATTGATATACCGGCCAGTCTGGCCCACATATACCTTCCCGCACGTGAGCGGTATAGAGTATACAACCCCCGCAGCGCAATGAACAAACTGTGTAGCATGCTTCTGTAGGCAGGCACAACCTAGCCAACTTGCGAGGGGCAGAAAAACACTACCGGCACCCCGTGACTGTTGGCTACATTTTTCATGTTGTGCGCCACTTTGTGGACGTATGGTAAGACCAATGGGTTTTTGCGCTTAGGGGCGTCCCCTTCACGGGTTCAAGTGCAGCGAACCCGTGAAGGTGACGCCCCTAAGCGCACAAACGTCGACGCGCTCACGTGCGCTAGGGTTTTCTGTCTACGCCGGAAGGATTTGTGTCATCCTAAGCAGCTCTGCTGTTTAAATACCGGCCAAAACGTCCCACCAGGAGTTCTGACGGAAACACAAAACGCTAGCACTTGGTTGAACTTGTGCTGATTAGCTTTCTACATATCCGGCTATATACTGTTACCGTTCCCAGACAAATTTTTTTGCAGCAGTTAGCCATAGACAGCTTCGCTATAAAAGAAACAGTAATAAAGGCGCGGATGTCGCCAGTGGTCGAAGTAGCTTGGTGAACATTGACCGGCAACGCCTTTTCTAGACTCGCTTCACAGTTCCAATTCTCGCGAGTTTGCCATTGTCCCCTCAGGGCATCGAAGTCGAACTTCTTGGGAACTTCGAGAAGCCATTTACGAAATGACCCGTTCCTTTTTCCGCGTCCTCCCGAGGTGTGGCAGTATACAGCAGCAGCCGGAACATGAAAAAAAGAAAAAAACTATTTCCTCTCGAAAGACGGCCGTGTGTCTGTTAGCAGGTACGGACCCTCCACGACTTAGATAACGAAATCTCTGTTCCAACTTTTAACATCGAAGCGCAACAGCTTCCGTGCTTTCATCATCATTATTATCTTTGTGCCTACAGCATAATGACAGCGTCTCCCAAGATCCTTCATCTGTTCCCGTCCTGCGGTGCCCCAGTCCATTCTCTGCCTCTGAAGTTTCTTATTCGTCCCTCAACCGAGTTATTCGTCTTCCTCTACTCTTCCCTGGTCGTCCGCCGGTTGACACTTCTCCACATTGCATGCCCACTGCAGCTCCACTTCTTTTTATTAATTTGAGCTAGGATGTCTTGCACCCAAATTAATCCTCTAATATAAGAGGAAAAATTCGGTGCAAGACATCCTGTGAAGCTCGTACCCTATCCTATGCTTCACTGATATCATCCTTCTTTCCATCCCTTTCCATCCCTCGTGCAGCTGACCAAATTTTATGCTTTCATATAAAAGAAAAAAAAACAATCACTAACACATTTCATGTGCTCACAAGAGGGATTGGCCGAAAAGGAATGAAGGGTCCGATCATTATCTTTGAAAGGCCACTTTAAATGGTTCCTTGCTTGCTTGGTTCGTTGCTCAATCACCCACTCACTCACTTTCTCACTGGCCTTCCCGGTCGGAATGTTTACTTTCCGCATTTTATGCACTGAAAGTCTTTCTCAGGGAAAAGTCAAGCGTCTGTGATTCTCATTTTCGTAGTTTTTATCGAGATCATGGCGCATATTTTGCTACCATAAACTACTTCCGGAGTATTTGCCTAAACCGAAGAATCTCGCTGTACAGACAGCGGAAAACACGCCCAAACGAAACCCACTTAAGATAGAGCTTTATCCGCCAACGTTCGCTAATCATGTCACAGCCAATATAACAGCTAGGCGTCCAAGTGCTACAAAACATTTGCGTGAGTAGGAAATCGCTTCCAGGAAATAGAAAAAAATTACTGATTCTTCCTAAAGAAAGTTGGGAGAAGCGCGAAATTCGAGAGTGCATCCAGCCTTCGCTGAAAGTCGATCGCAAAAACCTTGAAAGACCCGAATCGCGAAAGAAGAACGAACCCATGCGAAGATTTTTCGCGGACATGAAGTAAGCGCATCTACGAAGGATCTATTAGTACACCGATACGCGGTTTTTGAGATGAAGGTATACTAACGTACTCTTTCTTCATGATCGGTGCGTATAGTGTCTTATCTAGAAAAACGCTCCTTTTTCGCGATTTTCAATTGACCAATTTGATACAATGGAACCCTGATTTCACGCACTCGCTGTGCGTTCAGAGACCTAATCAGAGCTTCTCGGTCGACCAAGCGGTCTATGAGGATTTGCATTAGTTTTTTGACAGGACGCCATCGGTGCCACTAAGAAGTATTACGCTTCAATTGCAAGCCGTGCGATTTCCTCGTGGAGCTTCTTTTCCGGAGTTGCGAAGGGGATCCCAACGGCGTTTCACTTGACTGGTTTCGTGTTGACTCAGAACAATCGCAGGGCAGCATCTCCATCACGTCTTGTAACCTACCTACTGGTTGCAGAAACCACCCAGGGCACAGAAGTGATGGGACATAACCACGTTGTTGTTTGAGCAGACGAGGGATCCGGGTGAGAGCGAAGCACGTTAATAAACTCGCGCATTCAAGGGTGTCGATGCTGCCCCTTCCATCTTCTTCTCAACTGCTCGCCATTTGGAGGCGTTCCTGCTTCCCACTGAGACAACAACGGGAACATTGCAGAAGGTACCTGTTGATTTGTTCCTTATTACTAGAAGACCTGCCTCCAAGGCAGACTCAATCAACTCAACGAGAAACATTGTTATACAACGCCTACAATACATGCGACGTCCGGCAGTATTCGCCTGCAATTCGTCTTCTGTAGGACGTTATTCTCACTGGGCATCACGAAGATTAGGAAGCGACTCAGGGGCCTTTCATCGTCACGCCTGCTTCTTTTCGG
The DNA here is from genome assembly GCF_048455015.1 of Haemaphysalis longicornis. NCBI lineage: Eukaryota > Metazoa > Arthropoda > Arachnida > Ixodida > Ixodidae > Haemaphysalis > Haemaphysalis longicornis. Next base: position 113,961,192 of record NW_027526225.1, read on the forward strand.
GTAACGTGAACGGCAGTGGCGGTGTTTGCCCGACATGGCAAGCGAGTCCAAGAAATGAAAAGAAAAAAAAAAGGAAGGAAAATCCAATTTCTCGTTCTGTCTATCCTTTTTTTCTCTACATTTATACGGGCGGCGAAGAGCGGCGTTGGGGCTTCCCCGTCAAGCTTGCGCTGCGAGGTCCGGCAACATGTATACAAATACGCAGTCCGTATACGGAGCCCTAATACGCCGGAGGGACTGTGAGACACATGCGAGCATATCCGTCTCGTTCCACCAGGAGGAGTGCTTCAAGGCGGGGACGAGAAGGGGGCAGGACGAGGGTGCCGGGATGTATAACAACGCGGACTGGAATCAACCAGCTGAATGTGAGTCGCCTACTCGATGACCACGAACTCAGTGCGGCTAATTTCGTTCCCCCCAAAAATGAAGGATGCTCACACTAATGCGTAAGACTTGAAGGTAAGGAAACTGTACGCAACCTCCATGACAATCACTACGGTTTAGCTCCACGATTGCAGCCGATTTGCTTGTTCGTTGCTGCGACGACCTTTGCTTCATCTGTGTTGGTATAAGTGTTAGTTTCATACATTTATGCAAGTTATAATCATTCGTCATTAAACGTTGTGTGTGCATTAGTGCGTTTCACCACTCAGGGTTGAACTGAGCGTCGCACGGGACCTTTAGGATGCCTGAAGGACTTTCCAAGCATGACGAAGCGGTTCTTCACCGTGTGCGGCTAAATGTCGCTTACACCAATTACTTTCGATTCAAGACGAAACAGGCCGCTTCCCCCTTGTGCACTCTTTGTGACGTGCGCGAGGACTTGAACCCCGTGCTATGTGAGTGTACGCGGTATAGAGCCGCCAGAACGTCCCTTTTAGTGTCCTTGGGTCTTCCGCTGTCTAGAGGCCTAACTCTCAGTGACGTGCTAGGCCCTTGGACGGACTCTAAACGAGCATCTCGAGCGACAAAAGCTCTACTGTCTTTCCTGCGAAGCACATGACTTGATCAGACTTTTTAAACAGGACTCTCTTAATGAGCGCGTCATCTTCATCACAGTCATTATCATCACCTCTTCATCGATTTCATTTTTTTTCATACATCTGGTGTAGCAAGCTAGGTGCCTTGGCCAGGCTAACCTCACCAGTATCATTAAACACTATTCTCTCTCTCTCTCTCGCCCCCCATTACCGATGGACGTTCCTGCTGCTGACGAGCGGCATCGGTAGGACGTGGCCGGTACCGTTCACGCACCGTCGCCTGGTTGCGTTGAACGGATTCACTATTTTGGGCCCACCGACGTCTCTTGGGAGCATTCTGTATGGCCGCGTGTTCCGTGTTGGCTCTCTCGACTCGTTTTCGTTCTCGACCCACAGCGTGACGGGCCTTGAGGCGAGCGGATCCTCATTGGGCATGCGGACGATCCGCGGGCGAATGCCGACGCATGCGAACGAACGCACAGCCCTATATCGTGAGCAGAGCAATCGGGTGACGCTAGAAGTGCGATAGCGATAGTGAAACTGTTACCACGATATGTATGTATATATATATATATATATATATATATATATATATATATAGAGAGAGAGAGATACGGGACGAGGGACTCGGTAAAGATACATATCAAGGTTGCAGTCGTCATTGCCAGGGCTATTCGGCTTTTTTCGAAATATTTAATAGGGCCCTATTAAATATTTCGAAAAAAGCCGAATAGCCCTGGCAATGACGACTGCAACCTTGATATGTATATATATATATATATATATATATATATATATATATATATATATATATATAAATCTAGAGAAAGATAAAACTCACAAAGAGCGCAGAAATAGTATAAGAGTCGGACACACGGTAAGAACAATAACAAAGAATGTTTACTTACGGAGCGGCAACGGGACTTGCCTTCATAGTACAGTTACATGATTTTGCTGTACTCTGATGCAGCTGTTGAACTAATGAAGGTAACTGTACTCTGATGAAGGCAAGTCCCGTTGCCGCTACATAAGTAAACATTCTTTGTTATTGTTCTTGCCGTGTGTCCGACTCTTATACTATTTCTGCGCTCTTTCTGAGTTTTATCTTTCTCTAGATTTATATATATATAGCAAATCAGAAAAGGAAAATGAGGGGCTCATTGAAATAAAACAAAATATAAGGGTTGGCAGTCAAGAAAACCTCGGAAAGCAAAGGGGGGGATATTGTAGGTCATTGAAACAGATAAAGAATTTGGAAAGAAAGTGTAGAAAAAAAATATATATATATACAGGGTGTCCCAGCTATCATGCACCAAGTTTTAGAAAAAGAGTAATAGCGTAACTCGAAGAAAACCTATTGGATAATGTTTGCAGTACTGTGAAGAAGCGGTGACTAATTTTTTCGTTAATAAGACTTAACTAATTATTTCTAATTAATTATCTTACTCGATAATTACTGTCCTAATCACTGAAGTGTCAATGAGGCATTTGTAGGTATCGACGACGGGCATCTAACTGCGGTATTTTCAGCGATGAACTAATTGCGTACTCATTTATTCTGACTGATAAAGAAAACCCGCGAAATATGAAAAATACCACGTGACGGCGCATCCGCGCGCATTGTAAAGCAGCGTCCCCAAATAAGCTGATTGAAAGCAACTGCTTGCGGTTTTACCCATCCGAAGAGACAGCGCATCACCTTGATAAGGCGCGTGTGCAGATAAGGCACAAACTCGGTGGCGATTTCTTCTTTCTTTCTTTTGTTTATTTCATTCTGGCTAGCTCAGAGGCAGCCTGTTTGAGGGCGTTGCTTTACGGTGCGCGCGGACGCGCCGTCACGTGGTATTTTTCATATTTCCCGGGTTTTCTTTATCAGTCAGAATAAATGTGTACGTAATTAGTTCGTCGCTGAAAATACCGCAGTTAGATGCCCCTCGTGGGTACCTACAAGTGCCTCATTGACACTTTAGTGATTAGGGCAGTACTTCGCGAGTTAGATAATTAATTACAATTAATAAATTAAGTCTCATTAACGAAAAAAATGCTGTCCGCTTCTCCACAGTACTGCAAACATTATCCACTAGGTTTTCTTCGAGTTCCGCCATTACACTTTTTTAAAATCTTGGTGCATGATAGCTGGGACACCCTGTATATATATATTATGGGCAATCTTGGCCCATCTCTCTGTGGTTGGCCTGACAAACGTGTTTCCGAGTTTTAACTGTTGGGCGGTCACCGCGAGGAACGAGGAGGAGGAGGAGGATAAACATCTTTATTGAGGGAAAAGGTTGCGTGGCGTCTTCAGGAGGTGGAGTCCTCAGTCCAGGACCCCATATGCTTTGCCAGCCGCTACAGCCCGCTCCACCAGTCGAAGCTGGTCAGACAGGCATGAGCTGGACAGGGCGCGCCTGCAGAGCTCGGGAGAGTTGTAAGGATTCGGCTTGGGGAGAGGGTGGGAGGAGCATCCACCAACCATGTGGAAGAGAGTACACTCTGCTCCTCAGAAGGGGCAGCTAGGGGACGTAATTTCTTCGGAGTAGTGGTAGACTCTTTTTGAGTGGGGAAAGGTGTTTGTTTGTAAGGCACTGTAGTGGTGTGCCTGCTCGATAGATAGGTGTCGGTGCGGTGGGGGAAGGGTGCGTCGGGCCAGGCGTAGATGTTGCGTCATTTCTGTATATGTCAGGAGGGGAGTAAATCTCTCCGAGGCGGTGTCTGCACTCCTCGTGCGCCGTGTCATTTCTCGCGCGAGGTCGTGCGCCATCTCGTTCCCATTCACTCCCAGATGGGCTGGAGTCCATATTATGTGGATATGTCGCTGCGGCGGGTGGCGGAGTAGCATTGCGCGGGCCGCACCGTGAACGGTTCCGGCCTGAAAGTGTCGGCAGGCCTGTTGGCTGTCCGTCACAACAGTAGTAGCCCGGGTAGAGGAGATGGCAAGTGCGATTGCTGCCTCTTCAGCTTCAGCTGGTGAGAGTGTTTTGACAGAGGCAGCTCATGTGTGCGCGCTCACAGGCGCTCTTCGTGGTTTTAACTCCCGGGCGGTCGCCGCAAGGCCCAACTTCACGAGCGCGCTCGGCCATTTCTCGGTATTTTTAACGCGGACACGAAAAATTACGATTTGCTAAAGAGCTTCGCTCTTAATAAAAGGAGAGGATGGGAGGGGGGGAGGGGAGAGTCGCACGCAGAGTTGCACTTCGCACTGCACTTTGCATCACCTCTTTTTAGCGCCAAGCGATTAGTTAGTTTCTTTGTGTGTGTTCCCAGTGGGCCCATTACAGTTTATAACTCAATTCATTGATTGCAGGGTTTAACGCGCCGACGCAACGCAGGCGATGAGGCGCGCCGTAGTGGAGGGCTCCGGCAAAATGTGGACCACCTGGGGATCTTTATCGGACGCCGAAATCTCGTACACACGGGCGTTGTTGCCTTTCTCCTCCATCAAAAAGCGGCCGCCACGGCCGGGAACCCATCCCACGTCCTCGTGTTCAGCAGCACAACGCCTGAGCCCCTGAGCCACCACGGCAGGTACAGTTTATAACTTCTGAACAACTTAGTCTGCATGTTTTTTACACATTGTAATTTCTATATTACAACACACCGAAAAAAGGAGGCCCCTTTCTAAATAAAAAGCGGGAAACAGTGACTATAAAATTAGAAAATAAAAGCTTGAAGCCAAACAAACTGTCTCATCATCAGGGAATGCCACGGAAAATGTTGGATCAACTGTAGTGAAATATATTTTTGCTGTTCAATACCGAAAGCAACAAAGCCTTGGAAGGACTGACGTGGTTTAAGCCAGGTGTTCACGCTGGTCGAATTCGAAAACTATAATGATAAGCCCACAAGGACTCAATCAGTTGCGTATATTCACACAGTCTATGAAAATTTACACCCGCCACAATAAGAGAGGTTAGGTATACTGCTAGCAATGCCGGTTGTGGTAGAAATCGGGTCTATACAAAAATATAATTGCTCATAAATCAATTAAAGAAATCAAAAGCTTGAGGGTGTTTAAGAAGCTTCATTTGTTCCTGCAAAAGGTGATTACTTGAGTAAGAACCTGGTCCGCTTAACAACCTTGAATCTGAAATTTGTTTTTTAAGTTACTGACCATATTACCTGGATTTTTATTGCAAGTTTATTAGTTTTTGTTTGTTGTTTGTTTAGGTCTTTCCTTTTGTTTTTCGCCTTCCTTCCTTCCTTCCTTCGTTTCTTTCTTTCTTGTTATCTACAGTTCTTAATTTTTCTTTCTTTCTTGTTTAATTCCCTTCTTTCTTACTTTCCTTCGTCTTTCTTCCCTTCTTTCTCTTTCTTCCTTGTTATCATCATTTCTTTCTTTTTCTTATTTTTCTCCAACTGTTTCTTTCTTTCTTGCTCCCTTTCCTTCCTTCTTTCTTTTTTCTTTCTTTCTTTCTTCCTTCCTTTCTCCCTTTCCTTCATTCTTACCTTCTTCCTTTCTTTCTTTCTTTCTTTTCTTGTTATCTTCACTTCTTTCTTCTTTTTTCCTTTTCCTTCGTTCTTTCCTTCTTTCTTTCTTCCTTTATTCCTTTCTTTCTTTCTTTCTTTTTCGTTCTTCCTTTCTTTCTTCCTTTCTTTCTTTCTTTCTCACTTTCCTTCGTTCTTTCCTTCTTTCTTTCTTCCTTTCTTTCGTTCTCCCTTTCCATCTTTATGCTTTCCTTTCTTTCTTTCCTTCTTTCTTTCTTTCTTTCTTTTTCTTTCTTGTTATCTTCATTTCTTTCTTTCTTTCTTCCTTTCTTCATTTCTCCATTTCTTTCTTTCTTTCTTTCCCTCGTTCTTTCCTTCTTCCTTTCTTTCGTTCTCCCTTTCATTCTTTCTGTCTTCCTTCTTTCCTTTCTTTCTTTCTTCCTTTCTTTTTCCTTCTTGTTATCTTCATTTCTTTTTTCCTTTCTTCCTTTCTCCATTTCTTTCTTTCTTTCTTTCTTCATTTCTTTTTTCTTTCTTTCTCCCTTTCTTTCTCCTTTCTTTCTTTCTTTCCTTTCTATCTTTCTCCCTTTCTTTCTTTCTTCCTTTCTTCCATTCTATCGTTCTCCCTTTCCTTCTTTCTTTCTTTCTTTCTTTCTTTGTTTTTTCTTTCTTACTACCCGCCGCTGTGGCTCAGTGGCTAAGGCGTTGCGCTGCTGAGCACGAGGTTGCGGGTTCGATTCCCGGCCGCGGCGGCCGCTTTTCTGATGGAGGCGAAAAGCAAAAACGCCCGTGTGCACGAGATTTCGGCGCACGATAAAGATCCCCAGGTGGTCAAAATTAATCCGGAGCCCTCCACTACGGCGCGCCTCATCGCCTGCGTTGCATCGGCGCGTTAAACCCTACAATCAATCAATCAATTCTTTCTTACTTTCTTTCTTCCTTGCCTCTGTCTTCCTTTCTTACTTTTCTCCGTTTTTCTTTCTTTCCCAAGTGACGCAGTTGCAAACTTGTATCCCTGTAACGTCCACTCCCCGTCACGAAAGGCTCAGCCCGAAGGAATTCAGTCCTAAGGGATTCACGTCGGGGCTGCGCTTCATTGATTTTTTGCTAGAGTCCAATCTAGCTCTGCGTCCTGTCCTCACAAGTAGAGAGGCTCGACAACGCACCGCTGTTCATTTAACCTTTCTCTGCCGTGCCTGAATCCCGCGAGTAACTCGCACCTTGCAAGCCACCAGACTGCTTTGATTCCGCCAGCTAGGACTCTCGTCCACCAGGCTTCTCGAAGTACACTTCGATGCTCGTGAAACAAAAAGAAGACGTTCTTCTCTTCAGCAGTACCCTCTGGGATCAGGTTCACATCTTAGGAGCGCAACGTGGTTCCGTCTAGCGTATACAACGTTGTCACTCTTCAGGTTGTTCACATCAGACTCATGGGCCACGATTTCCAAAGTGTAAATTTATAAATGCGTGGCGGGCCATGCTTCAAAACTACAAACAAAAATAAAACAAAGAGTAACTGTTCTGTGTTTAAGCAAGAATTAACCGACATTTAAGAAATTATCCGTTTCTCACGCGTACGTACAAAAAGCAGAGAACATGATCATGAATTTGTACTGCGAACAAAAAGCTAACATACTCGCGGATCTACAGGTATAATGTGAAGCACTTAATTCGAACCGAAATTACGAGAAAGTGCGCAAACCGACGCAACAACCGACATAACCGATTCTCAAAGACATGTAGATCCTTCATTAACGGCGAGTTTCTACTACCGCACTGAAGCTCTCCCGACAATGGCCCCCCAAGCGAAAGGTCACCATCACTTGGACACCCACTCACTCCAGCCTCCGTGGGAACCATGTCGTCCACACGGGTGTTCGAGAACTAGCCGGCCGGGCCCCACAGGATGATCAGCAGAAAGTGGACCAACCGCTGCTTACATATCACTCTATCACCCAACATTATACACTCACCCGCAAGGTATACCCATCAGGCCGGAATTCCCCCACCAGGGAACGGAAGACAACGGTAAGACAGGTTCAAACACTTTTCCATAGCCCCGCCCTCCCCCCCCCCCCCCCTCCCTCCGCCTACACGCGATGTTCCCTACTGTATACACCTCTACGCGCTAAGAGGGTGGATATCCAATCCAGATACACTGTACCACATGAAGTGAGCCTGACGACAGAACACACCAGTCGATGGAATCGTCAACCTCAATCACGAGCAGTGGGAGAGGGAGGTGACCGGCTCTCACCTCGAAGCCCAAGTACGGCTGGTGAATCGGGCCACCACGGCAGAAGGATCAACGGGGCCTGGGCTAAGAACTCCGCCCACTGCGTGCAATTCTGCTACAATAAATTTAGATTCCTCCTTCTCCTGGACTTTACGCAGAGAACGCAAATTGAGAGTGAGTGAGTGAATGAGTGAGTGAGTGAGTGAGTGAGTGAGTGAGTGAGTGAGTGAGTGAGTGAGTGAGTGAGTGAGTGAGTGAGTGAGTGAGTGAGTGAGGGAGGGAGGGAGGGAGGGAGGGAGGGAGGGAGGGAGGGAGGGAGGCAAGCAAAGCGCGATTTAGAACTTAACGTGCGCAGCAGACAACAAGTATAATTCATCCCTGTTCCGACAGGTTTTTGGAACATATGCAGATGACACGAACAATGTGCATCCTGTAGATTTATAAATTGTGCACACTGTACAACAAAAAGGCGCAGAAAAGGCACGCCATATAACGCCTAGAAGTCAGGTACCCATGCAGCCAACGTGTTTTCTACAAGACTGTGAAGCAGGAGTACTATTTTATGCTAATTCAAGGAGTAAATTGAAAAGGAATGGAAAAGTGTCAATAATTAACTGTGGTACCTATAACATATATTTTTGAGAAACAAGTAGCCAGCTCACAAAGGAGCAACGCGTGTTCATTTATTACGAGCAAACTACTCTGGAAACCCAGACAGCGATTGTTCTATACAGGCAAAGAAAATTTGGGTAAACTAAACCTTGCCTCCTCAGCCTCCCTGCTGCATCATTTTCATTGCGGTGGGTAACCCACTCATTCGCAAAACCTACAGAAGCAGTAGGAGCACCACAGATAGTAAACGTTTATTTACTCAGCCCATGCAGTCGCCGAGAAAAGGTCAGAGTCCGTATGCTTCCACGGAACACTGTTAAAGCGACATCTATTTTATTTATTTTTTCTTCTTTAAGCGAAACACTGGAGAAGAACAAACGATTTCTCTTCACGAAGAGACCAAGGCAAGATGAATCCCAAGTCACCTCGCCAGCTTTCCCGTCCACTTTTCTCGCTGCCGTGCCACTCGGACAGTCCTTTTGTCTCCTCAGCGTCTGTTTGAACTAGCCGTAGGCAACCACTGCCAGAGCCACTCCTTAGCCCTGTCGCAAATCTCATTTGGAAGAAGGCAAGTGACGGCAGCGGGAAACTTGTGAAACACAAGCGAAGTGCTTGGTCCGGAGGCTTTTTGCGCCGCCCCCGAACAGAGTACCACCAGGTCCCAAATCCGATCGCCTTCGGAGAGGTCTGACCTCCAGAAGTGCCAGCTTGCGGAGTATGTACTTCTGAAAGACAGTCCCTACATCAGAATGCCTAGTCTCTTGCGCCAGCTTGACGGCATTTGCTGACAGTAGCGACACTTATTGGTTGTGAAAAGGATATTTAAATTAAGCCGTCAATAAAACATTACTGAAAGTAAAGACCCGGATTCGCTTAGTGAAAGCAAAACCCACAAGCATCCATATCTAGTGTCATTCCTCAAAGGTGTCGGCGAAGCTTCGATTCTCGAGACAGCGAAGGCAAGATTAGCGAGATACGGCCCGGGAAGAGACGAAGACAAAACAGTCCTAAACAAGGACAAAGCGCCCCTGTACAGAGACGGTGGTGGGAATGGACGTCTCTAGACGTGTTCGAGTACTTTCCCGTCCACTGTGCCCTTTAGAGCCCTTTTCACCTAACCAATTCTTGTATCGAGCGGGGCAACTGCAGGTCGCCTACGCCTTTCTTTTTTCATTGTAGTTCGATTTGCGCTCACCGCTCAAGACATAGGTGCCGTGGCCCAACCCCATTCCGACTCATTTTCGTCCTGCATTTCTCCTCGGGTCCCAAAAGCCTCGAAAAAAAGATGTTTCGATCAAACTTCGCAATGTTGATTGGTAAGCCTCGAAGCAAATTGTGCTGCGCCCTAATCTCACTCGCTATATCGACTGCTAATATTTTCGCGTTCGTTGAATACACTTTAGAGCTGCTTGCTTCTTGTTAAGGCAGGTAAATAAACTGCTCCCAAGCAACGTTTTTTCATAATTTCACAACTAGTACTTGACAGATGTTTCTTTTTTTGCTGTTCTGACAGGCCGAGCCAATGCCTGAAGGGCTGATACGAAGGTTAAGAATGATTATGACGATTATAGCTGTTAGCGAAATGTTAAATGACCCCAAATGTAACGACAGTAACAACCACTTGACACAAACTTACTCGGTGTGCCCGTATCCTGCAGAGTAAATGTAAACCCAGTAGCCAAAAGGCTTTTCGCGAGCATCGGCTTGTTATTGCGCGTATGTGTGTGTGCGTTGGGGGGGAAGGGGGGGGGGGGTGTTCACCACGTGGCGTATCTGCTTAGCTGGCGGCAATCTGGCAGCTGAGAATGACGCGTGCTTATCGTGTCAACAAGCTGAAGCTCACGCGGGAAAAATGATATTTTGTCTCAAAGTAACCCAGATCTATTATATAATATTCCTTGATGTGCAAAATACGATATACAAAAGCGCTTCCATTTGATTTCGTTTTTTTTTTCTTTCGTCTCCATCAGAAATGCGGTTTCCGTCACTTAGCGTTCAACAAAAAACAAATTGTAACAAACTCTCACCTATGCTGAGAGTTCGGTTCACTATGCCTACCGTACGACCTGTCTGTCCTGATTGGCGCGGCCAATATTTGTAATTAAACCCACCTATTCCACCAGCCGGGCTAATGGTCATTCAAGAGAATCTTCGGTGGCTATAAACGCAAGACTGATTTGAACAACCTGTGTGCACCACAGGGCGACCAATCACCTATGCCGGCATCGGAAACGACCCGACGGAACTTCTGGGGTCATCTTGGATATACGAGTCAGCCCGCTCTGGGCCGGCGGACGCCTCGTGACCTTTCTTCGATCCTGTCTCAAGCGGGCATCTCGGGCAATGAGAAAGCCTACGCAATGAGAAAGCCTACGCTCCTACTGCCCCTTTGTTTAGTAAACTTTGTCTACCTAAGATTCAGGACCTGCTTAAGTACCGCTTAGCCTACACATATACTCTAGAACGCAAAAACAGTACTAAGAACATTTCGTTGATAGCTAATCTTCAAATTAATCATACGCCCTATCCGACTAGACTGTCTGAACGTTGGAAAGTTCCTCGCCCACGTACAAACTACACTTTGCAGATGATTGGGTATACCCTTCCGAAGTTGTTGAATGGACTTGCATTTATTGACTTTGATATTGACTCATGTACAAAATGTATGCTGTTTAACTTGTTTGTTCGGAAAGACTATGATGTTTAGGAATAGTTCCTTGCTGTGTTTGTGCGGTTTGTTGCGTATATTTTTTTATCACTACTGCCTTCACGTCCTTATATCCACTTATTGATGCGCTATCTATTGTAGTTTTGAACATATTGTATTTTCCGTGCTAGTTTTGTTTGTCACCCACAAGTGGTGTCTATGTACTGCTTTTTTTTTCCCGCCGCTGTTGTTGTTTATGTTGTTTCTGTTGTTTCTGTTGACCATGAAGGATGTAGGGCTTCGTCAAGTTGCTGAGTGCAGCTTTTTACCCTATTTTCCGCCATAACGGTGTACGTTTATGGAAATAAACTTCAACTTCAACTTCAACTTCAATTGCGCCACATGGTTCAAGGGATTCATCGGCAGGGCAAGCTATAACACGCGGGCTCCGGTCTTTCCATCTTAGTAGAGGCATCTTGCAGACGTTCTTCCTGTCGTAAGCACCATTACACGAGCCATTATGGATTACTCGATTGATGAGGAAAACGGGAACACAGCCGGGCGACCCGATTCTATCCTGAAGTCTGAACTCTACACCCGCCTCAAAATGCAAAGTCCGGGCTACTTGCACTAGTAGGTGAGAAGCGGCGAGACATTCTTTCCCACTGGGTCAGAAAATGGCACGTTGTCATCCGTAATGTTTGCACCGGGTCGGCCAGGACACCTCGTTTCTGCGCCACGCGATACGGCGCTCTATATACTCCCGAGTTCTCCCGCTGCACGGTAATAATGACACTGCCCGCATACTGTTGAGCGTTTCTCGCTTTGCCGAGTACGGAGAACGTGCCTTTTTAAAAATTGGCCGCGTATCTGCTCCTTTCGTTGCAAATGTCGACAAAAGACGGTAGTCTTTGTCGATATTTGCCAAGTGAATGCCCCCTTTGCTTTCCCGCTCACCTCTTATGCTGTTCCTGCACCGTCGCGCTCCTCCCAAGGTAAACATATAAAAGGTTTGCTCAAGTCAGTTTAAATTTGCCGCGTTCTACTGCTACAGGCCGGGTTCCTCGATGACAGCGCTGCAGTACGGCGAAGACACGCGTGAATCGAGGCGTTCTACTTGAACGTTTATAAAACCGCATTGCCCTACTCCACGTGCGTTCCAAGCAGAACGTGGAACCTATCTAGTGGAACCTTTTGTTGCTGTTTCCGTGTGATTTCTCATATGCCGCCAGGAGGAGGCGCGGGCAACAACAGGCGACGGTTTCCTGCAGTAGATGTAGATTATCAGCAAAAACCAAGCATCCATGAATTTTTCAACAAAGGAACAGTGCAAATATCACTTATGTATTGATGTTCTGTTTTATGTTTACGTAATGTCTTGTTTTTGTTCAACAATGTTGACAAGTATGAACATTGACACCGGACTTAGACGTTTAGATTTGGTTGTGAGCATACAAACCTATTCCGCAGAATTTGTTTCACAATGGCCGGGTGGCTGAATCGAGTCACAGACAGACAGGCAGACAGACATACAGACAGACTAAAATTGCTGGGTTTAAGTGACCCAAGAAAGTATATCGTCTTTAAAAGCAAGAATTACCGCCCACCGAGTCTGACCGATTGGCTTTATCCCAGTGCGCCGAATACAAGCTGTAAACAGCGTCTGTTCGCCACTCTACGGAACTTCCGCGAGACGTCGGCCTGCCCAGCTTCATTCACCCTCCGCACCACATTAGAGCCCATAACACTGGAAACAAATCCTCGTAAAAGCGTAACATGGCGTCTTTGTAGCCCTCACTGTGAACAAACGTGCCTGGTAACACCACCTACCACACACCTTTTTCCGCCACGTGTCCGTTTGGGTTGGTTGACGAACGATATTTTACTGGGTACAGCCAGTTTTGTGACTGCAGTCTGAGCGGACGCTGCGTCGCCTGCAGCCCAAAACGTCAGGGGAACACTCACACCCAGAGTTCTTAAATATATACCAGTACAGCCACTGTACTGGTATATAATACCAGTTGTGAAACTCTGCTTGAGAATCCGGGCGGCGCCTGCCCTCTTCTCCGCTGAAGCTGAGGGGCAAGCGTACTGGCGCGCCCCTAGCGGACAAAAACTGAACGTGAAAAATATATTACCTAATCACAAATTCTTGTAAAAAAAAGCTTGCTTTTAGATTAGAACACACTAATTAGGTAAAGTTTACCTATGTTTTAATGTTTTTAATGACTTCCAGCAGCCACCGTAAGCACTTGAGTACTACTTCAACGTTCTGCCGACAGACGACAGGTTAGTCAACTTGCCCCTAAGGTCCCTAAAATTACTAAGGTAGCGCCAACTGCTCCCTCCTTCTCCGCTGCCCTCCTCTTTTTTCTCTCCCCTCACCCGCGGCGCCGCGGTCCCTTTAACTACAGTGGCTGTACTTTAACCAGTAGTATTAACTCTATGACTTTAACTCCGCGGCGGGGCCGCCATGTTCGTTGGCTTCCTCAGAGCAGACGCCCTCGCAACGCTTCGGGCCGCTCGCTGCAGTTTTTCGTGCAGTTTGCTCTTGTTTTCGTGCCGCAATCGCTCTTTGGTAGCATTTATAGTATTTCTAGAGCCCCGTTTTACCAACACGCATTAAGTGAGGCTGTTTTGTTGTATATTTTTGTCTAGAAGGGGATATTTGCGGGGTGGATGTCGCGGGCGCATATAGGACAGCGTGGTGTTTGTTTACGTGTGCGGCATGCTCAGGATAGTTCGTGAACGCGAAAGGATCGAACGTGGACGTTTCAAATTGCTCTGTTACAGTAATTCCGTTCTTGGATTTGCGTGATTAAGTTGTGGTCGTGCAAGCGCTGCACAGAGGGCTTGCGCACGGTTCGCGGTGACCTTGGTTCCCGGCAGTTCGAGCGCTGCGCTGGCTTTTTGGCGTTCGCGTTTTTAAAGCAAAGCTTTTTACCTCTACCCCCAAGGGTTCTTTCGCGACCGTTGGTGTCACCAGAAAACTCCAGCGAACAAATAAAATAATTTACTGACACCGCCGGTAATCGAACTTGGAACTAATTGACTAACAAAGCGAGAGCCCGTTGTCTTACCGATTTAGCTACGAGCCCACGCGAGGATGGGGAAGGCAGGTGGTGTACTCACCAAGCACATCAACGAATTTACCCCACCCCCCGTTCTCGCTGAATGCCACGTGAAAGCGTCACGCAACCACTCACGCCCGTCTGGCGGCCAAAAAGTAAAGGAAGCTCATACCAATGCATAGCATCGCACTTCTAGTACGCCAATGTGCTAAAACCTGCGGCCTCCAGTGTTCACGTATAAAATCACAGCCCCTTGTCGTCCGCCCTATGACGCCAAACCAAGGAATACATTCAAATACTCCTTGATGGCCAGGCCATCACTCCAAGCCCCAGCCCAGCATCAAGATCCTGGGCCTACATCTCGAGGCTAACACCAAGAATGACGTCTCCTTGCAGCGCCTCAAAAACAGCATTAATCAAATCATACACATGATCAGGCGAGTTGCCACCAAGAAGCGAGGTCTAAAGGAATCCGGTACCTTTCGATTAATTGAAGCTTTTGTCCTCTCGAGAGTCACCTACGTCAACCCCCTGTCTTCTTCTCGACAAGGAAAACATAGAGATGCTTTATATAATTATTAGAAATGCAGTCGAGCAGGCCATTGGTCTTCTCATGAGTGCGTCCACACAGAGGCTGCTTAGTACGGGGCTCCACAACACGGTGGAAGAGCTGATAGAAGGCCATCTTTCTAACCAGAAGGTCCGACTCAGAACTTCGGTGGGTAACCGCATGCTTCACCAGATTGGCTGGGCAGCCCAGGATGTCACTCCGCTTGACGTACTCCCAGACTCTTAGGTCGCGGGTTCGATTCCCGGCCGCGGCGGCCGCTTTTCTGATGGAGGCGAAAAGCAAAAACGCCCGTGTGTACGAGATTTCGGCGCACGATAAAGATCCTCAGGTGGTCAAAATTAATCCGGAGCCCTCCACTACGGCGCGCCTCACCGCCTGCGTTGCGTCGGCGCGTTAAACCCTACAATCAATCAATCAATCAATACTCCCAGACTCTTGGCGACTAAAAGTAAAGATGCTCCCTTTGTTTAAAAATATGAACCCCTCACATGATGAGGGTCATCGAAAAGCACGGGCTCAAGCGCTAAACACCACCCTCGGTGGGGATCATGCAGTTATCTACACAGACGCCTCCAAACATCGAGGGCAGCAATACGTCATCATCGTGGCTACCTCCAGAACCAACCTCCTTGCGTGTACCTCGCTTAGGACCCAAGAAATGACGGCAGCAGTAGAGGCAGCCATCACCTTGGCTCTCACTCAACCAGGGGTTCGGAGGGTAGTCACCGATTCCCAGCAAGTCTACTGGAATTACCAGTCGGGTTGGGTGTCCTGACCTGCACTGCGCGTTCTAAAAAACCACTCCCCAAACGGTTCCATTCAGCTCATCTGGACACCCCCTCACGCTTCAATGGAGGGCAAAAAATACGCCCACCCATACAAGCCTGCGCTTTTACCTCCCGTGCTATGGAGCTGCACGAGGACAGTCACCCGCTTGTCATGTTCAGAGAGATAACCTAGTATTTTTATCGCCTTCTGAGACAGACCGTACCTTCGCCTTACCCTGACTTTTCCAGAGAACAAGAAACTACCCTATGGCTCATACAATCCGGGCTCCTTCCCACAGCCTACGCGTCTTCACTTTATGTATCCGAATCGCTACGACGCTGAATGTAAATTTTGCTCAGAAGTAGGAACACTCCGGCCCATAATCCGGGTGTGCGACTTAGGCCTGAGCACCCTCCTCTCTTTCCGTCAACTACCCAACAAGAGCAATGGGGGATGCTGCTGTCAAGGCCCTCTCTACCTACCCAGCTTCAGCGGGTGGACAGAACACAGGCCGCGCGGACTGCATATGGGCCCCGCAGAAGAAGGAATCACTTCCCAGGGCTGCACTCTGGGCTGTTCACAAATCTGAACAGAAGTATTTCTTCCTCCTCCTCCTCCTTCTCTGCCGCAAATGTCGTCGCCTCCGTCCGCGGCGCAGAGACGGAGAAGTCAGATCGTCTAACACCGGGTTGGAGCTTACTTTAATTTTATGAAAAAAGTCTACATTCTTGTGCTGCACCAATACAACTCAACCAAACAACGTTCATGAATCATGCATTGATTTAACCTTACCAAGAATATCTCTTTGGAGTAATAAATGGTGTGGTTAAGTGCATTTCACTCCTGTCTGGTTTTACTATTTGTAGAGTGATGTGACTGAATTTAATTGACGTCGCATGGGTAATCGTTATGGGTACCGTTTACAGCTTTGCTTAGTCCAACCACATTCACGGGGTGGACTGGCGCGATTTTTTTGCGTTAGTTGTAGATCATTAGGCAGCGCTCAGTATGCGTCCCGCATTAGCTACTGACATTCATGCCACCTTTATTCCGTGCACTTTCCGGTGCTTTGACGCTGTTGCAAAATCTATGTCACCTTCACGACGTTATAGGCTGCTGTCAGGGTCAAAGTTCTCGCGTCTCCTCGTTGTCCTCGCCCATGACGGCTGTACTTTTGGCAGTGCGTCCGAGGCAATGTTCGTGCGCTTAGCGTTCGCAACTACTTCGAGTAAGGCCCTGTCGGGCATATCTGGAAAAGGCTGGCACAAAGAACGCGCAGTTAAAGAATGCGCCCAGCTTACAATTAGCTGTAGTGCCCAGTTCTATAATAACTACCGTATTCCAAGGCCAGAAGCGCGCTAACAAGCGCAATTGTGAATCCTTTTTATGTTGTACAGCTAACATTGATTCATGTGTGGGCTTTGATAAATTACAGCTTGCTACAGCCGCGCTGGCCGTGACTGCACTGACCTTATTCGAGCAGCCGAAAGCACAACAACTCGGCATCGCGAAGCAACATGAAGTGACGCCGACGCAACACTTGTTTGAAACGAGCAGCTGACTCTTCGGTTGTTATCGGTTGTTACACGCTGGCGGCTTCGATAAGGCCTGCTCCGAGGCAGCTGAGCCTAAAATGGCGAATTTAAATGGACAGTGGCGGCGAAGAGAAGAAAAAACAAACAACGCGTGGATGAGGTACTACGTCACTGGCCGTTGGCCAATGGCGCGCGGCGTTCGCCGGCGAAAAGAAAATGGCAAAAAACGAAGGAGGAAAGGGGCGCGGGCGAGGGCGAAAGGCGGCGAGATCTAAAGATGGCCCTACCTTAGTGATTTCAGGGACCTTACTTGCCCCGTGCTTGCCCCAGCGCAGGGGGGCAACAAAAGACCGGCTTTTGATACATGAGGCATATGGGGAGTTTCGCAACTGGTATGTATCCAGTAACTCTGCTTTCACCCGCAGCCACACCCTGTTGAGAACCAGGAGGCAAACACGCGGTTAAAGGAGCACCAGTTTATTGGCAACCTTCGAACGGGTGATTTGGTCGAGGAAAAAGATAGCACGAGTCTCGTTTCTCGTGAGGAAGTTGCTTGTCCCTTCTTCAGTCTCGTCGTCTTCTTATCGTTTCAGGCATAGCTTTTCCCAACACACCCGCACCCATATCTACTCAAACCGGGTGTAGAGGTCACAATTAGTACAAGGGATGCCTCCGCGGTGTTCGCTCACGGTTCGCTCACTGTTAGTGCGACAAAATTCCGAGGCCAAGCTCGGACACTAATTGAAACAGAAATAATCATGACATCTTGTTCTACCGACCATCAATGGTTGACATCTGTGATTGATTAGGCACACACAATGGAACACCCATTTCCACGAGAAACCGAGGATGAGCGCACTTGTTCAAGACGGAGACGCAGCAAGCCGTAATGAAAAAAGGTCGTCAGTGGTGCAAGATAATAAAATAGACGCATTACTATTCAAATTATATTCTCTACTTAATGCTGCGTCTCACACAAATCTCAGGTAGAATAGTGCCCAGTTAAGTAAACCCGATGTTTCAAAAAGAAGTGCCATGGCGGGCACCCAAACATTCCTTCGCAAGGGAAGAATGGAACGATGAAATTTCCTTTGTTGAAGCCCGCACAGCTTTTGATCTGGCTTTCTTCCACCCGGATGGCCGGTTATTTTTGAACCACTACCTGTGATCTTAAACCGAACATTGGTACTAGGCAAGGGAGTATGGCGTATAACGGGACTACAAATGTGTAGTTAGTTGTCTAAACTATAACGACACACTCCTTTCTGTGATTTTATCACGCTTTATCGACAGGATGACGTGCACGAAGCTTCTTCGCAAACAAGTGACCTGCATTGGCCTACAAATCCTTCGAAGCGTTTACGGGCACTGCGCCAATGCCCTCCCATCAACGTTAACTTATGCATGCGAACTTTGCCAACGCCGCTAACCACTCCCAGGTTATGTGAACGCCGTGCTTCTCCTTCGCGTCGCTAGGGGTACATCCGCTTATTGGATGGTTAAGTTTTGAGCACTGATTCTGCCGTTCCTTGTTTTATGTCCGGTTTTTTACTAAATTTTCCCCTGATTGCCTTGGCGTACTTAATTCAGAAAAACAACGTGCGCCGAGGACCACTGTCCGACTGGAACGCCTTCCAGACGCATAGGACCTGAAGAATTAAAAAAAAAACAGCATCACATACAGGAAGGTCAGAGACTGTAACGAGTCTTACTTCGCTAAAAAGACAATGCTCGGAGGAATAAATTAATAATAAAACTGGTACCATCCAAAAAACATATAACATGCAAGCGAAGCTGATAAACAAGGCTCGGGATGTAC
Organism: Haemaphysalis longicornis; assembly: GCF_048455015.1. Lineage (NCBI taxonomy): Eukaryota > Metazoa > Arthropoda > Arachnida > Ixodida > Ixodidae > Haemaphysalis > Haemaphysalis longicornis. Next base: position 113,979,856 of record NW_027526225.1, read on the forward strand.
TAAAAGAGCAAAGGGCCTCTTTGTGCCAGAGGACGTCTACCTGTTTTGATTTCCGGCCATACAAATGAACAGACCTTCGTATATGCTTCTAATTAGTACCGGAGCTCCGAACGCCATCCGGTATATGTCTGTCTGCTTTCAGGAGCCATCCATACGCTTTGCAGGCTGTCTAACGCATGCTGAATAGAGCCGCATTTCAAGGCAGTGCCACACGTATGGCCAGTTTAATAAAATCTAAGAAACGATAATTTTACTTAGTTATTTTTAGTTTGGGAAAGAATATTATCTCTTGTAGTAAGAATTCCTCTTAAATCACGATATTAGTAAAAGGACCCGTGGGAGATGACATTGTTTCACTCAGTCTTAAAATGGATCTGGTTTTATGAAGCTAGACATTGGTTTCCAAGTGCCCGGCACGTGTCTTTTTACCTTTGTTGCGCTGTACAACGAGCAGCCTTAGTCAAACGAAGAACAATAAAGTGGTATTGCAATGAGATGTTTGAGCAAGCCATCCAATTCTCCCTTGGCACATTTCTTCTTGTTTGGTTTTCTTCAAGTGTAGTTTACAAAGGGCTCAGGAACCTTCCCTGCCATTGAAGTAATCACTAAGAAATGTGCGTTAGCGCTCACTAATTGGTCCCTTAATCTTAGTTTACTCCACTGCGAAGAACAAGACTTTTCATATCTTCCGGCGATCGATTCAACTTGCTGCTAAGTCCCGAATTTTGGGATGCGTTAAAGAGGATGGAATTTACACGTTTAAAAATTATATGTGATCACTACGAATTGAAAGTTAGTTAAAAAGTCTAAATCTGCGAAACACATTGTTAGCCACCCAAATAAAACTCGGGCGATGAGAGTAAAATCTAAGCATCTTCCACTTTTTCGGCACATCTTTTTTTTTTTTACTTTTATGCTCTTCCGATGCTTAAGAAATGCCCGCATTACACTGGCAACCAGACACCAGACTCATGAAAGACATCGCCTTGTGTTTTCGTCGCGGTTTTTTTATTCCTCCTTTTTAGCATCAAATTGCATTACTTCAGCTCCTAGTAACACTTCCTGAACCCGAGTAGAAAGTATAGCTCACAACACACTTTCTTAACGACGATCAAGAGTGTATGAAGAATCAATTGCTTCCCAATTATATTCAATTCTTTTTCTTGCCCACGTTACATCTGACAGACTGTTATCGCCAGGTGAATATGTTGTTTTAATACTGGCCAAGTTCTGTTCCAGCAAGCAGGAGCTTTGTTCTACTTCATTTTAGTGTTCAACTCAGTTATTTGCTATCGTCCAACTGCAGCATACAACGTTCTTGTGGGTATATGCGTATGGGCATGATGTGCTGGTATTTTTATTTATTTCTTTTTTTATTTATTTACTTATTTATTTATTTATTTTGTAAGGAAGACCATCGCCAACACCATGCTCGTTTAAATAATGTAGGAGCGTGGACAGCACTGGTCAGTCGCAATACGTGGGTATGTGACACAGAAGCCACACATGGAAGAGGCACCAACTCGTGGATGTCCCATCGCCATCGCTGGGACGAAGAAGAAGTCTCGTCTCGTTGGCTCTCCGTCTCGACTTGCTGGTCAGCGCGACTTGGTGCTTCGGTGCTACCGCTGCTGCTGGTGCGGCTGAAGAATAAAGCCTGAAAACCCTCTTATAATTTGTTTACTTATTTACTTATTTATTATTTTTTGTTTTTTATTTATTTATTTATTTTCAGATACTGCGGACAGCATTACTGCTCAAGCAGGGAGGGTTACAGAAAAGATGATAACAAGATGATAACAACAATTTGCATCACAGCACTCCACAAGATCAGATGGCAAAGCAGTCCAGTGTACAATTGTGCAAGGGAAAGAGTATTTTTGATTTTTTTTTAGTATGGGCGAAGAATGGTCGTATCGTTTTTGAGTGGTTCAGTCGGGCTGAAGTGTTTGGGGCAGGGAGTAGATATGTAGCAGCGTTCAAGCCATTTTTTTGTGATAAAGCAGATACAAAAGCTTCAGCTTGGCAATCTGCCGACGCTACTGGACTGGTTCTAACTATAGCTGTTTTAACATATCAGTAACGGATGATCGAAGTCTGTAATCAGAAACAATGAACCATGCATGGAGCCGTTGGATCCGCTCAATTTTTTGTTTTGTGTAGTGTGGACACCATACAATTGATCCATACTCGAGGACTGGTTGGATTAATGTGCGGTAAGGCTCTAGTTTAAATTTTGGAGGTGACCGCCTCAGCGTTCTTCGCAAGAAGCAGAACTTTTTAAAAGCTCTATGGCAATCTATTGCAAATGTCGTCGTAAATGTGTGTCCCAATTAAGGTCACTTGTAATAGTTAAGTCCAAATACTTAATAGAAGATACATTGTTAATGTACCGCGTTCCGATTTGATGGCAATGAATCAACGGATTTTTCATGCTTGTTATTGCCATAGAAACTGTTTTAGAGAAGTTAATTAATATTCCTATACGTCCCCACCAGTCCGCGAGTTTACACAGGTTGTTAATCAATTGTTATTGGTATGGCGGCGCCACTGCTGTGTTGTGTGTGCAGCGACAGACGGCGGACAGAAAGAAATTTCTTTCCGTGTTTCCTGGAGACAAGAACCCCCCGTAGCATCGGAATTTTCAGGGGTGCGAATACTGGCACGCGAAAAGAAGGAGTAGCCGCTATTCTCTCGACAAAACGCGTCTGAAAAAGCGAAATCGTACTGTATTAAGCTTTTGAAAAATTAAAATTAAACAATACATAATTACTTTATGATAACTTTATAAAATTCAAAAATAAATAAGAAGTTAAATATAAAAAGCAATTCATCGCCACAAAAACATCCGTAAGGAAGCGTCAATATTTCCACGCGCTATGAACACCCTGTGCGCAACCGCCCCGCCGCCGCCTGAACGAAAAACAAAAAACAATTCTGGCAAGCTTTCACTGAAGCGCAAGACCTAAATGGCGAAGCTGTTGTACGTGAGCACTGCCGGACACATAGTTAAGTTTCAGTATCATTGTTTATTTGCATAGTTGCGGTGCTAGTCTTCACCACGAATGGTGGATGCAAAGTCATCCTCAGCACTGTAGACTTTACCAGCTCAACTGGCTGAGTTTTCACTAAGTTGCACAAGGCTTGAACCATAACGAAGCTGCAGGATTTGTTCTATACGTGAGCACTGAAAGACACATCCCCCCATTTGTACAAGTTTGAAATTTTTTATTTACACGTTCCGCCATTCCTTCGCTCTGTGCTGGTTGTAGGCATCGTCATATGCATCGATATCGTCGTGCTCCTCATGCCAAGCATTAAATGCGTGGTAGCACTTGACAACAGCGTTGGAGTTTTTAATTTATATTTTCTTGCTAAAGCCACTGCGCGAGCCGGAGACTCGGCGGTCGCCGCGGGGCACGCGCTCACGAGCGCTCCGCCTTTCTTGTTTTTTTTTTTTTTTTGCAACGGCGAACTTACGGCTTGTACTACAGCTCCACTGTTAAAATTTTTACAACACTATACCCTGCGCCCACACATGCCAGGAGTGAGGAAGGAGTAGAAAAGGACGCGAGAATGCTCGTTCGCCGCCCAGTGGAGTCCTCATGCCGATTGAGACGATTTGCTTCCCGGTGCTCCTCCGCCTTGATCTTTTGAATGGCTTCAATCTTCGGAAGGTTGCACTGCAAATAATATTCGACCCAGTCATAAGGTACAGTTGCATACAACGCAGTGAAGTAGTGGGAGGGGGAGTACCATGGGGGGAGCGAATAGAATCGAGGAGGGAAGACTATGTGTTAGAAATATTAGAAATAGGTAGTTTGTCAGGCTTGAAAGAACCTGGGGGCGAAGTTTTGATGATCGGACATCGCAAAAGGTATGAAAAGGTTGCCTAAATATGGATCCACTGTAATAATGCGAAAGTCGAGAATGAAGTAATTCTTTTGCAATTATCTTCCTGAATATTTGATGGCGTGAATGGAAAATTTCCTTGAAATTTAATATTGGTCTATACACTTAATGCAGTTTCGCAAGGTAAAGATGCTTTATTTGCTCAACTATAGAGCTCTGGATTTATTTTTTTGAAAGCTACGCTTAGTTTCAAAGATTGCTGCCAAGCAAAGCTTTGATCTTTGTGTTTGTTGATTCCTTTAAATTAACCACGTTGTTCCGCTTACAATTTACCGATGCTTAGAATGCTGAAAACATGGTGTTCCCGTATCGCCTGCTTCATTTGCACGTGACGACACCATTATCCACTTCGATGAGTGACTTACATCCTGAAAGCAATTCACGCAGCCTGTACTCGTGGTGCAAGGCTCTCTCTTCCTTCGTCGGAGACCCGGCTGTTGCACCTCACACCTATTTGCGAACCTGCCGCTTAAAGTTCTCCTAGACTGGCAGGTACGTATCGTTTCGTCCACAGTCTTTCCCATCCCCCGCAAAGTAGACAGCGTTAGTACGGGCTAGTACCGGCGGTAACCCGTTTCGAGAACTGGGCGTCTGCAGCACCAACTTGGCGTCTATTCTCTCCACTAGAGGCGCCAATGCACGTGAACTGGCGAGAAGAAAAACACGCGAGCAATCACGCCACGAACGCTGGGCAGAGTGTTCTCGAAGGTCGACCTGGCCGATGCCGGGCTCTTCTCACGAGGCTCATGCTCACGGGCCCTCGGCATTTTTTCTTGGTACCCTTTGTAAGCTCCTCACGTGGCGCAAGTCTATGCGCAAGCTTAGACGGACGCGAGGACCTCCTCACAAGACACGCGGTCACGTGAGCTCGGTATTTTTTCTTGGTGTTTTTTTTGTAACGCTCGACGGAAGAACTGAAAGTTTAAACAGCTCTGCTATTAAAACTCGCAGTGTTTTTGCTCACATCCAATATTTTCTACTTCAGAAAATACTCGTTCGGCATCCAGCCCACTCAAGGGGTGGTGTATAGTGGACGTAGGGGTCCAAATACGTCTGCGGCAAGCTGCGCTGCTTTTTGAGCAGTCAACCTGAGCTTTGAAAAATTATGTAACGTTTCATCCTGACCCAAACACTCGCGAGGTTAGTACATGTTACATTTATCTGCCTGTTTCTTTGGCAGCACAGAGCATATCTATCTCGGTATTCTGCATCGGCTCCTCGAAGGACTGAACGCACGACGTCTCATTTATAGATCTAACGACGAAGCCATCAGAGCTTATCTGTTCAAAGCAACTGTGTGCTCTTTAGCGTGATGATTCCTGCAGTCTTGTTTTTTAAGGTTACTTTTTTTGTCACCATCAAGATGAAGTCCCTGAGCTTGGGTTTCCCGGCTTCCCCCAAATCTGCACAGACAGCACTTTCCCACATTACCGGGGCTGTGCCAATGCCAGGAAGAAAGATTTCGATGGGGAGGAACGAGCCTTCCACTAACGATAAATAGCCTTGTCGTTCAGAACTTTAGTGGCGCAATCAAAGTGCTTGTTTGCTCAATAGCGCTATTAGCACTCCAACGATGAATGGGCGTGGAGTTGCTATCTAGATTTGCCTGGCAATTTTAGACTACCAAGTCGGAATCGTTCCTTTTCTACAGCTCTTTATCTATTCGAGCCCCTACCTTTGTGTTCCGGTGGTGAAAAAAACTCTATTGGGTAGAACAATGGGACATCACGTTGGATAGAAAACTGGCTATATTTTTTTCAGTCCCCCCTCTTCTCTCTCCGCTTCTCTCTTCCTTTCTCCCAAATGCACCATTCACCCCTCGGTGTTCGTGTATGTGCTTAAAGGGACCCGTAAACACCAACATTAAAATTTGGGACGAATCATTATCAGCCACAGGGATTAAAACCACACACAGAGAGAGAGAGAGAGAGAAAGACTTTATTCAATGCCAGCAGAGGGGAGGTCCGGGCTACACAGAGCCGCTCCCTCCCCCCGACGCGTTTACGTCGCCCTCGGGACTAGGCCCCGCCGGCGTCGGCGAGAGCGGCGCGCGAAAGGTACTCGGGAACTCGTCCCTTTCCCCCCCGTCGGCGCCTCTCTCCGCCTCTGCCTGGCGAGAGCAGCCTCGAGCTGCTGGAAGACGAAGGTTTGTGATGTCAGGTCCGGTGAGTTCGCGGCACTGACGATGGTGTCCGGCAACCGGCCGTAGAGGTCCGCTGCTTCTACAGGATGCACTGCACAGTCCCACAGGATGTGGGCCAAAGTTGCGCGTTCACGCTCACATACACTGCACACATCACTGACATAGACGTCCGGGCACACGTGGCGTGCGAGTGCCGGCGTGATTACCGATAGTGTCTGTAACTGGCGTAACAGCACTGCCTGCGAACGCGTGAGTCCCGGGTGGGGCGGTGGCGCGGTGCGGCGGCCGAGCCGGTACCACTCCAGCACCTCCCCGTACGTGAGGAGGGGCTCCGGGTCCCACCCGTCGTCGTCGTCGTCGTCTTCTCGGTGGTCTTTCGCCGCGGAGCTCGGAGGAGGAGGGGGGGCCCCGCCGGTAGCTCGGTGGCCGCCGGCCGGACTCGCCGTCGCCGCCGCCGCGCGGTTGGTCAGTCCTCGCGCGGCGGCGTCCGCCGTCTCGTTGCGGTTGGGGAGACCGCCGCCCACGTCTCTGATCTCCGTGTGCGCCGGAAACCACCGAAGGTGGGTGGCCGGCACCGCTTCACTGATCACTGCACGACACCTCACAACGCGCACAGCACTTTCACACACGTTGTTCTTGGCGTAGTTCGCGATGGCCGAGCGCGAGTCACTGATCACCGTGGTGCATCGCGGGTCCGTCAGCGCCACTGCGATCGCAGTCTCCTCCGCCTGGCGGGCGGACGGGGCGCGGACGCTGCAGGCGCTGTACACTTTACCCGTCACATGAATTCCAGAAAGACGTTTAGTGTCATCTTTCGTGATGGTCCCGCGAATTCGAACAATTGTGCGTAACACTCCAAGCAGATAAAAGAGGCAATTCACTTAAATTTTAGCAAGTATAGTTGAACCCACTAAATGCAAAAACGAATCATTCGACGTACCAGACCCGCAGGCATGCAAACGAAAAAAAACTGTGATTGATTGTTCTGTGATAGAAATCGGTAAAACACGAAAGTGAAATGTACAGCGAGATCTGCAGGTGGGCATAATTTACGGGTCGCCGGCTGTCTTGTGGGTGTGCTTGGCGAGCGACATCCTGCTGGCGGGTCGCTTCGGCAAAGGTGTACTGGCGTCGTTTCCGTGACGGATATGACGTCAGTGAAATCTTGGTCAATCCGGGCATAAAACACTTTCGTGTTAAAATATAAAACCCGAAAACGAACAACCCTAAAGGAACAACTTCTTAGTACTAAAAGTTGCTTCCCCACAATAAGACCCGGTGTCCAGGGGTGCACCCTTTGCAGGCCGCTTGCTTCGTTGTACTGGCGTCATTTCCGTGACGGATATTACGGAAGTGAAACCTTCGTGAATCCCGGAATAAATCAATTTCGTGTAAAATCATGGAAGTGAACAAGGAAGCACATGAGGATCCGAACTGGGTGATGGAGGGTTATACGTTGACGCAACGCAAAGGAAAGAAGTGAGAAAAATGTAAACAAATAGGTTTGCCTGGGCTTGTAAACATATAGTCATGGCACCAAGGGCAACGTAAAAAAAGTATACATGCTAACGATTTTTTTCTAGTTCCTATCGATATGAAACTGCACCTAGCCGAGGCAATCTTCAGATCACCATGAAATAACACTCTTACAATGAAATAACAAATCACCATACAATGACATTCTGAGATAACAGCACACCAGCTAGGCCTGAAATATCGGATAGAAGCTCAGGAATGATTATTGGGGCTCTGTGTGCCTGGTACATCACAGCAACGTCGAGTTAAAAAGCCCTTTTCGGATAAGTCGTCGTCCTCATCACCATCGCCATAATCATTACGATAATATTCATTTGTACACGTATTCACATCACTAGAGATTAAAAATCACTTGTCCGACTATAACTCGTCTAAATTTTGTTCCAGTTTGGCAAAAAGTAAAAAAAAAAACAACTTTTTGTGCTCCAAATATTTGGAGCTTCGCTAAATATCGCCCGAATAGAGTTTACACAATTTTAGCAATGCATAATAAAATTTCCGGCTGAAATCTGCTTGAGAGAAATTAGCGACTGTTTTGTTATTACTTTCGGCCATTTTAGTGCACCGTTGTTTCTGTAGTTTCTGTGCTCATGTTTTTTACGGATATCAGTACGAATAAAGATGGTTTGTGAGCAACGAATGGTACACGTCTTCGGAGGCAGTGCTTAGCGGCCGATTCGTGACGGCAGTTCTGATGTTACCGCATTACTATTAAGTAAACGTTGGCAGAATTTTGGATATATACGTTGAATGGGATCCAATAAATAAAAGATTGGGCCGGAAGCAGAAGAGGATGGCTTCGAACTTTCTTTCAACCGCCCACTTCACAGCCTCTTCAATCGAGGAAACAGGGGGACTACAGCTAAATTGATTCTGTCTCGCTCACTGTATCTCAGCCCCTACAAGCCCTCCTTTTTCCCGCTACACGCCCTGTTTCGCTGAACCAACTTCTTTTGATTTATTCACACAACCACTGCAGTTTTCCTCAAAATCCCGTCAGGGGTTTCGGCGCAACTGTCCACCCGCCTTTGGCTTGATCGATCGAGTGGGGTGAACCGTTGCCGAAAAATGTTCCCCGAAACAGGAGTGACGAGCTGGGCGTAACGAAATGCTGCAGATCCGGTGAATGAAACGGTGTGGTTTGTCTGAAAAAAATTGGAATCTGGGGTTGCCTCTTGATGTTCTCTTTCTTCCTGGAACGGTTTTACTTATTTTTTATGTACTGTATGCAGCGTTTTTTATATACGCGGCTATTTCCAAAATTTTTTGTGTGATGGTTAGGGAGGCATACCTTGGAAGGGTCAACAAATTGCTTTTGGCGTTCAAAGGCAATGCTTGGGGTACGGAATATTTAAGGCACCTGGGGTTGTCTGAGAGAGAGAGAGAGAGAGAGAGAGAGAGAGAGAGAGAGAGAGAGAGAGAGAGAGAGAGAGAGAGAGAGAGAGAGAGAGAGAGAGACTATTATAGAGAAAAATGCACTGAGGTTTGCCGAAGCGCGACTCTGCAGGAAGGGGGAGGGGTACGATGGTTCAATGGCTCGTTTCTGCGTCTCATTCTCATCGTGAGCAAATACTACCGCAGGGCAACACTTCAGATTTGGAGGGTGGCTTGCCTGGCAGAAGAAGGCCTTAGCCGTGTCCCACAAATACAGCTGTACATAAGAAAAAGTAGATTTCTTGCGGTACATGCAGCACAGCAAGCTTTGCTGTATCGTGCGAATACCCTTCATATTGTGAAATAAATATTTGGAGGAAGCGTTGTAGAATAGCGGTTGGATGACAGCCTATTAAATGGGGATGTACAGGGGATGTAAGTGTCCAAACACGTCTGTGACAAACTTCGCTGCTTATTGAGCAATTAACGTGACATTTTGGAAGGTATGCATAATGAACATTTACTAACTGTGTGCAAAATTTATACAGAATTATTTACAATTTTTAAAATGAAAATATATCGTTTTTTAGCTTTCTTTGTCGGTATAAGAAATATTTTTATGAATGTTTTTACAGGCACAGCGCTGAAACATTTTCTGTTTGTGTTAAATGCTTCAGGCGTTCTTAATCATGATATTTGAATGTTAATGGCGCAAGACCAACTAGGGCAAAGAAAGTGTTTTGATGAATAGGTGACAACTAAAATTGGTTAGAGTAAACACCAGTAAAATAAATTGAAGACTATGAGGGCGGCTGGTGTACAGAGCCAGGAGGAAGGCCAAGAGCGATTAAAAGATAAATAAGGTGGCTGGTGTATAGGACCAGGGGTGAAACTATGGGTGGTATGAGACGAGCTGTAAGAAGTGAACTTCTGACAGAACCTAAAGATGCGCTGAACAGAAAACATGACATCGTCTTATAAAAGGTATGACGAATTTAATGAAATAGCTTGTCTGTAGAGTTCTCTGAAGGGTTTGCGTCGTGTAATGTCGAGTGCCTTTCATTGAATGAGTATTTCTCCAGGCGTTCTTCCGAACCAGAATAATAACGGTGGTAGTAAAAGTTGATTTGTTAAAAATATATATTTCCGTTGCACGGTCACACATTTAAATCATTTTGGACAGAAAAAAGTCTGAATAAAAAACAATTTTTTGTGAAAACATGCTTATACTGGTTCACAATGTGTATATAGCATAGGTACACACCTCACAAAAAATGGTTCTGGAAACTAAATGAGCTGAAGAGAAAATGTTCATTTTCTCAACCGAAATGGTGTTTCGAGAAATCCCACTTGAAATTTTTCGTTTAATTATTTCAAATTGTCAGTTCTTGCGCGGGTTCTGAGAAAATCAAGGTAATGCCACTGGCGCAGCACACATCACGCGTGAAGTATTACTCTAATATGTCAAAGAAGAAACAATTACATGCGCTCGAGCAGAATGACTGTCGACCCGACCTCATGCAAACAAATGTATCGCAATGCATGCTCACTGCTGTTTCAACTAGTGCAGCGTCTTTGTGGCATACACCTAACTATGCCTATATTTAAAGGTAATTATAATTAAAAAACGTTATTACGCGTTTTTAATGAAAAAATAACAATTTAAGTACCACTGTGCGTCACCGAAACTTGAAGTGACTAGGCGGGGCCACATGGGGGCGCGTTAGGCGCCATTTTTAAATGGCTTCTGGTGCACATCTGTGGATGCTGCTCCATGGGGACGTTCTCGATAAATGTTAGAATATTGCGGCGAATGTTAGAATAGTGTTAGAATATTGCATGTTAGAATATTGCATTTGGTTTGTTTGTTTATGCTTTTGCCGACTGGCTGCACCGGGCTGTGTTATTCGTGGGACAAGCGAGGTACGCGTTCCCTTCTTTATCCCGCACGTGTTATCTCTTTCTTTAATATACAGTGTTCTGGAGGCAATTCGACGGTTAAAGAAACATTCACGTTGCGAGATAAATGCCCGCAGAGCAGACGCCGCGGTATTCTACTCGCCGCCACTCGCCTGCGCACGTCATTTTGTTGACTACTGCTTCGCCGCCTGTGTATTCTTTGAGCTGTTAGGGGAGCACAAGTTCGCTCCAATAAACTTGTTTTCCTTGAAGACAACTGCGTCGTCTTTGGCTTCGTGACAATATTTTGGCGCTATACCTAAAAAATACAATTTCTAGTCGGTTTTGCACTCCATCCCCCGTCTCTGAATCAGAACGACTTGAGGCGGCCCACTTCCTTGCTCAGCAGAAGTGTTCACGTGAGAGACTTATGCCACCTTCGCTATAAAATCAAATAGAAGTTCAGTTTCTTGGGCCTCTTTAGTTATTGCTCTAACTCGCGCTCGGACAGTCCAGGACGGCATCCTGTTTCTGTTTTTGTATGGCGCTTTTGGGAGGGGAAGAGTGCGGGGATTTCCGGGGACCATCCCTCAGTGGCAATTCAAAGAGGCTCAGTTGTGGTGCACATTTTAATAAATAAAGGTGCTGAATCGCTTTTTTTTCACTCGTGTTTAGCTCCTGAAATGTTTGAAGAAAAATGTCATAGTGTAGATTCAACGTAGAGTCACCGAAAAATGTAAAAGAGAACGTTTCCATCACTCCGGCAATATTGCTCCGGCTTAGCGGTGTCACTTTGACCCCCTCCGGGTGGGTGAATCTGCAAATGCACTGGATAATACGTACAGCAACACGTGGTAGTTCTTTTTTATTGGATGATATAACGCTACCTTACTACTAAAGTACTTGTACACACGAGATGATGGCCGGTGTGCATACCACAAAGTATCTGTAAGAGATGCTTCACTGTTTTCTGCATTTACAATATTGCAATGTATTGTTACGACTAGGAAAACCTGAGGCGAAGACGTATTCACGCAGTGTATTTACACAGATGAGAGCACCGCACAGCCCATGAGCGCAAGATCCGCTTCAACCTCTACCCCTAGCTGTGTCTTAGAGTCTGAGCTTGCCTGGCGTCATCTTTTGGCTGCTACCCAGTACATGTCCGATTGATGTCCGTAGGCTCTGTTCTGGGTTTTATTATTCTCCCTCTTCGGCTTAGACGCTGTAGCAGTATATTGCGTTTTTCTGGCGTGAGCTCACAGTCTGGCTTTGTTTTCGCCCAGAGCCCATTGTTGTCTCGTGTCGCCAAAGAATTGTGAAGTCGAGGCTTAACGGCTTTAAACTTGGCCACTTTCTACGATTCCGTGCTACAGCGGACAGCGTTGACGACCAACTTCAATTCCGGGAACTTTCATCCAGAACGTTACGCGCTTTTTGTCCAGCCTTACGTTCGTCGTAGCGACTTCTTCACGCCCAGAGAAATACGGAGACATCCCATAGAAGCGATGGTGTCTACAGCAGCGTCAAAGCCTTTTCCCCCGGGAGGATTCAAATTACGCGCTCGTTTTTAAGCAGGCAGTGCATCCCAGGTTCACAGCAACCGAAGCGCCCACATCAACGTACACCCCGCATCCGTCACCTCCAACTCTTCGCATACAGACCGCATCCGGTTTCATTGGCACATCGGTTAGCGGAATCGATTGACATTGCATCAATGTGGGTTAGTTGCTCGTTTACCGCCACTTGACGATCGACAGGTTGGTGTTCAGAGAATGCCAACTTTTTTTCTTATACTGTAACAAGAACCATGCACGTGCAGTCATAGATAAATGAAATTCGAATACGAAAATATGAGCCAGAACCCACGAAATTGAAAAATACTATTCGCGGAGGTGAAATAATGGAGCGCTGTTGGTATATTTGGAAGTCCACATTTCTCAACTTTGTTACTGCAGTTGGTCCAGGCATAAATTTCACTTGAGTGGAAAGAAATTGCGCTGTTTGTGTGCTCTGGCTAACATACAGTCGAACACTCGTTATAACAAACATTTATATGACGAGTTATCGGCTATAGCGAACTAAATACGAACTTTGGTTGGTCACGCTTTATTTCAATGACACTTATTCTTTTATAACAAAAGTGGAACTGTGAGAGCCGCGCGCACTACCGGATATAACGAAGAAATCGTTGAACAGCAGGCTTAGAAGCTACTTGGAAAAACTCCTGGCGTCCTAAACTGCAGAAGTAGAAAAGTCCTTTTTCTTCGTTGACACTGTGGAAAACTCCATCCTGCTAAGTGCTGTGAATTTCCAACAGACGAAGATTACATCCTTTCTCGAAAAAATACGAACGCAGGAGTGTTTTGTCAAATTAACTTTGCTCAACTGTAATTTCCCGTTTCATGTTCTGGCTCATCGAGCTTGAGATTCCACAAGGAGAAAGATAAGGGTCACTTTGTTTATTAGTAGGTTCGAAGATTAAAATGTTGCGTTTTTATATCAAATATTTTCGCGGGACCCAGGCTACCGATTGGTATAAACCTATTTCTAACTCTACTGTTACAACGAGTACCGGATATAACGAACTAACTTACTGTCGTGATACTACTTCGTTGTAATGAGGTTCACTGTATTTGTGATCGCGGTTCATTTATTTATGGCTGTATGGGATGACACTAGAGGCCTTTTTTTTTTTTTTACCTGAGCTGGCTGCACTGGTGCAAGCAGTGCAGCATATGTTCTTTTTTTTTACTAATTGATATCCCCAGTAGCACTTTGCACTGGTCTGCACGACACTGCACTAATCTGCACCAGTTCAGGAAAAAAAAATGCCCCTACTAAAGGGTTGGGTGAGTAGCCTATCACCAATTTCTGTTAAAAGGAAAGGAAACGTTGGCCTCGACGATACCAACATGGCTACCTGTGTACTCGAAGCAAGCAAATTTGGAGAGCCACCTGGCAATATCCCTTATTCCAAGCCTTTGCTTCCAGGAATAGCGGAATCGAACGACCGGGCGGCACGCGACCCTTTTCGCCGCATCGTGAAATGAGTTCGAAGCAGCGCCATAGAAGATACGTGTTGTGACGACCTCGGTCACTCGCTTCTGCGGCAAGGTCGCCTCGTGTTTGGGTTGCGGTCGGCACTGCCAAGGCCTTTTCAGCCGTCCGAGCCCCGGGGCAGCCCGGGCCCGATGAATGGCTCTGGCGAACACGACCTTGCGTGATGTTCGCTATATGCGAGCTCACTCGGGGCAGCGCGGCTCTACGCTCAAGAATGTAGATTACTCGGAAATAACGTTTATATATACGATGAATAACCGAATAATAATGCTCGAATAAATTGCAAAGATAGCAGAAACAATAAAAAGCATAATAAAATATATGTCACACGTTTTTGATTAAGGAAACTGACTTGGAGCGGATTCGAATTGCTGAGAAAAGGCAGAGAATTGTTATTTGGGCACCAGCGCCCATGTTTTTCTAACTCACTAGAAATGATGAGCGCGCCTCAAGTGAAGTATTAAAAAGATATTCAAAAAACGTGACGTCACTCGTTTCAGTGATCCCAGATGCGTTGGCAAATCAGAAGATGCAATAAAGTTGTCAGAACTTTACCAGCCGCTGCCCTTTACGTGCTTGCAATCTAAATTCCCGGAATTCAAAGTGAGTTTTCATCCAGAAAACAATTTAAAAGGTTAGGGGTGAGGCACTGTGTAAAAATGAATGTAAATCGCACTGGGTAGGCTAACTTCCGTTATGTATTCGCCGGGACAGCCGGAGTAACAGGTGGACATACACGACGACGTAATGGCCTCATGCTTCTATTTTTTAACGTTTATTAGGACAAAATCCTGGGGGTCTCTTGCTGATGCATCAGACCCCCACAGGGGTAGCGAAACATTATGCTTCTAAGTTCGCATTAGTTGGAAGTATAGCAGAAAAAAAAATAGTTGCTAGGGGTATGAAATGCAGAAGAGCGTCTCAGACTGCTTCTTTTAATTTAGGGTGGTTGTAGGACTGGAGAAGATCGCATAATGCGAGGAGGGTGCTAAGGAGAAAGTCTCTTTGTTTGGAACCGAGGGCACGCCCAAATGACGTGTTCATGTGTAGGCGTAATTTTACATGGGGTACGTAAGCCTCGATTATGTGCAGAACGAAAAGTAAAGCGTTTGTCGTTTTGCAGGGGAAAGGTTCGTAAGCAGCGTTAGCTCTATGGACAGACAAAAATAGAAAGGAAGCCCACAATAGACGTACAGTGAGTTCACGTGGCCTTGAGGAAGTGAGGCATATTTTCGCCATCTGTATACGCAAGACAGGGGTCGGCACTTTAGAGCTATTACTTAG
The DNA here is from genome assembly GCF_048455015.1 of Haemaphysalis longicornis. Taxonomy (NCBI): domain Eukaryota; kingdom Metazoa; phylum Arthropoda; class Arachnida; order Ixodida; family Ixodidae; genus Haemaphysalis; species Haemaphysalis longicornis. The sequence continues at coordinate 113,995,067 of NW_027526225.1, forward strand.
TTTCAAGCAATTTCTGCGAAACTTTTCTCTAGCTTTTATTACAATGTTAACAAAAGTCCATTCGAATTAAATCTTCTTCCCGTCTACGTCGAAAAATTTTTTTCTGCCTTTCTTGGTGGCAAGATTTTTGTTATCGTACTCGTAAATTCCAAAACAAGAAAAAAAATCCCGGGCCATCTGCGCTAACGTGAAACCTGGGGTGTAGTGAAGCATGCAGGGTATATTGTATACTCGGCGCCTTGGCGTTTTCGCCCGCGAAGATGAAACCGTTTGGGATAAGAGGTATACAGCTCTGCTGTAAGTTTCGTGTCTGTGAGGGACGGAGCGTTGTAGCGCGAAGCGTTGGAAAACCACTGTCCCATTGTGTCCTATTAGTACGCGTTTTTCCCACAGAGATGAAACGTTTTAGCGCGATGAGTTGTAAAACTGTCCCGATCTGTTAGTACCATGGCTACATGATAGTACGACATGAGACGCCGACAGCCCGAGCCCCTAAGGGGCATCTCCCCTAAAAAAAAGTACATTTAACCCTTAACTCGTCATTATCAGTGTCACGTACGTCTTTGAATAAGGAGGGTATAAGAAATAGAGCAGCGTAAACTGTTCTTGCTTCGCTTTGTGCTCTTTACTGCCTACGAAAACTGTGATTTGATGGGTGCCATAATATATGTGCCGTAAATTTTTAACAGAAGAGCAAGCTAAAGACAAACACGCGTAACGCACACAAAATCCAGTGACAACATTTTAATGCAACGATACAAAAAGAACAAGCTCCACACAATGTGAGTCGATAAATAATTGACAACTTTTTAAATGATCCAGCGAAGCATAACGGTGCAAACTGATCTCAGTATGATGACTCTAGGAGCACGACACTATTCATAACACGCTGTCTATATTATATACACTCGATGGTAATGCTGTGTGCTGCAGCCTGCGTCCTTTTTACGTAAACGACAGTTTATTCCGGTAATAACTGTGTCTGTCAGGCCGGTCGTGCGCCGAGAAAAAGTGCGAGTTCGCTGCAAACGATATTTAGCGTTAAAATAAAAACAGGTTATTGATAGCTCATTTCTGGTGCCCCTATCATTACCCCCAAAACAGAGCGCATGTGTTACCTTTGTCTGGGCTTTATTACCTCGGTAGCCTTGCTTTTGGATAAAACATTAGCTAACCGCATTCTGTACAGCGAAAAAACGTTTTGTTTTGTTTTCCAAAGCAACGCAGAGACAAAAAGTGTGACACTCACAATAACATGACTAGCTAAACAGCTGGAACTTCTCAAAGCGGTCGGAGGCAGGGGAGAGCAGATAGGCTTTAACGAGAAAACCATGAAGGTAGAGCGGGTCAGTGATACATGATGACTCTTTATATTCCAGGGCCGTACTCAATCTCGCGCCCTCGTGTCTACGAGATCTCTCTCGTTTTGTTTACTCCCCGTGGGATGGTCCACGTTCATCAGCGTTCTTTGTCTACCGTTCCATCTAGATGGGGCCCACGAAGTAGAACGAGTCTCTGAGGAAAGGCGCCATAACAGATTGGGTTTCCTTCTTGGTTAGCGTGACCTGAATCTTCTTCTTGAGTAGGTCCTCGCGCAAGTTCTTCACCTCCCTCTCTGCGTGTGTCCGCAGCTGGAAAAAAAAGGAGAAGCAAAACAAACAAAAATCAGGGACAATATCAGAGGCTGCCAACGTCGAAAACTTGAGCCGCAGTTATGAAATGGAGTGCATGGAATTCGATTAAGTCGTGCAACTAGAAACTCTATGGTTAAGGGGCGATGAAGAAAAACATACAACTTTGTTGAATTTGAAAGAACTAGCCGTCGGTAACTCACTCAACTCCATTTCAGTCTGGAAATAATTTTCTTTAACCGAACAAACCCGTCGAGTATTTAAAAATCGCCGGTCATCTCCACTAACATGAAACCTGGGAAGGGCGAAGCATGCAGTGTAAGGGTTATTCTTGGCGCTTTGGCATTTTTGGCCACGGAGATTAAATCGTGGGCGGTAGAGGTATAGAGCTTTGCTGTAATAGACTCGTGTCTTTGAAGCACGAAGCGTACTAGCGCGAGCCGTTGCAAAACGAGTGTGTCGGTGTGTTCTTTTAGTACGCGTTACGTTCTAGCGCGAGGCGTTCGTAAACGAGCGTGCCGGTGTTTTAGTACCGTGACCCCATGATACTACGATGACATGAGACGACGACAGCCCAAGTCCTTGAGAAGCTTCGCCCTTAAAGCTCTAATGTTGCGCTACACTGCGGTGGCGTAGTATACGAAGCGGTGAATTAAAATGGGACAGCAATAGATACAGAGTTAGCACTGCATTAACTCCGCATTAGCATTTAAGTGATACAAACAATCTAAATCAAGATTCGGTGACATCGTAGAGACATCGCCGGAAAGTGGCCGGGAAGTCGCCACTGGTTCATATGGTTTTGTAAATATCTAGACAATTTTTTTCTTAAGTTTCAGTTAAATTAGTATCATTCTTATCGGGTCAAAATTGTCTTTTTAATGAACCAAACGTATTTTGTCTGCATGGACACTTAGAATGAAATGGTGGCTCAGGCGTAAGACTACATTCTTGGCACTGATTGCGATTTAAGAAAAAAATGCTAACACCTGAAGCGGACAAAATGTAAGTTACGGTGACTTAATTGTGAACGGCATTAAATTTCAATAAGATGAAGCGACCATGGTTCCTGCAGCGACGCAGTTACAAAGAGATGGAACGAAAACGAAAAAGCAAGTGCGCCACTTCTGTCTCTTCTTATCTCTTTCAGAAACAATTTCTGACGCCCTTTTAAGAGATAATTGTTGTTTTAAAAACTGTCTTGCGGCCAGCCTATCGCAGGACACGAGAAATTTTTTGCCTGAGCTTTGTAAAGCGATATTATTTCGATATGCACTCACTTATAAGAGGCGGTTGAAATCACAGCTTTTAAGGCATTCATGAAGCCAGCAGCGGCATTGGTCTTGATCCTACTGGATCTGTATTGAACATGAGGATCACTTGCCCTTCGCCTTCAGCTCACCCGTGTAGACATTCCCCATATTGAGTACTGCCATATCAGTATACTCCCGGGAGTAACTACAACTAATGACAAAGAGGCATACTCAACTACCAAAATAATAAAGCTAATTTTTAAGTCTGGTATTTGTAACAGCGTACATTTGGCTGATACAATTTTACTACTTCGTCAACGTACCCACATAATCTTGGCCCGTCACCACATTGTTTATAGCGCACGGAACCAGTGCCCATAACTCCAAAATTTACTCACCCAGCAAGTAGGTGCTTATTCGCTTATAGGGCGTGTTTATATTTAAGTCATACCGGTGCGATGGAAACGTTATCAGCAAAACGGGACGCCAAACAACACGCGCATTCTCAGATGTGCTCACAGAAGCGCACGGAACGGTACGTTAAAGGGACCGTGCAACACTTCCGATAAACGCTTTCACTCTTCCCTTCGCGTCTGGAAGCATTGTTAAAGCTATAGTTACCGCCAGCATGTAGCGGCACTGTGCGATTTTGTCGTCGCAGCAGATACGCCTTCCGCTTCTTCTTTGATTTCGTGGCTTTTTTTTTATCAAGTGGCTGTCGAGGTCGTTTATTGCTTCCACTGAATGAAAGCTGCCCAATAGCCGCTTCATAGCTTTAATAAATCACTTTAAAGACGCTGCATCACTTTAATGACGTCAGTAGCCGCTGTAATGACGTCATTCGAGCGCTCCAAGACCACCAAGACACGGAAAGAGAGAAAAATATTTCGAGCATGTTTGTAAGTTATCTCAAAGGCACAGAGCAGTAATTTTTGGCTGAGGTACTTTGCGAGACCCTAATCTTAGTGCTGGATGTGTTGGTGGATTATGTTCTGGAAGCATTATTATTGAGAAAAAAGTTAATGTTGTTGCAGGGCCCTTTTAAAAGACGCGTCAACTTAACTAGGATCCCTCTTTTTCTCTTCCACTCTCTCCCTCTTCCTATCCCCCTCCCTCTTTTCGCTTTCGCCGTCAGTCATAGATGCCGCTGTTGTTGACGCGACTTGTACTTTGGAAGACGATACTTTTATAAATGTAGTCGCTAAAACCCGTTTAAAATGACATTTGCTATATAACGTTACTCTTTATCAAAAGCCTTTTCCGTCGTCTCCTCTCAGTTTTTATTTATGCTTTCGGTGACTTCCAGCGAGATATAAAAATTGGCAGAAAGGCGTTTTTTGCGTATTAATGTTTGCTACACAGCTGCAATCTCTAGAAAGTAAAGTGCTAAACAACAAAGATAAAATTTCGATAGCGAGAAAGATGCCTCGGAAAATTTGCACGTAAAAAATTTAGCAAAAACGCCGATTGGAATGGAGGCTGGGAGAACACCATGTGTTTTTGGGTAAGCCCCAGAGACCTTTCCGACGTAAGCTGTGCAAAAGTTCGACCGTCAAACGGAAAACTAAGCGAACGCCGTCAAATATTACTGGGCCATCTTCCGTTTTTCTATATGGGCCCTTTAGACATCGTCAGGAGGCAAAAGCGACCTCGGCAGCTACGGCTTTCCTGGGATGAGCATGCCAAGAGCCGCCTCTTGGGACGTATCGACCCGCGCCTATGATGGACGGCGCAAACAAATCCCATGAGCCCGCGTCGCGACGTCGTCACACCGACGCGGTTTTCGTCCCAAGGACGTCCTCGCGCGCCTATTCCACCGGCACTAAGATACATAAATTCGGGCCCTTGCTGCTGCGTAGTATCTCAACAGGGTATGCACCTGCTGCGCGCCACTGCACTACTCGAACTTTTCGAGGGTCGCTGCTCCAGCAAACGCTTCCTCCTTCACTGTCGGCCTGTCACACGGCCCTGTTTGTCATGACTGTGCCACGGAAGAAACAGTTGAACACCTCTTGTGCCATGGTGCCTGGTTCGCAACGCAGAGGCGGCACCCCCCAACCGCAGTCAGGAAACTTCAGAATCAATTGTTTGCCGCACAGACTATTTTTTGTCACACGCGTCACCTGTCGTAGTCCCAAAAAAGTTAAAGTCTTACTTCGTTTTTAAATGCCACACGATTGTCTTAACGATTGCAGGGACACTGTGCGCCGTCTTTCACTCGCCCATTTGGTCAGTTTATCTGTTTCGTTTCATGCCGTCTTTTCCTGCAATATTTTGAAGTTTGTTTGCTCATTTATTTTTTTCTGTTTATTTATTTATTTATTTATTTATTTATTTATTTATTTATTTATTTATTTATAGATATCTACATTGTCATTCAGTTTTGCCATTTGCTACATTTCAACATTGCGCTTGACCTACTGTAAGCTACTTTTCCTAGTCATCACTGATATTTGGGACATCTTTTTCCGTCATGTTAGAGCCCAGTCCTTGCAGTTTGTTTGATATCAGCGACTATGCGTACATTACACACGGTTCAACAAACTCACCCTGACTTCTGCACCAAGTGAGATGCGCGTGTACTCAAGGCGCCGCTTCAAGTCTTCGATTTCTTGCAGCACCTTGGCGATCATAATCTTGTAGCTCAACTGAAAAGTACACAAACGTTTACTATGAAAGCGTCGAGCAAAAAAAATGCAAATAACTGTGATCGCGTACACGAGGTCTACTGTTCAACAAGACTCGTTTCTATAACTCAGTACACACACTAGAAAAACACTCGTAAAATCAAGACCTGTTTACTCGAAGGTTTATTTGTGCTATTTTGGGTTCGTTTTTGGGCGGGAAATTGTCGCACACTTTCATGAAAGCATTACACTTTCGATTTGTATGAGGAGCCAACGATGCCCGAGAACAACAATAAGACGATGGCGTAATTTGCGAGGGGCGCGAAACCTTTCACAGATGGCAATTGTGGCTTATTTTCATCGCCGGCACTTCACATGACACACATGTTTTTTACCCTCACAACCTCTACAGTGCTCTTCACGTAGTGAAGCCCCTTGTTCATAGAAAAAAAAAAAAATACAATTGAAGGCCAGAAGCGCCAGTATTCCTACAGGGGCGGCATTCTTGTGTTTTGTCCGTTTTGTGTCCGTTTCAATAGTGTTCATTTTGAGCAAGCCCTGATTATCTAAAAGCGAACACCTGGATCTGACGCCATGCAATCACGGCGGCGCTATGAGCCGCGGCTACTCGGAGCAGACGATTTGGAGCAGACTATTTTTCGCCGCCTTATTGGTTCGCTGGCGGAACAATAAACACATAAAAGATAGTTTGAAATAGGTTTAGTCATTTAAAATGTGTTTACAAGAACAGTTGCGCAAGTCAACCCAAAGCCCACCTACAAGTGAAAGTATTTCACAGCAAAACGGACGTTTTTCCAACGGACAATCACGAGAATACCGCCCCAGAAGACAACATTTCGTAATAAATAGACAAAGGCCGGTCGGCAAAAAGCGATGCTTATATGAGGCGGGAAAAGCCCAGTAGAGGGAGCTTCAGTGAAGTTGAAGTAGTACGAAGTTGGTTATCAGGAAGGCAATCATAGCGAGTGAATAAGGAATGTGTAAAGGCAAGTGGAGTACTTTGTTGATAAGTTAAATATTGAACTAGCGTGTCTGTGCTTTCTTAAGCTAATAAATTCTCATATTTAGGGACAAAAACTCTTCTGCGTTTTTTGCGAGATTCAGGACTAGACAAAACTTTGTAATTCTTCCATTGTGCGCATGGCTACGTCTGTACGCGTTTGCGACGTCTGGTACGCTTTGACTCAATTTTCTTGTTAGGCGCTCTGCGCTTCCTGGGCTCCATTCGCTCATTTTTTTTTTCTTTTCCTTAACTTTATGTCGAGTTTTTTCCTTGCACTACATTCCATGCCATTTTTACTTAACTTTTGTTTTCTCTCTATTGCTGCTTTCCCGATCTCTCACATTCACTTCACTGCATTGTAATCATCCCCATCTGGCGTAGCAAGCACTGACGCTAGCAGAGCTGACCTCTCCAGCCCACAATAAAGAGTTCTCTCTCTCTCTCTCTCTCTCTCTCTCTCTCTCTCTCTCTCTCTCTCTCTCTCTCTGATTGCACATGTTCTTGAAATCAATCATGATGTTCTGTATACTAAAAAGACGCATCACTGTTTTACCTATGTTACGGAACAGGGCTTTGAAAATTAATCTCTGATATCATTGCAAGAAAAAGTTTTGCAGAATGGTGGAACCCAGCCTTGAAGACGCGTACACGAGGAGAGAGTAGGACAACCGTTTCGGGGGATATCTGGCAACGAAGAATAATATTTAAAAAGCCGATATTGAATTGCATCGTCAGCTGGTCTTTTTAATTTAGTTTTTACGGCGCATGCCCGGACCTTGTTCTTCCTTCGTAATTTTATTCATTAAACGCTTGCTAGTCCCAGCGTGTGTGTTGTCCTGCTCTCTCCTCGTGTATACGCGTCTTCAAGGTTGGGTTCCACAGTTCTTCAAAGTATGTACCAACAGGCCCGACACCAAACTCTTCTAAGAAAAAGGTAATCGACTACAACGCCAATCGAATAGCAATATCCTAGACAGATCAGCTTCAAATTTTATTAATTCATTCTGTCAGTGAACGAGAAAACAACAAAGAAAAACGAGAAATGGAATGTTTATGTGTAAACAAAGTATGTACCAAAGGAAGACCAAACAGTGAATATTTTTGTGCGCGTGTGCTTGCCCGCGCGTGCGTTGTTGAGTAGTAGACAACGCAAGTAGTAGACAACGCAAGACAACGCAAGTTGTTTTTATACCATCTTCGTAATACTTCCGCATTGCACACACATATTTCGCAGGATGCTACTAACGCCTGGCATTTCTAAATTACACTTTTTTTCAGATAGTCTCTGTGGATATCGAAAGCGAAATGTAGTACTGTGTGCGAATTCATGATTTTAAGTTGCCAGAAAAATCTAGGCTGCTCCGGTGCCATCGATATTAGGCTACAGCAACCGAAACGTGTAATACTACCTTTCTGAAATCACTGCGTTAAATTTACACCCACGTGTCAAAACGTGTACTTTCAACGCAGCCTTCATCAATCACAATATCCCTCATTATTCTTTTCTAGCGATTATTAAAAAATTATAAAACGAAAATGACAACAAAGAAATCCACAAAAATAAATTGGTATCAAATACTATCAGACGTCTAGCATTTATGTACCGGCCAAATTGAATTCCTCGAGGCACTTAGGTCTGCTTACGTGCTTTCACCGCAAAAGTCCCGCCGTACTCATCACTCATTGATTGTAAGATTTAACGCGCCGACGCAACGCAGGCGATGAGGCGTGCCTTAGTGGAGGGTTCCTGATTAATTTTGACCACCTGGGCATCTTTAACGTGCGCCGAAATCTCGTACACACGCGCGTTTTTGCTTTTCGCCTCCACCAGAAAATCTGCCGCTGCGGCCGGCAATCGAACCCGCGACCTCGTGCTCAGCAGCAGAACGCCTTAGCCCCTGAGCCACCACAGCGGGTAGGCGTACTCATCAAAGCCTCCTTTACCGCTACATTGTGCTTACGTCTCTTTCCCTGCTTTTGATACCATTTTTTTGTGTGCGACGTACCCCAGATAGAGTTATGACACTTCGGGCCACTGCTTCGCCAGAGTCAGAGTTCTCCGCGGCTGGTTTCCGCCTGTTATACTTTCGTGCCATCACGTTCGCCCCTCACGCGAGATGCACTACACCTAACTCTTGTTCCTGCGCTGAAATCTTGCTGAAGTAGAGCGGTGTTAACGCACTCGGCTCCTATTCTGAAAACCGAGTTCCACACCGTACAAACTCAAATGTGTTTGAGTTACTCTTCCGGGCAACAACCACGTGGTTTCTCTCCCAGTGGAGATCTCAAGCCTTTCGCCCTAAAAAGCGCAAGGTCAATAGCCGCCCTAGGAAAGCTATCGATTCGAGAAACGCGATACTTGGGCTTCGCTTTGCTTGCTTTCGTCTGTATATATGTATTTATTGATCTTTAGGAAGAGAGAAAGGTGCACCAGCAGGCGTAAATTGTCTCGCCTAGGGGCGGACACCACAACGCCTGCTGGTGTAGGGGAGGTGGAATAGGGAGGAAAGAGTGCATAGAAATAGGGGGATAGGCGAGAAGGTTAACAGAGTACATATATAACACAAATGCGATGTCGACAAGATTAAACGATTTGGCAATTCTGAGCAGTGGACGGCTGCAATTTGGTGATCCTTATTTCGCTACTTTTGTTGTCAATTGACTTGAGAGGCTTAGGTGTCACCTTGTTTGAGGGTTGTTCGAAGCGCGGGAAACCCGTTATGCGAAGCTCTCCTTCCACCCTGGCGAGAAGCTCCCTGTGGAGCCGCTCCAGCTCCAGCCTCCAGCGGCCGCCCTCCTCTTCCAGCTTGGGGGTGACCTTCTTCTCCTCGGCGTAGCGACGTCTCCACATGTCTCGTGCTGCACGGACACGGTCTTGGTTCACGGAGTCCCTCGAGAGGTTTCTGTTCTCTTACCCCGCTACTTAAATACTGAGAGCAAGACATTCTTCGAGAAGATTCCCTTCAAGACCAACGAGAGATCGACCACAAGACCTTCAATATCCACAATAAAGTAGTCTTTAATGACAAGACGCTTCATGCTACTGACTTTGTGAGGACTACAACGAAGTTTTCGGAGACTTTAGGGGTGAAGATGTGCGATTCAAACCATTTCACGCAGTAAATCTGCAGTAAACTCCGCGGCTGAACGAACAATCTATTTAATGCCTGTTTAGGTGACACGGTTTTATTTTTGAATCTGCTGTAGCCGCTGACACGGGGAGCTTTCTATAAGCACGAAAAGGCCCAATGATAAGCTCTGCTCTTTCCGCACACCGGATATTTCTTCAAGAATAAAATAATCTGTTATGTATTGATTACCGAGCTTGCGTGATTTATGCAGAGAACGTCTTGCCAATGACGTTCATGGAAAAGGAAAAGGAAACGGGGAACACTGATTTATCATTGGTGGCCCTCAAATTCCATGCACCGTTCTTGCTCAATCGAGGAATTACCACATGTAAACATCAGTGATTGCCTGCCCCCCTGTTCAAGGTACCAAACTTGAGGCCAAACGCCGAAAAATTTATGTGACCCTCCCCTGCGCTTAGTGTCAATAACGAATTGCTAAAATACTCGGCTTATGTATCAAGCCTCCCTAAAAGGACAGCGAAAGCCATCCTACTCTCGCTGCTGCTCTATGTCAAGGCGGCCGGCATCGGTACATGTGTTAACTTTGCTTCACTTATTTAACAATAACAACGACTTCCGCTTAACGAGAATTTACTACAAAAATTCTCAAGGCCGATTGACAAATTTGTTCTTTTGATTTTGCCCCAACATTTACCCCGCCTCAACTCCAGATGAAGTTCCACGAACTTCCTGTCAAATGAATACTCAATAAATTTATTCCAGTATGTACCAACTCGGAAACCTTATACAGTTCTTGTAAACAGCTTACACGCGACTCGTACAGGTTCTTTACGCAGTGGTGGGCTGCCAGCGCTTATAGGAATTCTTCAAGGGTTATCTAACCAAACTCAACCATTTTTGTCGATATGGAACACGTCAGTACAAGCCGTTCCGTCGACGGATCGTCGCACCTTGGTCCCTGGTGGAAGTCGCCTTGCCCTGGAGGAATTTTGCGCGGCGCAGCAGGTCCTCTCGCTTGGCTTCGCAGGCAAGGCGCTCCTCTCGCAGGGCGTCCAGCTTTTTCTGTAGCCTGGCGACTGCGATAAGCGGGGAGAAAGAACAGACGGGAAACAGCGGCCGCCATGGCCAATCTATCACCGCAGGGGTTTATTTTGTTGTGCCCTGACGTTATACGTGCTTTGCCTTCGTGATAATGCTGCAGCAGTTAGGCGGAGAAGAATGTGTGAGGGTTATAAGACTTTGCAGTTAATTTGGTCATAGATCAGAATACCGCTGCAGTGTTTAAATTATGTGTGCGTGTGCGCGCTTTATTGTGACTTCTCGCTCGCGTGCATAGCTCGCGGTTGAGCATTTAGCCCCCTAACTTTACTACTTTCCAACTAAATTTCTTCAGTAACGATTCACAGAGCACCGCATATCCACTGTCGGAATTACGCCAACCTGTAAGTATAAACTCAGTTTTCTTACAGATCTCGGAATGAAACGTCAGAAATAGATTTCTTTCGTGATCTGTATTCATTTTGTGGGAAGTGCTAGCAAATATCCTCAGTTGTACTCGCATTTGCGACGTTCTGTCAGTGAGAATATTTACGTTTCTATAGACCAACTTCTGGTCATTACCCGAAACCTAACACAAAACAACGTTGGACCTAATATACACACATGGCTTAGCCATAAATTGTGCGGAAACAAAGATATACATTCGACGACAAACACATTTTCACGTGTGCATACAATAACACAGACACGCAGACAAAAAGAGAGACAGAGAGAGTCTGTGAGGAAGAGAGACAAGAGACAGAAAGACGGTGTGTGTGACCTGAACGAAGACGTGCTAGCTTCGCTTCCAAGGGCTCTCTTACTCTCAACGAGTCCTTGCTCCTCCATGTTTACACTGCGGCTATGCCTGCCCAGCAGCCTGCCGACACCCTTGTCCAAGCGCTGTTCGGGAGTTGTCAGGGCTGTCCTGGATACGCCCACAGGTGCCCTGTCGATATGCTCTCCGTCCGAGTGGACTCTCCGCACACCACCGATCCCACCAACCGAACTGTCCTTCGCTTTTCTTTTTGGTCGTGGCTTGAACCTCGGTGGCAGTACCTCGATTCCTTTAGGGGCCTTCACTTTCGCCGCTCTTCCGCCAGTAACCGAATCAGTTTGAGCCTTGCCTCCCCGAATCTGTGGCACGTCAATGTTCGTGGGCAGTGGCACTTCAGTCACGGTGCCGCGACTTCCGCGACCACTGCTGGAAGATGTTGCGTCTACAGTGCCGTCCCCTTCCCCGTCGTGTTCATCCTCCGTGGCCTTAGCTGTCGGTGGTTCGTCGGCCAGGATGCCTTCATCGTTGTTCTCGCCTTCACGCAGATCCTTTGGTGAAGACAATTCGGCCCTGCTCGTGGCTGGAGAAGGAGTGTTGGTGCATGTGCCTTCGGCAAAAGCACTGTCTTCTTCAGCACGTGACGTGTCTAGGTCAGTTGGAGGTGTAGCCCTGTCCGTGGTGGCAGCAGGAACCTCCGCTTTTGCTGGTTCCGAATCGTCGCTGACATCCGTTGTGCTGGCTTTTTCCTCCTGCGTGGTGTGTTCTTCCTCTGTTTCTAATCCATGTGCTCTCTCTTGCGCGTGTACTGCGTCAACTGTTTTCCCAGGAGATTCATCCATGTCCGTGATAGCACCAGGCATTTCAGCTTCTGCCGGTTCCTCATCGGGAATGTGATCCACGGGGCTCGCTTCTTCCGCTTGCATGATGCGTTCTATATCACTCTCCAAGTCGCCTGCTGTCTCCTCGGCATCCACTGCGTCCCCCGTTCCGCCATCCGTCTCAGTCACCTCACTCTCCAATCCTTCACCTTCTTCCTTTTTCTCCGTAGCCTCATCTTCATTAACATCAACCTTTAATGCGTCTTTGAGGCTCTCAGCAAGGTTGTTGCCCTCTGCGACGCTACTACGTTCATCGTTAATGCGCTCCTCATCTTGCTCCTCATTAGGATCATCTCCTTCTGCTGTATTAAGGATTGCTTCGGTGCTTTCATCTTCAGTTTTAACGGTCGGCGCTGAATCTGAAGAGAAAGGCTCCCCATTGTTGTCATTCGGCTCTTCGGCGTTTGGGCCCTCCTCTGCATGCGATCCAACTTTTACTGTATCGATAGAGGAGTTGGCATTTAACGCTGTATGTTCTTCCTTTCTTTCTGCATCTTGTCCATTGTCAGCCTCATCCCCAAAGGTGTCATTTTCTTCGATTGCGCTTTTAAGTTCTTGAAGAACTGCTTCTTCACTGGTGATCCGCTCTCTTGTAGAGATGTCAGGGTTCTGCACGTCGTCCTGGTCAGGTTTTTCTGCATCCTTTTCTTCATAATTGTCTTGTTCTCGATTGTTTGCTGGCTCAATGACCTCGGCCATTGCATGAGCTTCCTCACTCGGTATCGTATTAGCGTCAACCCCATCTGTTACATGCTGTAACAATCCATCTTGAACTTCAGAAGGCAAGCTAGTCGGTGCTGACTGTTCTCTGTTGTCAATATCTCCCCCACTGTCACGAACGCCGGCTAAAGGTTCACCCGCATCGTCCTCTGCAAGACCTTGTTTGTTGTCATCGTCAGTTAGTTCTTCAGATGGCACGCCGATGGCATCGGAGTTTTCTACGTGTTCTTCATTGACGTTGGGATTTAAGTCAGAAGGTGTGGCCGTGCTGGAATCTTCTTTGTTATGTTCATAATCATCCTTTGATTCATCACCGCCCAACTGATTACTTTCTGCAGTAGGGACGCCATCTGACTGGCTATCTCCACCTACTTTTTCACTGCTGATGTCATTTAAATCCACGACTGTGTCAGGGGCATCGTCTTCTCTGGCTGGAACCTCAGAAAGCTCTTCATGAGGGCCTCCATTTACTGCATTTATTTCCTGACTTTCTTCGGATTCTTCACTTTGGACTGCAAGTTCAGATACACTGGTACTTTCCTCTTGGCTTTTCTCGGACTCATCAGCGGCCTCCGCAACATCCTTAGCTACTTCTTCGCCGGAGTGCTCTGCTGCTGGGGGCCCAGAAGGTTCTGTAGCGGAAGCACTCCCAGGGCGAGTCCCCACAGTGACGACACTTCTCATGGTGTCCTTTTCAGTCGAACCTTCAGTTTGTCCGGTTTCTAAACCATCCTTACTCTGAATCTCCCCTTTTTCGCCAGCCACAGTGGGATCAATAGTACCCTCAAGAGTTTCTTCTGTGGTGCTTTCTTGATGCCGCACATGAATGTTGTCGCTGCTTTCAGTGCTCGCGAGTTCCTCATCCTCATTGAAATTTTCCTTTGCATCGGCTGGCTCCGCTTCCTGTTTGGTTAGGCCATTGTTGTCCACACCCGACGCAGTTTGGTTTTCTGTATCTATAGCACTGTTTTCGTCGCCAAGAGCATCAGCGGTGTTGTTATTCCCTGCTACCACCTCGCTATCTTTTGTATCTTCAGTTTTGTTGTCGCCGTCTATCTCAGGGTTCTTCAGATGGCTTTCAATCGATCCCACCAATTTATTATTTTCATGATCTCCCTGGGAATGCGCATGTGTACTGTTTCTGCCATTCTCAGTTCCTGTTTTTTCCTGTGAAGCTTGCTTGCTTCCGTGCTCTATTGTTTCTCCTGCTAAATATGAATCATCACCTTCGTGGGTATTCAGCTCAAGAAGTTTGTCGTCGCTAATATTGCTTTCGGGTGGTGCCTGATTATTTTGCCCCTGTACGACGCTTTCATCCTCCAGTGGTTCTGGATTTGCCTCCTCTCGCTCTCCCGAGTGCGCTTCGCTGTTCTCAACTTGATAATCAGCATGGTCACTTTCATCAGTAGCCTCAGGTACTCTTGCAGTAGCTTTAACATCTTCCTCAGAGGCCAGCACTTCCTCCTGAACCCCATTTTCTGTGTTAGTATCATCCAGTCTGGTCCGACGCGAAGCGCTGACTGTCTTGTTCTCGTCCTCAGAGCCCTCATCATCAGCGGAAATGTTTTCGTCCACGGTGTTTTGAACGGCACCGTGGTGTCCGTTTGGAAGGTCTCCAGACAGCCGCTCAAGTCTTTCATGCTCGAGAGTGCTAGTATCATCCGCTGACGGGTCATGGTCATCATGCGCAGTGCTATGGAAATCGGTCGCTCCTTCGGCTAGAGCACCTCCGTCAGCGTCGGTGGTAGTGTCGCCATCAGCCGCCTTCGTCTGACCCCTGTCGCCTTGCAAGCTTCCTCGAGTGCCACTCTTGCCGAGAGACCTTTGAGCCCTGGAGCGCCGTCGTTCACCACTTCCGCCTGCACCGCCCCTAGAAGAACTGTGTTCTCTCGCAGCCTTTGCGGATATGTTCGCCGCGCCCCCCGTTTGCGTTCCCGTGTCTCCTAGCTCAGTCACGTACACTTCCACGTCGAACGTTCGCTCTCTCTTGGGCTTCTTGGCCTCCGCTGCCGCTGCCGCGTCGCTCTTCCTGTAGCTTTCCACCACCGTCCGTGCCGTGTCCACGTTCGCGACTGTCTGCCTTGATGATTTCTTAGACATATCACATGCGTTTTTTCGTGACTTGGCACCTTGGCGCACGTACTCCCTAATCTCTGAGGCTTCCGCTTCGGCTTCGGCTGTCCCGGCCTCATCCACTGGTCTGCCCGGAATTAGACGAACCTTGGCCACTTGGACCGTGACCCCTGGCTGACCCCTCCTCCGACACTGCACGACTGTTTTTTCGCCACTCATTCCGGTCACTCTGGTAGCCGCTGGCGCCGCTTTCTTGCCGGCACCTCTGGTCACGCGCGTCGGCTGTTGCTGCTGCTTCTGCTGTTCCCGCTCTAAGCTGGGGTACTTACTCCTTCGGGAGGCTTTGTCGCCACCTCCTGTCGTCTTCCACGTACGCTGCCGACCCGACGCCTCCTCGACGTCACCCTTACCTACGGGCGCGACTGACCACGAGGTTTGCGCGACCGCCCTCTCCTCGTCCTGTTCCTCCTCTTGGGTGACTTCGAAACGGTACGTTCCCTCTTCCCGGAAGTAGCGCGAATCCCCTTCCGGTTTCGCTTCCCCTGCCTCGCGCCCGCCGTCTCTAAACCCGTTATCAGTTTCCGCCTCCTCGATAGGCCTTCTTTCGGCCTCGGACGCGGACCTAACGATCTCTTCGGAAGACGACGCCGGACCCCCGGCGGGGCCTTCCTGTTCTATGGACGCCTCCTCCGCGCTACTAGTTCCGACTTCCGGTTTCGCCTCCTGGTCTGCTTCCGGCTTTGTTTCCGCGTCCGCTTCCTGTTCGACTTGCGATTCCTCCTCGCGCTCGAGTGTGGCGACGCTGCTTGCCCGGCGCGATTCGGCCTCGCGACTTGGCCTTCTCTGAGGTCGTTCGCTCTCCCCTTCGATATCTTGCGAGACTGCTTCTTCGCTCTCTGCTTGGGATTTTAATCTGCAACGAATAAAAAAACGCCAAGGGGTTTGCATGTCACATCAAGCATTTTATTGCATATTCAGCCGCAATGAAAGCGCAAATTAAAAATTTTAAAAACTCATGAAACAGTGGGAATTCTTTCTATTTTGTTAAGGCCCGGGAGGGGGTTCACCGATCGATAGAACGACTGCAGCACCCACAACTCTCACGTGTGGCACAGGCGCCACTCTTGTTTTGTCGCCAAGTTTTGTAGCTTTAACAGTGGCAATCAGAATTGTCACGAGAGTGTTATCGCGTGATATTAAAGCCTCCAGTGCAGCATGGAAAGGGGCGAGTTGTGGTAGTTTACAGTTATACAGGCAAATGCATGTCAGCAAAAATAAAACTAAACGTTGTTTGAAAACACAACTACCACAAACACGAAACGGTATTCACCAAGAATTTGCATTCAGTGCGAACTTATCGAAGACCATCAAGATTTTTAAAAATAATTTGCAACTTAACCCGAGGTGTGCTGCAGGCACAAGCAGTTTTGCAGCGAACATTTGCTACTTGATGATTTTCATAAAATTGGATTCAATAAAGGACAGAAAGATAAGAACGTGAATCAGAATTTGTTAGCTGGCAAATTACTGTGAGTGATCGGTATGGCCGCACTCCGCATGTAACTTCAGTATACGGTCTCTGCGCGAACATTTGCTGACTACTACAAAAGAAAACGTTTTGACCCGTGGTGTAACACCAGCCTGAAGGTTACAGCTTCTGGAGCAGACATTAAACAATTCGTTGCTTATTTACTTGAGAGCATGTTTTGTCGCATGTACAGTCATGAAAAAATGAAATGCGAACACAAAAACAGGAACCAGAAATAGACAGCATTGGAAGATGCTGTTGGTTGAGGTCCATTAATGGTGCGCTATCGGTATATTTGGGAAGCCACATTTCCCAACTCTGTTTTTGTCACGCTAAGCCGCGCGTTATTTTCACTCGCGTGGAAAGAAATCACGCTATTTGTGTGTTTGGTTCCCACATTCATGTTCCCGTTTCATCTGCCCATGACTGTACGTCACAAGAATTACTTCGTGTGATTGGTGGCACGCGACAAAACTTTCACCCCAGAAACAAGACTGGGCCGACTGGTCGATTCCACTGGGACCTCTAGTTCCTTTTCTTCGCATTACTTGAATGCTACGGTGAAATTAACGCCTCAATTATTCTGCAGAATTCCTACTGGGATGTAAAGTTGGGTGGCGTCATATTTGTTATTGTGTCGATACTCGGGATCTCTTTGTGGTGAAAACAGCCTACTTAATGGCAAAAATAGAGTTGATTGGGTTACCAAAGTACAGCTCTTTTAAATAAAACAAAGACGTATGTACTCTTTCATCATCACCAACCTATCTATGGGCACTGCAAGGCAAAGGCCTCTCCCATTAATCTCCAATTACCTCGGTCCTGTGCTAAGTGTGACCAATTTGTCCCCGCAAACTTCTTGACCTCGTCTGCCCATCCAACTTTCTGCCGCCGCCTGCTACGCTTGCTTTTGTGGTCCCTTTAAAGTCTTTCTCTCGTTAGTTCAGTCTAATAGACATTTGCATGGTACCCGTTGTAGGCATGCGAAAATGCCTGCCTCGTTTTATTGCGGAAGCATTTGAGCGTTAACGCAAGCGTAATAGTGTCTCAAATCATACAATAACCTACTGGGATGAAACTATTTTGAGGAAATAACTAAGCATTGGCGGTAGTAACTATGACATTCCTGCATCGCAAGTGGAAACTCAATAGATATGTAAACTCCCTCTCCATCCCTCACTGACTCACTAGCTCACAATAAAGGACTGTTTTGTTCGCTTGCGCTTTAACTGTACATACAGGCGCATTTCGGGCTCGATCGTTTCGTTTTAACTCCAACATCGGTGACGCAGCTTACTTAGCCATTTAAAAAGCGAATACAAGAATCACGAGCCATTCCAGTCTGTAAAGGTGGGTGACAAGCGAAGCTGAGGTGAGAAAGAATTTTATACAAAGCTGCGCATTCTCGACGGATGTCGTGCTGCGACTGGCCGTTCCTCCACGTCATTGATTGATGGTATAGGATCTGGAATCGGGGATAGACGCATCCGTTGGTAATGGAGAGTCGGGCTACGGCGCATTTGAGCAAACCGTCTTTACACATGTCGCAAACTTAAATATTTTTGACACCCCCGGCGTTTAGGAGACCGAATTATACGAGGCCTCCTAATTATGACTAGACAAATAAGGGAAAAATGGGGAACGGCGTTTTTCTGATTTTCTGTCGCGTGTGCGGCGGGCAGAGTTAAATTTTCTGGTTAAATATCAGCGCACAAAAGAGGAGACCTAAAACCAAGTAACTGCCAGCACAGGGTAGTCCTGTCAGTTACTTCCTTTTGTGCCCCGTCTTTTGTGCGTGAATTGTTAATGATCAATGTGCACCAACTCGCCCTACTCAATGCCCCCCTGAAGTTTCTGACCTGCCGAACGCCTCCTTCAGCAGCAGCTTCTCACAAACAAACCGACACACAAACAAACAGACAAACAAACAAACAGACAAACGCACGCACACAAAGGTCTCACGCCATGGAACGTAGTGCGCTTCAAAGACACGAGTTTGAAGCTGACTTTGCCGTAAGGCGTTTTTTGATAACGCAAAACACAAATGTGGTGAAGCCTAGCGATAAACCGCTTCGCTGTAAATGAAGAATTCCGCTTATAGAAACTTCTGCTGACATTTCACCAAAATTACGGCCGTTGAATGGAATGGTGGCGCCACCTGTCTCACCCAAGCCCAAAAAATTTTCTTTCCGGGAAGCGCTCAGTAGTTTTCCAGCTTATGCCACCAGACTGCCTGCCGAAACATAATGTCAAAGTTTCTGGAAAGAAGCTTTTTTTTTCGCTCGGGACATTATTCGGTGACCGGTTTGTCGACAAGGGCCGATTTATACGGAGTCTGCGCAGCGAGGGCAATAAAGTAGAAGTTTGGGAAACAACGTTTCCGCAACGCTTGCCAACCCCTTGGAGACAAGCTCCCGTTACCAATTCAGCAGGCCGGTATAGACATGTCCTCGGCAATTCGAAGCCCCGTCTCCGCATTGAGAAACGAGCATTGTCAGTTTGAGACCAGAGATAAAAATGAACGAGGTACAAACATCGCCGAGGAATGGAGACCGGAACAGAACCGCTTTGAAGAAGATTTCAGTGTCTTCACTGGACGGATTGTTTGTTCCCTTTATTGAGGGAACTGTGCACTATGTGCGTTTACTCTAGAAGAGAAAAATTTCCCCGTCTGGTGGACGACTGTTCGCGGTAAATGTTTGTAAGCTGAGGAAGTCGCGATCGCAATTTCTTTCGGTGTCCTTTCGCAGGACTAGGTCCGCAAAAAATGTGGACTTCGACATGGAGCAGCAATTTTCAAACGGCAAATGCCAACTAAACAGAGCATATCTCACTTTTGAAAAGAAATTAAGGTGGTTCTCAAGCAATGCTTTCGTTGTTAGCACAGACAGATTGCGCGCCAACAAAAACTGAAGCCTCGCTTTGGTAAGGAGGAAGAAGCTGTCAGTTCCATCCGGGAGTGGGTACACCTTCCGCTCAGTTTATTAACGCCCACGTTTTAAAGCAATGACACTTCGACGTCAGAATTTAGGAATAGCAAAACCACTGAAACATTCAAGGGGCCATAAGACGAAATACTAGTGCGTCCTGTTTGAAAGAAGGAGCGTTTGGAAACTGACCAAGCTTCATTGTGGCCAGGAAATAGGTTTTTTTTACCTAAAAAGTATAGAAAAGTTTGACATCCACCTAAATGCAGCCATACGGCTACAAAGGTCAAACTTTCCTTTACAGAAACTTACTCCACCTTGGGGATTTCCCCTAAATCTGGTCGATTAAAAAGTATAGAAACAATAAAAAACCTTCAAATTTCGCGTTACAGTGACACGTTACCGCAAAGAGTGACGTAATCAGTGCTAGCACGAAAAACATTGTTATCCCTGTGTTGACTGCACGTTAGCATCCAAGGAATACGATTGAAGAGAACTGGAGGCCCCACAAGAATGGGCCATGATGTTTCCTGGTTTTGGCTTAGGTAGGGGGCCGATAAATCCCCAAAACAAGAATTTCTCACGTCAAGAACAAATTTCAGAAAAGTGGCCGAGGAGCCCCTTCTGCTTTAGCTGTTTTTGGTTAATATCTTGATGATATGTTTGATGCACTCTGCTACTCTTAATGACGAACGGTTATCTTGCGTTCGCATTACATGCCCTGCCCACACCTAATTCTTCTTCTTGATTTATACTTATATGTGCCTAACACGAGTTTGTACCCTGACCCACCCCGCTCTGTTCTTGTCACTTAATGTTACACCTGTCACCTTCCGTTCCATTGCTCGCTGAGTCATCCTGAATTTAAGTTGAACCCTCTTAGTGAGCCCCCAAGTTTCTGCCCCGTAGGTGAGTACCGGTAAGATGCAGCTGTCATACACTTTCTTCTTCAGGGACAACGGTAGGCTGTCATTCATTATCTGAGTATGCCTACTGCATGCCCTCCACCCCATTCTTATCCTTCTAATTATCTCTGCCTCATGGTTGGGATCCGGGTTCACAACTTGGCCTAAGTAGATATATTCGCTTACCACATCCACTGCCCCGCCACCTATCTCAAATCGATGTGCTGTCCCGAGGTTATTGATCATTACTTTAGCTTTCTGCATATTTATTTTCGTAATATTTTCTAGTTAATGTTTCTGCCTAATTAATTAATTAGGCACTTCTGCCACAAACGTGTAGCAGCACATAATTCGTGTCCATTGGTGGCTTCTTTGTGTTGTGCCCGCACCGTCTGGCGCGATGTCCATTCATTCTAGCGATCGCCCGCTATTTCGAACTCCGCATAATTCGAACAATTTTGTGGTCCCCATCGAGTTAGAATTAACGAGCTTTCACTGCACTTGTTTCCACCGTTTACGTTGACGACGCGGTCGTCATTAGCATTTCGAAACCGTCAGAGGTCACAAAAGGCAAAAGAAAGAAAAGCATTGAAGAGCGCTTGTTTCTGGCACACAAAGAACTACTCCCACCATTGTAGTAGAACTTCCACAAACAAGACGTAGCTTGCATGACCTGTCACTGCGGCGTAAATACGCACGGCTTTCCCTCTTTCACAAAGTATTTTATCAAAACCCCATTTTTAAAAAACAGCTTTTCGCAACTTCCTCCCATATTTCGTCCCGTTTGTATCATGGCTTAAAAGTTGGTGTGCCATCTAGTCGAACTAATTTTTGTCATTACACTCTCCTTCCCGGAACAAGCAGAGACTGCAACCACCTTCCCGTCGCCATCGCCTCTATCACGGACATGATTAACTTAAAGGCCATCACCAATCAAAAAATTACACCATCTTCTAGTAGGGGAACCCCGAGTAGTATGCGAAGCATCCATGGGGTCGACTGAAGTTCCCTTTAGTTTTCACTTCGTCGTTTCCGTTGACGTTCAGCTTCGCGTGCCTTCGTCGAATCAGTAGCTTCTTGACGTAGTTTGAATTAGTGAGCATGCGCTACGGCGCGTTCGTAGCGCATGCTCCCGTCTCGGTTTGTAGCGCAGATGGAAGATCGCCACGTACCTCCCGTTGCGGCCACAGAGTCGTGGGATTGAAACCGGGCGCCGCCTAACTATTTCTTTTTATAGTGGACTGCGCTGACGTCAGCCCAAACGCTGACGGGGCTCAAGAGACGCGCATGCGCAGTAGAGTGCGGACGGCGGACAACGACAACGAGGGAGGGAGGGACACAGCCCCGAGCATGAGATGCTTCGCATCTAAAAATTGCTTTAAAGTTATTGTTTGTACATGCATATCTTTTTTTTTGTTCAACAACATTCCTTTCTGTAACACCCTACCGCGCTGAAAGTAAATAAATGAAATGAAATAATATTAGCTGATACAAAATAACAATCTAACTAGCATGCGGTCTTTGTCTGTGCTTAGGTTGGCGCCATGGCCCGCCGTGGTGGCTCAGTGGCTAAGGCGTTGTGCTGCTGAGCACGAAAACGCGGGATCGATACCCGGCCGCGGCGACCGCATTTCTGACGGAGGCGAAAAGCAACAACGCCCGTGTGTACGAGATTTCGGCGCACGTTAAAGATCCCCGGGTGGTCAATATTAATCCGGAGCCCCCCACTACGGCGCGCCTCATCGCCTGCGTTGTGTCGGCGCATTAAACCCTATAATCGATCAATCAATGTTGCCAGCATGACCACTGCCCGACAGAATACACCCTGAAGTGGGTTATATAAAACGACTACTTCAAGTTCACCGGGAAGTCACTGGTCCAAAAAAAAAAACTCTTTTCGCAGGAAGGGGCACATTTACTATGGTTCCGTTGCAGTATTGTTTTTGTGCCGAAGATTCCCCCCGCCCGGACGTCACAAGCTCGCAAGCCACAGGTCTGTTCCATCCTTATTCCTCGTCGTAAAAAACATCGGAGGTTCTGACAAAACATGAAAACAGAGAGAACGCAATTCTTTTTTCTTGCGGCACCATCAACAAACATAAGATGAAAGAGCAAGGTTGTTCGCATCCGTCCCCAGGGCACGTGGCCTCATTTATTTGCCCCTGTTTCCGCCAGTACGCGCTTCGGAAACATCAGAAAGTCTCTTTGTGCGATCCTGCGAGACTTGTGTGAAATGAGGACGGCTTTGGGATCTGCATCAGCGTGCGGGGTCACTGAATTGTGTTACACGAAACGCCCTGTGTACGCGGCAGATCAAGAGGGGCGAGGGGAAGTCAGCTTTTCCGGGTTGCAGTCGATACTACAACCGCCAGCAAAAGAATGAAGTGAAAGATAGTAACAGCCTTATGCGTCCCTCGAATGTGCTCCTCTTCAATCCTTGTTTACTTGTTTCCACTGTCCTCATCTTTGCACAGATGCAACGTGCACCCATTTCATCCTTTGCGAGAGTCTCTTTATCCATCCGCATCCGTTTTCCCGGTCCCCCGAACAACCCTTTACATCTCAGGGCTTCCTAGGCAGAATTGGAGCTTGAAAACGATGTCCTTCTCCCGCGCTTCTTCTATTCCAATAGGAGAAACAGCATTGTTGCCGCCTCTTCACCGAGCGTGAAGGCTTTGTCCCTACTCTATCTTTTTTTTCTCCTTTCGGAGCGTGTACACCGAATCTGCGTCGGCCGTGCCGTTCCTTTGTGCGCGTTCCATTATCAGCCTATTCCCCGAGAGGCAGTACTGCGACGCTGAACGTCTTGGTTTCCAATGCCTTTGGAACGAGACGAACCACGTTCCTGTTTATATTTAGTTTGGAATTTTTCTACTCCCCCCAGTCAGTCTTTCTTCTCCCTGCTAACCGGTTCACGCACGTGTGAGCTAGTGTGCAGGCGGTACTGTGGTTCGTAAGTAGCGTTCGTGACGGGAAAGAAATTGGGGGACCCGAAGATACACGTCTGTCTTTTAGCTTCTATTTTTTTCTGCTAGTGGGTTTGCACATACAGCAGGTTAGATTTATTATGTGATGATAACTTAACAGTTGTGCCTTAACTTTCTCATCGAATCCCTTCAGTAAAATACTTAGATGCTTATTTAAAGACGGCTCAGCCTCGCCGTAAGCCTTTCATGCTGCTACGAATTCCGGTGAAAAGGGGCGGAATGCCGCTCAGACGCGTGTGCATGCACGCACGCACACGGACAAACAAACAAACAAACAAATCACAAAATTTGAGATTTGTGGCTTCGGGCCTCGCCCGGCGGCATGTTTTTCGCCCCTTATTTTCTGTAATTGCAAAATGAACTTTCCCCAAAGAAAAGTTGCGAACTACTTTACCTATCCCTCCTTAACTTTGTTCACTCCTGGCTTTTTACACCCACTCAAAAAACAAGAAGTACACCTTAAAACAGTGTATATAGGAATAAAACACCCTTTTAAAAGATGTATTCTTGTGTTTTTGCTAAGGCGTAAGGGTGCTATAAACGACAAAACACCATAAAAAGCGTTCTTGTGTTTTTTATGCTATGGTGTAAGGGTGTTAGTTATATCTAGGGATTTTTTTCTGGTTACACTCTTAAAGAACACTGAAGTGAATTGCAAGCATTGCGTGATTACCAGCGCAAATTGTAGTCTTGGATTTCTAGACCATTCATGTTTGAAGCGCGGACAGACGAAACACAAGAAGAGGAGGACAAGACGAGCGCTTTCTCCTCTTCAAGCGCTCGTCTTGTCCTCCTTCTCTTGTGTTACGTCTGTCCGCGCTTCAAACATGGATCAGATCCAACTAGCTCAAATTTCCGTTTCTGGACCATGTTTAGAATATTCTTGCTACGTTTACGCAGCTTTATTCAGTAGAAAAAAATCAATCGAAAGTGTTCTCCTTCTCTCTGCATCCCCCTTTCCGATTTCCTATGACATTTCGTATGACATCAAAACAAGATGGCTCTGTTTGACGGCGCTACTGCACGGCTCGCCGACCCTCAGACTGAATCAGTCGGCCCAGCGTTTACTCGGCCAGCCGCCGGCGGGTCGTCGCAACTCGAATTGTTCGCTCGTTTTAAACCAAGCCCCGACACGTTTGTGCCTGGAGGAATGGGCCGTTACTTTGTTAGTTTGTAGGCTGGACCGATCTCCAACCTCAAGTCGCTCCACATGCGGCGCTTCGCTGTCTAATATACGCTAGTAAAAATATCTAAGGCCAGTTGAGGGCGGGAGAAGAGCCAGCTATGTTAATACAGTTAAATCTAGTTAATTTGAAATCGAAAGGGACCATAAAATTGTTCGAATTAAGCGGAGTTCGAATTAGAGGGTGGACGCTAGAATGAACGGACATCGCGCCACACTGCGCGGACGGAACGCAAAGAACCCACCTCTGGACTCGTCATCGCGAATTAGGAGCTACTACACGTTTGTGACACGTGATTTCGCAAATAGTGTTCATGGAGCTCGAACAGCGAACGAAATTAGTTGATCGGTCAGTCATACGCCAGAAACAGGCACCGACATGCATTCATGTGATCAGCGAGCTGTAATGTCAAACTAATGACTCTGTTTAGGTTGGAAAGCACGTTTGTTTAGTGCAGGGTTGATTCAATCAAAATTAAAAGTAATCGGTCGATTACTTTAAATTTTCGGCCGACTTGTCGGCTGACGTCTCCTGCGAGGAGCGATGGAAACACGGGGGTCCCAGTTCGAATTAACCGTTCTGGATACCGACGTGTTCGAATTATCGAAAGTTTTCCCCCATTGAAATATACGTGGCTGTGCCGGGACATGGACGTCAGTTCGAATCAACCATAAATTCGAATTAACCAAGTTCAAATTAACAAGCTTGTACTGTACAGGTACTAAGGAATAAAATCAAGCAAAACCCTTCTCGCACAGCGTAAAACCGAGAGCGCGAAGCAATTTTCGCACTGGGTGAACTAACACAGCGCTCAGCAGCACGACCAGACATCTGCGAACTCTTTCCGATTAAGGAATGCAGTCGCCAGAGATTATATATTTGTGGAAATTTACGGGACGCTTACTTGCACGAGCGCAATTCAAAGAATAGTCTACTAAGCTTCCTGAAATACTAAAACGAAATAAAAATATATACTGCCTACACATTATATACTTTGTATTTCCGCCCCTGGCAGCGCTGGCTTGTGGCCGAGTGGTCTGCAGCACTAGGTGTATTACGTGCAGAGCACTTTAGGGGCTCGCCTTGTCGCCGTAGCTCGCTCGCTGGGCCCAAGTAGAGCCACACGGCGTTGCGTCGTAGCTGCTGTCGTCGAGGCGGAACCCAGAGGCTTCGAAAGCCAAGCAGTTAATATAGTTATAAGCGTTCAAAACTCGTTAATCGCTAGCGCTTGTCATACATCTCCCTGTTGTTAAGCGGAAAGAAAACTGCAGGTACATTTGAGACAAAATGTACGTGATTAACTGGCAGCGCCCGCGTTCATTGAGGTATGAATGCTCGTTCGGTTGGTATTTACGATAGTAAGCGAAAAAAAGTGGCAGTGCAACGCCGGCACGTGCGGAAGGAAAAGCAAGCACCAGAAGAGCAGAACTCCCGCTGGCGCAGTTTCAGGCAGGGGGCGCGCGAGCAATGCGAAGGCGGGAAATTTGAATGCATTGGGTGGTAGCAGTGAGCGCATAGCGGCGCTACAGCCCATTATGACGAATCACTGCTCCGAAGTTCCGGCAGCTTTAACATTGAGTGGGACGGCTTTATTTTTTATTCTGCAATTCACCGGTTCGAATTGCCAATAAAGCTATCTTAAGTTGATTTATTTGTTTTGGGGCAATGTTTTCTGTACTGCATTCACCGTTTTCGCGCTGTAACGTTGATTGCTCCTCGCGCGAGTTCGCAGAACGCGTGCAGACTGACACTGACGCGCTGGTGAGTTCTCGTTGGCGTAGGGTTGCCACAAGCACCGACTGCTCGTGGGCACATTACCGAATCAGCCGCCCTTTGCCTGCTGCGAACACGCCTATTACGATAAAAGCATGAGCCAGGCAAGCTCCAACGGTGGTTGAAAAGCGCATGGCATTTGAGCGTCTGCAGTGACGCGGAGGGCGTTCTTCCACTGCGTACGCCTCGGCTAGTGATTGCTACGATTCCTAGACGTGGAGGATTGTCTGGCGCATTTACAGCCGACAATATGTCAGAAGCGCGGTATGCTGATTACTGAAATATCGAGAATGCCCAGCCAACGATAACGTCGGATACACGCATATTGTTTCACAGAACCGAAACCGAAACTGGTTTGAATTCTAATCCTGGACATCGTCTAATCACGTAGCACCTCGTATGGAAGTTATTGCTGTTAGTTGGTGCGGCCGCCGACCGAACGTGTTGTATTTCTTCTTTCGGGCTTTATAAAATAAATAGAGTCTTTTCGACCAGACAAACAAGAAAATGTGTTTATTTGAGCCAGTCAACGCAGTGCAAGCAAAAACAGGAGCTTGACAAATTCACTTCAATGTCCCTCTACGGGTGTAAATCATTGTAGTTTAGGGCATCGAAAGCGTAGCCCGAGGGTGATGGGTTAGGTTCCCACTAGGTGGGCATGTTTTTCTCCTCAATCTTTGCTTCTTTCATTTAAAAAATTATATTTACGGACACGAAAATGACGATCTACTTTTAATACCCCTCCTCGCCGTTCTTGACTGCTGGTTTTTTTCTTTCTGTGGTCAATGATCTGCTCATTTCCCCTAACAAATAGCTATGTATGCACTGCAAAAAGACTTACATCCTTAGGTGTGTAAATCACTGTCTATTACACCCTTACAACCTAGCAGAAAACAAAAAAGGAATACACCCACAAGGGTATTCGGACGTTTATAACACCCACCTTAGGTGTGTAAATCACTGTCTATTACACCCTTACAACCTAGCAGAAAACAAAAAAGGAATACACCCACAAGGGTATTCGGACGTTTATAACACCCATGCAATTTAGTAAAAACACAAGAATACATCCTAATAAAGGGTGTTTTATCGTTGATTACACCCTTTCAAAGGGTGTTTTTGTTTTTTATTGAATGTAAGGGTGTTTGCTAAACACAAAGACTGTGGTTGATTCCTCTGTCATAGAAATCGGTAAAACATGAAAGTTAAATGTGCAGCGAAATCTGCAGAGAAATGAGCATGATTTCCGGGTCGGTGGCTGTCCTGTGGGTAGGCTTGGCGAGCGACGTCCTGCTGGCGGGTCGCTTCGGGAAAGGTGTACTGGTGTCATTTTCGCGACGGATATGACATGAGTGAGATTTTGGTATATCCCGGCATAAAATAATTTCGTGTTAAAATATAAAACCCGAAAGAGAACAAGCCTAAGTAGTATAATGTACTGTTTGGCACTAAAGGTTGCTTCCCCGCAAGAAGACTCTGTGTGCAATGGTGCATACTTAACAGGCCGCTTGCTTTGTTGCACTGGCATCACTTCCGCGGCGGATATGACGTCATGGAAATCTTTGTATATCCCTGAATAAAATACTTTCGTGTTAAAAAGGGTGAAAACCAATTTACAGTGGGTATATGTATTAAAAACCCCGTTATAACGAAATCGATTTATTTGAAATACCCCTTTATTCGATGTGCGTGAAGTCTTCTCAGAGTACAAGATTAGAAAAAGAAAGGTTTTTTTTTTTACGAAACTAACATGTAGCTTTCCAACCGCGAAGCAAACAGTTGGAGTAGCCGCTCACCTTTGGCCCCCACTACTGTCTTGGTCACCGCCCCCACGTCTCGGGCCCACGGATTCGCCCGCAAAGCTCAGCTTCCTCTGCTGCTGGAGGGGCACGGAGAGCTTGCTGCTCTCCGGAACGGGCACCACGGCCACGCTCTTGCGCCGGGCGTCGCTCAGGCTCGGCCTTCTGTGCTGGAAGCCCCCAAGGCGCGACACTGTGCCCGCCGCTTCCGTCGGCAGGGCTAGCGTGATCACGCCGGCTCCGTCGCTGCTACTGCGGTCCCTGGGCGCAGCCGCGGGCGGAGGCTCGGCGAACGACTCGCGGCGATGTTCTTGTTGTGGCGAAGCCTCCGCTCGGTCGCCGCTTTCGGCTCGCTGGTCCTTGGCGCCCGGGAGGTCCTTGGCGTCAGCACCGCCGACGACCGCTGACGGGGCAACCGAGGACCTTCGGCGAAACGCTCCTGGTGAAGGTGCGGGAGGAGCGTCGCTCAATTCCGGGCCGTCGCCCTCGCCGACGGTGCGCTCTTCGTGAACCCTGCGTGGGAAGAGAGACCCGCTGTTTTAAACTGTTCATAAGCAAGTGAAACAGGGGAACCATCGAAGTCTAATTAATAACACGAAAGTGTTTTATGCCGGGATACACCAAGACTTCAATGACGTCATATCCGCCCCGGAAATGATGCCAGTACACCTTTGCTGAAGCTACCCGCCAGCAGGACGTCGCTCGCCAAGCCCACCCACAAGACAGCCTCCTACCCGCAACTCATGCTGAGCTACGAATTTCGCTGCACATTTCACTTTCGTGTTTTACCGATTCCTATGGCCGAGGAATCAAGCACAGTTTTTGTCATCATAGTTCATCGGAAGCTGGTGTGTTACAGGTATATTTGGACTAACGTAAGCTGGTTTATAATTTTTGGAAATGCAAACCAGTGATGAAAGACGCTGCACGAAGAGAAGACACACACGGACGACCACTAAAGGAAAGTGTATTTAGTAAGGGAGCTTTGTTTCAATGATCAATTGTAGGTGCAGTTGCCATCTGCCCGTCGGTGTATTCGTTTTCTCCTATGCGCAGCCCCTTATACTACTGGTTTTCAATTTCAAAATGCTTAGACTGGTTGTATTTTCTTTCCTTCTATGCAACCCTGTCTGCGTTTTCCTGGGTTGGACGGTACGCTGCCCGTGTGCTGTAACCGAATCAGACATTTTGAAGTAACCGTGTACAACACTTGGTCAATTAATTTACTTTCCGCCTAATACTCCCTTCCCAGCTGAACAGCACGCATTTTAATGTCCGCCAAGGTTGTATTGCTGCCTAAACATTTATGCACACGATTTAAATAAACCCAACAACGAATTGCATTGCTATTCTTGTTTACTCTCCTTGGAGCCAGATAAACGTAGCACGTAGCATCACCTCCCGAACAGGTTTTCAAAAGTCACGGCTTCATTTAGCTGTCTCTCTGCCAGGGACGCTAGAGCTGGAAAACGAGTGGAGTTGTACCATCTCGGAGCCAAAATACTAAAGTCGATTCTCAGCTCAGTCGCAAGGCCTCCTCCGATAGAAGGTTGCATAATTTTTAGTATATTAGACTGTGTAGAGGAGGTTGAGGTTCGGCCTAAGTTTGGTTCCCTTGAGGCTTGAGGATGGTTTCTCATCGCCTCTTGCGTGCTGCAAAGTGAAGGGAAAGTGAGGAAAAAAAAAATACGAGGTTGTCTGTGTCGCGTTGCGGAAATTAGGGGCTGTGAAAAGTGTCCAAAAGGGCCAATAAATATTTATAAGCCTAATAAACATGCAGTGGAGGAGACGGAAGTGATGACGCCTTTTGGAGCCATTGGTAACGTCGCTTGAAATATATACCGGCCCTCACTGAGGTTAAAAGCAAAACACTAAAAAGCACAACCCGCTCTTCACTCTAAATTACTGTAGCATAGACAGTAGGTGATGTTCTGTCTTTTAGTGCTTGGTATTCGTCACACGTGGAGCAAGTAACGGTGCTCATGGCCACGAGGGATGTGGGATAGCTCTCCTCTCAGAAAGACAGATGCAGACAAGTGACGTATCCACAGACGTGACCGCCGACATCAAACCTCTAGTAAGTAACGCAGCAAAGATACCAGCAATCAAAGGCATTTCAAAGGCGTCAACTCCTACGAACGTTTCCTCAACTGCAAAGCGTCAACCTGTACCTAAGTGCCAGTCAACTCACGCGGTTACTTACGTTCGCCTGTAACTGACTGAGCGCTGTCCTAAAGTGCAAGCTCTATTATTCCACGTAAAAACCGATGCAACGCCACGTTCCCCGTAGAGTCAAGCTGACCTTCAAGCTCAGCCAAGGTCAAGCCAGAGCTTCGTGTGGTTACGCCGTGAAAGCGTCAAGTCGCTCGCTCGTTCAAAGGGGGCTGATAGAGAAGGGGGAAAGAGTTATGGCGCGTTCCGTCACAAAATTACACAAGAATGCGCTGGTTGCATTCAAGTGCATTGCGCGTTCGCGCCTACAGCACCGATTTCGTCGAGCAGCACCTGTGTTTTGTCTTGTGGTGCAGTTGTGGGCGCGGACGTGCACTCTAGCTGCAGAAAACACGGTATTTTTTTTTAAGGACGATAGTCTTTCGTGGGCTACTAAAACACGGACATTTTGGTCTGTCTGTATGTCTGTCCTTCTCTGTGTCTGCGTAGGACTCGATTCAGCCAGCCGGCCAAAGTAAACTGAATCTGCGCAATAGGTTTATATACCCCCAGCCAAATCTAAACGTCTAATCGCGGCGTTAATGTTCATACTTGTCCACATGCTTGGTTTTCGCGACACCAAATGAACTACTCTATCTACTGCAGAAAACTCGCCTGCTGTTGCCCGCGCTACCTGGCAGCATTTCGAAAATCACACGGAAACAGCAACGGAAACCACGTTCGGCTTGGAACGGTCGTGGAGTAGGGCAACGTGGTTGTATATACGTTGTAGTAAGGTGCGTCGATTCACGCGCGTCTCGGCCGTACGGCTGCGCTGGCATCGCGGCACCCGACTAGGAGCAGTGGAACGAGGTAAATTTAAATTGACTTGAGGAAACCTCGAGCGTGTTATCTTGGGTGAAAGGAGACGGGAGACGCTCAGAATAAGAATTGATCGGGAAAGAGAAATGAGGCATTTACTTGACAGGAGCACCAGTCGACTACCGACTTTCGTCGACATTTGAAACGTAAGGAGCAGATACGCGGCCGTTTTTTACGACTGCTTTGCTCCATTTGGGTGCGCCCCAGCTCACCTGTCCTCCTCTTCCGCCCTGGTGGCGGCTAGTGCTCGCTGTCGCTGACTCTCGTCGGGCTTTCCCTCTCGTTCGACCAGGTCCCTCTCGTCGTCCCCGGACGGGAGCGGTCGCCTGAGCACGTGCACCGAGTCTCTGGTGCTCTTCTCTTCGACGGTCGTCGACGACCGGTGAGTGGTGGTGGTAGTGGTGGTGGTCACCCGGTGGTGTTGGTACGGACCGCTGTCAGCGCCGTTCCACTGGTAAGTAGTGGCCGCGCTCGCGGCGACCGCGCCGTTGCTGGCGGCGCGCCGCGACTTGCTCGGTCTAGAGAGGGCGAGTCGGGTAGAGTCCACGTGCGGCAGGAAGGCGTCGGGACTCGATAGTGGCGGTGAGAGAGCTCCTATTCCTGCGTGGAGTAACGGAAGAGATGCAATGAAGCTGTGGAGGCCATTTGTAGGGTACTGTTTTACAGATAATCTGCATATAGCGAGGCGAATTAAAATCCAGCGGTCCGGAGTACGTAGAAAACTCCTTCGGCCCGCACCCCAATGCGCATGCGCGAGAAAATCAGGTTGGAGAGGAGTATGAAGTAAGGGGAGACAGATAAGCGACTAGCTTTGCGCTATCTTTTAACAAAACGCCGGCGTTTTGTCGAAAAGATAGCTCACTAGTCGCCGCACACTGAGCGGGGGCCAGGCAACTAAGCTACCTCTCAACCCCCCCCCCCCCCCCCGTCCATGTTATCGTTATCTTTCAGTAACATACGAAGCATAATATCTAAACGCGACCTTGTTAGTTCCTTAATACACGACAATAACTATGATCTTCTCGCCTTTACTGAAAGTTGGTTATATCCCGACGTAAACAATAACGAAATTCTTCCTGATAACAATTCTTACAATATTTACCTTGAAGATCGCAACGACAGAAGAGGTGGTGACGTCCTTCTTGGTGTTAAAAAAACATTAACTTCGTATCTAATAAGCTCTGGTTTCGCTTTGGAAATTGTATGGATTGTCGCAGTGGTTAATTCCATCAAAATATTAACCGGAGTTTTTTACAGACCACCTGACTCATGCAGTTCTTTTGTTTCCCAACTGCAAGACAGCATTACCGAAGCAATTCAAACCAGCGGTACAAAACACCATTTACCTGTTTGGGGACTAACTTTCCGTTAATCGACTGGAAACAATTATCGTCTCCTTGTCGCATTTCCAAACAGTTTATTAGTTTGACTATTGATCTCAACTTCGCTCAGGTCATTAACCAGCCAACTTGCGGACACAACATATTGGATCTAATACTAACAAATGCACCGTAATCCCTTCACACTGTATTACACCTTGACGGATTTAGTGACCACCAATTACTGCAGGCATCAATTAAACTTCCAGTGTCGTTTTCCGGTGTTGAAACAAAACAAATTCGTGACTACAACAGAGCAGGCGTTATTAAAAAATGAGGAACTGGATATATTCTTTAAGCAAATATTCCTCCCATTGTTTTACAGTAGAACGGTTCAAGATAACTGGCTTAAATTTAAAAATGAGATATCTGCCCTTATCAACCAGTACGTCACTTTGACCTCAATAACTAATGACAAAACTAATTTCTGGTTTACTAGAACTAAAAAAGAATGAGGACAAGAAATGCCTCTATAAACACGCAAAGTTCACCCATACACCTGCTGCTTGGCAAAATTACAGGGATTACCTTGATACTTACTCCCGCGCATTAGACTCAGCAAAAAAAAAAAAGTACCTGCCATCCCTCCTGATATCAAATCTAAAAAATTTCTGGCGAGTAACGTCACATGATCATGATAATAACACAATATCTCTGCATGACGATAACCACATCCCACTACCTGAAAACGAATGTCCCTCAGCCTTTAATTCGTACTGTTAATCTTTGTTTACTGAGGAAGATTAATCTAAATTGCCTCATTTTACTGACTATGCCTGTACATGGAACCTATTGAAATTACTGCGGAAGGTGTCGCCTCTCTGATAAATAATATAAAAATATCTACATCTTCTGGCGTAGATAACATTAATTCTAAAATACTAAAAAGCACCATTTTCACTTCTAGTAAAATTCTTTATCACATCTTTACATTCATTATCATCTGGATTGCTACCAGACGTTTGGAAACTCGCCAAGGTCATACCCATATTCAAAGCAGGAAATAAGCGTTACCCAGAGAACTACCGCCCGATATCACTCACGTGCATTTGTTGCAAAATTCTTGAGCACATTATCGCTTCACACGTTTACAATTACCTCGAATCAAACTTTCAGGAAAGGCCTATCGTGCCAGACACAGTTATTTGAATTTACGACTGACTTGCATACTATATGGACAATAACCAGCAATCTGACTGTATATTTTTAGATTTTTCGAAAGCATCTGACCGCATTGCCCCTTAATTTCTAAACTGTCGGCTCTTCGGTTAGATTCACTAACCCTTTCATGGATTCGTAACTTTCTTTCACTAAGACAACAGTTTACAGCATTTAATATTTTAATTTCTCCTACATGTTACGTTACCTCCGGTGTACCACAGGGCCCCTTGCTTTTTCTAATATACATAAATGACTTGCCCGTTAATATATCGTCTCGCATGCGCATTTTTACCGATGACTGCATTGTCTACCAATCAATCTGCAGTACTAATCAACACCTCTGCCTTGAGAATGAACCTAACACAATTTTTAATTGGTGTAACACATGCTTAATGTAACTAAACATCTCGAAGTGCAGTGTTGTCTTCTTTACCCGTAAGCGTGCAAAATCAATTTTCAAATATCACATTATTGCAGCCACCTGGACCACGTTTCATCCTACAGCCACTTTGATTGATTGATTGTAGGGTTTAACGCGCCGACGCAACGCAGGCGATGAGGCGCGCCGTAGTGGAGGGCTCCGGATTAATTTTGACCACCTGGGGATCTTTGACGTGCGCCGAAATCTCGTACACACGGGCGTTTTTGCTTTTCGCCTCCATCAGAAAAGCGGCCGCCGCGGCCGGGAATCGAACCCGCGACCTCGTGCTCAGCAGCGCAACGCCTTAGCCACTGAGCCACCGCGGCGGGTCTGCAGCCACTTAGGCGTAACATTGACAGAAGACCTTTCCTGGAGTAACCATATCGGCATCGTCTGCGCCAAGGCCTCCAGATCATTACGGTTCTTGCGTCGAAATTTGCGTCATGCTCCATCAGGCATTCGTAAACCAGCTTACACAACGTATGTTCCATCGCAGCTCGAGTTTGCGTCACCCATCTGGTCCTCATACCATAAATATCTTATTAACAAGATTGAAGCAATACAGCATATAGCTGCAAGGTTTAGTTCACGCAACTACAGGTACCCTTCAAGTGTATCAGAGATTAAACCAAATCTTTCACTTCACGTGCTTGATCTTCGACGCAACAGTTATCTTTTATGCCTTGTTCACAAATATGTTTACAATTAAGCACACTCAACGCTACATCTCAAAGTTCCGACTAACATTTCACGTAGGGTAAATAATCAACATAGTTTTTCCCGCCAGTACGGTAAGACTGGTACATTTAACTTGTCCGCACTTTCCCTGGACATCAGGCTTCAATAGCATATCCGCCGAACCTAAGCACGACGCATGCCGTGAACTTCTTCATGCTCACTTCTTTTTCGTAATACTGTACCAATCTGTTATCACTGTTTTATGTGAACTTTCTGTTTTCGCATTTTTGTGTATCAAGTGCCTGTTTACTCTTGCCTGCTTTTTATCTTGAATGTGCGGTATGTTAGTCTTTGTTCGCGCACGATATAGCACACGTTATCTTCGTAATTTGCGTTTCTCTAGATATGTATTTACGGCCAATTTCTTATATAATATTTTCTTGGACTGTGGTCCTTTATAGTGCCTTTTTGAAAATCTTGTTACCTTCGCACTTTTCTTATGTACCCCCCCCCCCCACACACACACACACACACACTTACTCAATGCCTTGTCAAGGCCTGTAAGGTACTTTAATTAGATTAAAGGGCTCGTATTGCAAAATGTTTGAGAGACTTTCTGGACAGACATTTGGGATTCCGTTGTGCGGTGTGCGACAGACGCGAGTGCGTTCGACAACGATCTCATAGAGATTGGCAACGTTCAAAATGCCGCGAAGCGTGAACTTGCAATGCGAGTGTTGCTGCGTACTTTTTCTTGCAAAGGCTGCCACACGCAGCCACTCCACTGTTTTCCACCTGGTTGCCACCTGGTTGCTACCCCACTGGTTGCCAAAGGCTTCCACCCCACTGGTCGGAGCTGGGCTGTGGCTCCGCACCACAAATGGACACGCGTACATTTTGAGAGAAGCAAAGAACAAGTATTTCGAAATATGTGCGGTTTCACCGTGATCATTGATTCCCATAGGAATGATGTTTTGCTGGGTTTGAAAACCCAGGATAACCATGTCATAACGACTGTGTTTTCTTCAACTATAAAAACGCGTAATTATACGAATAAGGCTCTTGGGGTTGCGGGGACACGCTGAGGCAAATGAATGATCGTAGTATAACCATTTAGATTGCATTGCGTGGCCTCTGACATGATTGAGGTGCTAGGCATCCAAGCAATCCCTCTATTGTCAAGTTGTTTAAATCTTTTTTTGGCAAAAAGCCAATTGGCTCCAATTCAACTAGAGCCCACCTCGCGCAGCCTGGCTGAAGCTGTTGCTTTAACCGTTAATTGCGCCACTTGAAACCTAAAACCCTTGTAAGGCACCAAAGGAACAGTAAAGACATTGTTTTGTGCTTCAGAGATCGCGCAGGTTTTGCATGTAAACTACATTCGTGAACCTAAAAACTCTACCAAGTGTTAAAATACCACTACTATAATCACTCCATGTTTGGTTTGTGTTTTTATATGAACACTATCAGCCTGTGGCGACGTTTCTAGCGATTGTCGGAAAGCCACGAACGCGCACGTGTTTCCTCTCTTACTTCCTTCATTTCCCCGTTTTCCCTATCTCTCGAACTCCGTCAACCCCTTTCCCTAATGTAAGGGATCCAATGGGAATCAGCGCCGCGTCAACCTCCCTCCCTCTGCCTTTTCTTTCTTTTCCCCTTCGTACATCACGAGTGGGACGTACGGCATACACACGAATCGTTTCGTCGTAGCGAACATGGAGATTTACCCGGGCATAGGCAAACATCATGCCATTACTGCAAGAAACAGTCCTAGAAAGTGGACATAGCAGCTACCTGTGTATCGCCAACGTTATGCACCGCTAGCCTTCCATACCAGGGTACAACAACATCAAGCGATTCCAGTCTCGTTCCTCGAACCTCTTCTATTCGTTTTCTTTCCTCTTTTTTGTTGCTTGTCAGCCCGTAGTTTTCCTTCGCTCCATGCGTCTCTAACCAACCAGTTAAGTTTGCCAGAGTCGAAAACTCCGTCTCCATGCAGAATCGCCAACCGCCTTTTCCGGTGACCCAGACACTTCGATCCGTCCGTGCGACAACCGGCATATGCGCGTTCCCCCTCTCTCGCGAGCTCGCGGTACATTTCTTTCAGCGCTGGCAGCCAATCAAACCCGCGGAACGCGCAAAATAAAGTGTCCCCCGCATTCACCACTGCCACCCCCCCCCCCCCTTTCCGTGTTCCCTAGCCACGCTTCCTTCGCTAATCTCTCCGCCGCCCTATTTTGTCCCCTCGGAGGCACGCAATAGGCGGGCAGTTCTGCGCCCGAAAAGAAGCAAAAGAAAGTTGTTTGCGGGTGCTTGCGACGCTGCCCGTATCGCTCAATTCCGTCTCTCTGTGTGCAGCGCCCGCTGGCGGCGTTCGCGTGTGACGGTGAGCGTACGCATTGATCTGTGTCCCGAAGGTTTGACCATAACGTCCCGCAGGTAGTAGTACTAGGCCGCTTTCGGTTTTTGCTAGGCAACGGGGTTTATAAAGGTAATCTTTCGCGACGCTGCATGGGCGAGGCGCGTGTTCCTTTGTTGTTGTCTTCGTTCTTGTTTTTGCTTTGTTGTTGGTATGCTATGGCATAAATCGACAGCGCTGGGCAGAGATCGTCCTGATAAACAAACGCCACGATCGCCGTGGGTAAGAAGTATGGGGAAATTATAAGAACTATTCCAAACGCCGCAAAATTTCGCTGTGCGCAAAGCTCTGTTCATTCAGTCGGACTTGAAATGCAACGTGAAATTAAGTTTTTTTTTTGTGTGTGTGTGTGGCTGTTTTTCGCAATGCGCAGCACGTTACAAAACAAGAGGACACAAAGAAAAACATGTGCCGAAGACCCTCCATTATAATTTTAAGAGAGAGTATTTGGATGGGGGGGGGTGTATTAGGCAGCAGAGTGAACTTTTGAATCAGAAATTTTGTGTTCTTGAGGTATACCGAAATATTGTTGCCCCAATGCAATCGACTATTTCGACGTTGGATAGAATAGCGTTGAAACGGCGTAGGGTGAAGTGGCGCTTGCTAAAAATTTGCGGTCAAGGAATGTCCTTATATTTTGAAAAAAAGCCAGAGATTTCATTTCATTTCATTTCTTTTCATTTATTATACCCTTAAAGGAGCCATGAAGAGAAAATTCAAGTTGGGCGTATTAGAAAGACTACTTAGTCCCGATAACAACGATACCAATATCATCGCAATCTTCGAAAAAATAACGGAGATATTAAAGAAAACGTGTGAAGCAGTCGCGACCCCCTAGCAAATTTCCCGCAACTTTTCTATGACGTCACGGAACCTTGTTTGTGCGATTGGCGGCCGCCTCACTGACCTGTCGCGACGATACATGACTGGGCGTCTGTAATGGGGCCTCTAGTTCCATTTGACAGCATCAATTGAATGCTAACGTGCAGTTAACGCACTGAAAACTATGTTTTATTGTTGGCACGTATGACGTCATTCTCGCTCATAACACGTCACTGTGGCGCAAAATTTGAATGTTTTTAAATACTTCTTGCTTTTTTGTCGTTAAAAAACATCTTTTGGGGCTGTAATGGAGCTGAGTGAGATACTGAATCCTAGTTCTTTCAAATTATATGAAGTTGTATTTTCTCTTCATGGCTCCTTTAAGGGCCCGAAGGCATTACATAAGGGGGGATAACAGGGTTTGTAGGAGTACTATTGAACGAAACAGAACAAAAAAAAAACAAGAAGGTGAAAATGAAAGCCTGAAAATACAAAACAAAGAATACCCTAAATAAAAATTACACAAAAATGTGCAAAGGTAACAGTGAAGTAAAGTGAACAGAATTCAAAATACAAACAGCAGTTGAAGCATCAATAGGACCATCGGCGCTGAACAGTAGAATTATATCGTTAATACATTATCTGAAGGTCTTACCACGCTTATCTCTACATTGTTTGTTATTGGTGCATGTGGCGATGTCGGCGGGTAAAGCGTTCCATAGAATAATTGCGTTAGGAAAAAACGACGAAACAAATGCTGACGTTCCGCCGGTTATCGGGGCTAATGGGCAAGTGGGGTTTAAGTGGCATGGTATTCTGTGAGGCTGCCTTAGTAACGTGTGTCTTGGTTCTGGCCGACAAAAGCTAGCAATGACGCGGCGTGATTCAAGGGTCGGGAGGGAGAGAGATAGTTTAAGAGCAGTGACGCTGACATGATTTGAATATTGCGAGGTGATAAAGCGTGCAGAGCGGTATTGAATGGATTCAAGTTGTACAGCTTGTACAAGTTGTATTCAAGTTGTACAGCATGCTTGTGATAGATGCGAGATGGCCGATGCATATGTCAATTTTGGCCTTACGAATGTTAGATAGGCTAGTCTTTTTATTTCTTGAGAAGCAAATTTAAGGTTACGGCGAAGATATCCGAGAGTACGTCAGGCTTCCGAGCAAATAGTGTCGATATGCGTTGCCCAAGAAAGCGATGACGTCATGTGCACCCCGAGGCATTTGTATGATAGGACTGAGCTGAGCGGTATATTGTTGATCTGATGGGTGTATTGCGATATGGCATGTTTCCAAGAAAATGAGACTGATTTGCATTTTGTTAGGTTTAATGGCATGTGCCATTTTATACACCATAATCAAATGCTGTCTAAGTTTTATGACAGGTTAAAATCATCATCAGTTGCGTAAATGGTTTGGTACAGTACGCAGCCATCTGCAAAGAGCCCTAGGTTTGCTGTAATCTTAGTAGGAAGGGCATTTATGCATATTAAAAAGAGCAGAGGCGATAGGCTTGCACCGTGCGGGACAACGGACGATACACTGATTAGAGAAGACTTGTGTTCATTAACCGAGGTCAACTGCGTGCGTCTTTTAAGGAAGTGTTCGATCCATGATATCAGGTTAGAAGGGATGTTTAGTGATGATAGCTTAGCTTGTATGTGGTTGTGGCTGACACTATCGAATGTTTTAGAAAAATCCAAGAAAATAGCGTCTACTTGATGGTTATTGTCCATTTTCTGTAGTGTATCATGTATAAATTCGGCGAGCTGAGTCTGACATGAGAACCGTTTACGAAAGCCATGTTGGTGCGGATAAAAAAAAATTATTTGATTCTAGGTAGGTCATTAAGCTAGAGGTGATTGTGTGTTCGAGTAGTTTGGAAGGTATTCTGGTTAGGGAAATTTGGCGGTAGTTTGTTATTAGTGAGCGAATACCGGATTTAAATAATGGTACTATCTCAGCAACCTTCCAATCGCCCGGAACGCAACTTGAGTGTAATGACTGGGTGAATATTAGATGTAGAATCAGGCTGGAATATAACTCAGTGTTTTTTAGAATCTTACTGTTAATGTGGTCGCAGCCTGATGATGATGATAGCTTAAGGCTACAGATCAGGTTGAATATTCCCTCCGGGTTGATCTGGATATCTGGAAACGTAGATGTATGTCCAGATATCTGGATATCTGGACATACTGCTGCGCCAAGTTCAGGGTGCGTTTATTGCGCGGGAAATATTTAAAAATGAAGTTTTTACGACAAACTTCAGGGGTGCGATCATTACGCGAGTGCGATCATTATGCGAGTGAATACGGTAATTTGTCGGAGCGAATTTTGAAGAACCAAGAATTAAAAAGATTAGAAACAATTAATTTTTTACGAAAATGACCTGACAAAATTAAAAAGAACTATATGCTTCTTATACATCTCCGCCAAGGACCGAAGAATAAAGGAAAATGGGTCACCCAAAAAACGTTGGAAATACGAATAAAAATAGCGTAAACGGACCGGCTCTGCAGTTCACCGGTCCGTTTTTTTATTAGCGAACATAATTAGCGATGTAAGGGCACTTCATCGCTATAATGGTATAAATTTACATCATGTGCGAGAAAAAACGAAAGAAAAGTTAAAAACAAGAAATAACCCGTTGTCTTTCGCTACTCATAGGCATAGGTGGCTGTAAAGAACTCCCACTCTAGACAAGCGGAATAGGAATGCTACGCATTAGTTGACCATTATCCGCATTTCTGCAGATTTTTATTTGTTTATTTTCTGTTGCAGCGGCGGCTACATTGGTACCATTCTTTGTGCTGCCAGAGACGACGGCGACTGCGGCCACTTTTCAAGCTTAATGAAGCTTTTGCCTTAATAATAATTTGTACCATAACGCGGACACCTGATAGTTTAGCTTCAGCACCAGCCTTAGCTCATTTACAACAGTTCCAGCGCGACTGGGTCAATTACTACGGAATCCAGAGCCTCCTGGTTCACCAAGTCATGTCCCCATTTCACGGTGACGGCAGTGGCGACAGAGCTGGGTGAAAGTATGGTATTTTCCTGTTAACCATTTTAACTGTACGAGACGGTTATACCACATCTTCTCCGAGATGACCCCTTAGCAACGTGGTCAGGCGCAGAAGGCGTACCGTCATGGGGCGCCGTCATGCCCCGCAGCCATGATCATGCTTGCGGTAACACGGCGATGAGTTACTTTAAAGGGACCCTGCAACACTTACGATAAGCGCTTTCACCCTTTCCTTCGCGTCTGGAACTACTACGAAAGCTATAGTTATCGTCAGCATAGAGCGGCACTGAGTGATTCGCTCGTCCCACCAGACAGGGCTTCCATTTCTGCTTTGTTTTTGTGTCTTTTTTCAAGTTGCTACCAAAAAGCTTTGCCTGCTGCAACTGAAGGAAAGCCGGAGAACAGCCGGCCTTAATGACGTAATTCGAGCGGTCGAAGAAAGTCAAGACAGAAAAAGTTAGAAAAATGTTTTGAGCGAGTTTCCAAGTTATCTGATAGGCATAGAGCAGTAATTTTTGGCTGAGGTACTCTACGACCCCCTGATCTAAATATTGGGTGTGTTGGGTGACTACATTCTTCAAGCACTTAAGATTTCAAAAAAAGTTCTAAAAAGTGCTGCAGGGTCCCTTTAAAATTCTGACGACTAACTATTTACTCTGAAGAGGACTCCCTGCGAAGAATTGTGGCGTTATTAGGAGGTACAAATAGTGGTGGTTGAATGCACGTTAGGGTTTCGACAGCCCTTCACACGCCAGAGGACGAAATTTACCCCCTCATTTTTTCACACAACATAAAATGCGAGACAGGGAAACTGTGGACCGGAATACTTATTCAATTTACAACGGGGAGCACCGTTTTCACCTCGGCGTTGAATTTCATTTTGCTGACTCGTGTTCCTGTGTAACGTTTACGGCTTTCAGTCAGGGATTGTTGCATTTTGATGTCACTTCGGGATCTTTCAAGGGGGGGTCATTATTTATTGAATGCTGGGATGCAGGCCTGGCTTGGGCGAAAACGTTATTGACACGCATGTACGTACGCACGTCACGACGTCCTTCCACGTCATGACGTGGAGGGACCTGGAGATCACACCTTGCCGACCACACCTTGTACCCTTTTCGACAATGCATCGGCGGAGGCCAAAAGTAATCGGTTTTTAATGCCAAAGCATTGAATGCCACATTAAGCAAAAATGCGGCGTCCGGCAAAGGCAGGATTAAAAGATAATTTCAGGGGTGCACCACTTACAGGCCTCCTCCCTCGTTGTACTGGCGTCACTTCCGTAACGGATATGACGTAAGCGAAATCTTTATGAATCCCGGAATAAAACACTTTCGTGTTAAAAATGGCTGACTGAGCGAACAGAATAAAACCAATGAAAAGAAAACATTTCCGCCATCCAGCCCTTCGGAAGTGGATTTCCAGCGAAGCTGCTGTAAAACCACACATGCTGAAGGGGGAGTGTATGAAATGCTACTCGTCGTCTCATCGGGCTTGTTGGTTGCGCCGGTCTTCTCTGGAGGCCAATGCTGGATCCTGCCTAGCCTGAGGCATGCGCTCGCCCTCGAATGATGTCACCCCCCTTCTTATTTCGAGAGCAGCTGGAAACCTAATCTTTACCAGGAACACATCGGGGGTCCCATTGTTAACAGGTGCCTTATCATCCATCATGCGGTTAGATGCATGTTTTTGTGGTTTTTTCTTTACACTAATACTGATCTCTATGCTGTTTGTCTACCCAGCCTGGCGCATGCGTTCGGCGTCTTAGACGAGACTGCTGAGTGTTGCCTGAGTTTTTTGTTTACCACACAAAATTTTCTGACCAACGAGAGGCTAACAGCTTCGCTGTAAAATAAAGCGAGTCTTAGTTTCGAAAGCGGGTCCAGCGGTATAGGAATCAGCCGGTATATCTTAAAGCGTGTGTTAGGGACTTGTATTAAAGCCTAAAGGAGTAATTTGAGCATACTGAATACACAAATAGCAAAGCCCGTCTACGCTAATAGCGAAAACGGAGTTCTTACATGGGCGGCGAAGAAGGGAACGAAGAAGAAAAGAAAAACGACGCAATGGGAAAAGTACACGGTAATGGTAAAGAAAGGGCACAATCGCATTACCGGAGGCTTTCAGGAGAATGTTGAGCATGCTAATTTTACGAAAGCAGCTTAGAGCGTTTACGCTAAGAGCGCATGCGTAGTGCTACCTCGAGCCATTGGCCAAGAGTTGCAACGCAAGTGCGCCAAGACCAACGTCAAAGTGCAAAGCCAACGCTGGCGCTACGAACCCAAAGGAAATGGCGTGCGCCACATACGATGATACAGCGACCGGATAGACGGCGGTTTTATAACGTGAAGGACCAAGGTTTGATTCCGGCTTCAGGAAGCGCTTTTTCTTTCTTTCCAGTCGGCGGCACATGTTATTGTTCCCCGCCGTTGCCGTACCCCTCGGCCGTTTGGGGTGGCCCAGTAGTAGGTTCCCGGTTTCACGGCGTAAAGGTTCGGTGTCCGATTTCCGAGATCTCCTTAGCGACACTTTTAAAATTATGTTTTATTGCGAGATTCGCGAAGATTTCACTTACGTCATATCCGTCACGGAAGTGACGCCAGTACAACGAAGCAAGTGGCCTGTAAAGGGTGCACCCCTGCACACAGAGACTTCTTGCGGGGAAGCAACCTTCAACTAAGAAGTACGTTATAGTTGTGGTTTTCTTGTTTTCGGGTTTTATATTTTAACACGAAAGTATTTTACGCCGGGATACCCCAAGATTTCACTGACGTCATATCCGTCACGGAAATGACGCCAGTACACCATTGCCGAAGCAAGGCGCCAGCACGACGTCGCTCGCCAAGCACACCCACAAATCATGCTCAGCTGCAGATTTCGCTGCACATTTGACTTTCGTGTTTTACCGATTCCTTTGACCGAGTAATCAACCAGTTTTTTTTTTCTTTAAAAGCGCTTTCGTCGGCTCCATGCCTCCTCGCACTTTCCCTCACAGTTCTTGGCCTAGCATTTTTTTGTATCTCGACTTCGCCGATGATGATAGTTTTTGTTACCGATCCGCACGGACCGAAGAAAGCTTTAACAGCTCCGCTAACAATACTACAACCACGCAACGAAGAAGACTCTGACGAGCCATTTAAGGTGTCACACACGCGTAAACACCGACCGCACGTTACAGTTTTATTTGTTAACTATCTGTATGGAGTGAATGGGAGCATTTTTTAGCGCGTACGCATTGTCTTCGGGAATATCGAAAGTACGAAATGTCGTTGATCACCGCCCCTAACTCAAGCCCCTGCTACCCAGAAGGAGTCTCCTAACTGTGTGCTATTCTGAAAGCAATGGCCTTCGTTGCCAGCTTTCGTGGTTTTTGCCAGTTCCTCTCCAGGCGTACTACAGGGTGGTGCCAGCCGAGCAAAACCCTTCTTCGGGAACCTTCTTATCGGCGTTTCGGTATCGACCGCGTGTGTGCTAGCCGCGTCGGACATTAGCCGCTCGATCTTCGATTGGTAGCCCGCGGACGGT
Organism: Haemaphysalis longicornis; assembly: GCF_048455015.1. Taxonomy (NCBI): domain Eukaryota; kingdom Metazoa; phylum Arthropoda; class Arachnida; order Ixodida; family Ixodidae; genus Haemaphysalis; species Haemaphysalis longicornis. The sequence continues at coordinate 114,039,750 of NW_027526225.1, forward strand.
GCAATTTGTGGAAACATGCATCGCTTCGTGCCCATCTGCTTGTTTCGGACGTCGTCGACAATGCCTGATAAGATGTGTGTGCTTGATCTGAACAATACAATTGTCTCGTTCGACCGCGTTCTCTCATCCGAAGCCGACGTTTCGTTGCTCTTGAACTTTAAAACGCAAGAAATCCACAGGACGCTAACGTCGGTTCTTTGTTTCCGTTGGTGCTTCTGTGATGTATTTGTGTAGTTTTTAGAACGATGATTTCTTTCCTTAATTACGTTTATGCCCGTCGCAGCAACAAGATGTTTGATAAGTAAATAGGAAAGTACCAGAGTAAGTACATGAGGCAAACGATAGATATAGAACCTTTTGTCGATCTGTTCAAGTAACGCCACCGAATGCGGTCTGACCGTCATCCATAACAAACACTTCACAGAAAGATGACCTTGCAATTACCTTGCACCACTTGACGAGCTTTCAGCTGCGTTTCAGTTTTATTTTACAAGTTTTAACAAAATATACTATGCATAAATTGTACTCAAAGTTTGGCACTGTAATTATGGTCCTTTATTTACTACACCGACACAAAAACATTCTAGGAAGTCACTAACGTTAATAAACACTAGTAATTAAAGGTGTAAAGTAAAGTTATGCTCACCATATCTAAATGTAGGCGCAATGTCATCTAAATAGTTTAAGGGTTTTATTCAATGAAAAAGTTGTCTAGGCCAAATTAAAACGGCAGCAGATTGTACGAGTACATTCTGCTGAAGGGCAAATTTTATTATCCGTGCAATCAGTATCAAAGTATAACACGCCGCGGTGGCTCAGCGGCTCAGTGGCTAAGGCGTTGTGCTGCTGAGCACGAGGTCGCGGGTTCGATTCCCGGCCGCGGCGGCCGCTTTTCTGATGGAGGCGAAAAGAAAAAACGCCCGTGTGTACGAGATTTCGGCGCACGTTAAAGATCCCCAGGTGGTACAAATTAATCCGGAGCCCTCCACTATGGCACGCCTCATCGCCTGCGTTGCGTCGGTGCGTTAAAACCTACAATCAATCAATCAGTATCAAGGTGTATGAAGTGTTCTGGCAATAAAATTTAAACGCACTTAATACACCCTGCATATGACTGTTAACCCACGACTATCCGTAGCAATGTTTTCAAACATAAAAAAAAAATTCCAGCAGATTACACACTACGGGTTAAAATGTAACAAATTTATGGCAATGAATCGCGGCCCAAAAAGTGGCCCTGCCACGCGTTCTTCAAAAACAAGCGAACTTAAAGCGAACTGACAGAAACTACACATGCAACCGGCGCTTCGTAACTGTCGAAACTTGCACGAAACTCTAAAGCCGTCAAGGGTAATGCTCACTTCTCTCGATGATCTCGTGAGCGCGGCGGGCGTTCAGGTAGGCCTCGTCGAGACCGCTGTCATCACCGTGCGACCAGCTCTGGTCCGCGAACTGGCCCGACTTGAGGTAGATCTCCGGTTCACTGGCCTGCAGAGATAGCAGAGGCACCTCATGTTAGCCCCTGTTGAGATGGCCAGGACCATTGCGAGAACGACAGGCAGATGCTGCTCCGCTGTTGAGTGTGTTGCCTTGAATATATATATATATATATATATATATATATATATATATATATATATATATATATATATATATATATATATATATATATATATATTTCAAAAGCTGCTGCGGGCTGCACCCCGCAACACAATGCAATGCTGCCTGTCCAGTGCAGCACGAGTTAACCCTCCCAGAACATCAGCATGGGCCGATAGCATGCGACCTTCTGACACAAGCACTTAAAGGAGCCATGAAGACAAAATACAAGTTGGGTTTATTAGAAAGACCGCTTAGTCCCGATAACAATGATACCAATATCATCGCCATCTTCGAACAAATAACGGAGATATGAAAGAAAACTTGTGAAGCAGTCGCGACCCCCTAGGCAATTTCCCGCAACTTTTCTATGACGTCACGGAACCTTGTTTGTGCAATTGGCGGCCGCCTAACTGACCTGTCGCGACCACACAAGACTGGACGTCTGTAAAGGGGCCTCTAGTTCCATTTCACCGCATCACTTGAATGCTAACGTGCAGTTAACGCACTGAAAATTATGATTTATTGTTGGCCCGTGTGACGTCATTCTTGCTCATAACACGTCACTGTGGCGCAAAATTTGAAAGTTTTTAAATACTTCTTGCTTTTTTTTCGTTAAAAAGCATCTTTTGTGGCTCTAATGGAGCTGAGTGAGATACTGAATCCTAGTTCTTTCAAATTAAACGAAGTTGTATTTTCTCTTCATGGCTCCTTTAACTACCCCCGCTGCATCAAGGCATTCTGTGGGAAAAAGCAGGCCATCTCAAGTGATAACTAACTTAGATTCCAGGCAAACAAACTACGAGATTGTATATCTAATCGCAAAACTATTATATTTTTATTAGTTGACAAATTCGGTGATGTGGCTGACGATCCACAGCGGATGGTACCAAGGGAGCTCGTGGGGCACAGCGCGTGGGGAGAACGCGTGACGGCACATGAGCAGAACGAATACAACGCCACCACACAGAGCGCTGATTTTCGGGACGTTGTTTTGTGAAGGCGACCTCGTTGTTATAACACTAAATGCAATTTTAGCATAAAAACCTTCAGTTTCTTCAGTATATCTATATCATATATTTATCAGTAGAACCCCGCTTTTACCTTCCCCAGTGCTGCGAATTCCTGGCTGCTACGTTGTTTTTTCTAGTCCCGGCGCACCTCACATAGCGCCCCATTTATTAAAATCCTCACAAGGCACAGAGAACTTTCTCGGATCATTCGTCGCAAGCTGACACTCCGAACCCGCCAGGGCAACATGCGCGGACCGCCATTTTGACGTTTGACGAGTCTTGGCCAGGCTTGGCTACGAAAATGACAGCACGAAGCCGCATGCGGGTGCGATTCATCACCACTAGAGGGCCCTATGTTACTCTGTGCTACCACCATCATCACTGCGCTTACAACGGAAGTTTAACTTCGGAATGCTGTAGGTGCGTGTTTGCCACGAAAGCATACCGCAAGAATAGCACGCGCTCTCGTCGTCATCGTGCGCTTCAAGCTTTTAGAACGCTGTTGAACTTGCAAACGCGAACTTTCTCGTGCCTTAATGGCGTCGGGAAAACGGGAGGCACTTTGCTTTACCTCCATTAAAAGCCTGACGTACTAAAAACAGTAGACAAGCAGTCAGCGTGGAACGAGTCGACATCGATAGGAACCTTACATTGCCACGCGCTTTTTTGTTTCGGTGACTGCAAAAAGCGGAAATCCTACATTCTCGAGTTTTTTTAAGGTTCGAAAGCCAAAGTTGCAGAAATACATGGTTGCAAGTCAAAGCTAGACTGCTTTTGTTCATTTTGGAAGGTTTCCTCGCTGGTGTGTTTTATTGTTTGTTAGGTTTTGTTTTCCCGGTCCGGCGAAAAACGTATGAACGGGGTTACACTGTAGTCAGAAGCCCTCCCCCCGCCCTCCCCATACTGCCCTACCCCAAAAAAACGGGAAAAGGCTCTCAAGAGGAACACCTACACGCGCACGCGTGCCCACGTGTACACGCACAAACAGAGAGAGAGAGAGAGAGAGAGAGAGAGAGAGAGAGAGAGAGAGAGAGAGAGAGAGAGAGAGAGAGAGAGAGAGAGAGAGAGAGAGAGAGAGACCGAGAGACAGAGAGAGGGAGAGAGGGAGAGAAAAAAAGACCAGCAGCCAAGAACGCCAAAGAAGTATAGGAAAGTAGCTCAGCATTGTTCGTGTCGGAACATTTTTAACTTTCTATTAGATGTTTGAGATTAAAAAAGAAAGTGTAAAAACCATGCGCTCAGGAGTACCGGTACGATGCCATACCAAATGGGCACGCGGGGAAGCCGTACTCCCCTTTTCTTTCTTGGGTATTCGCGTAATTGTACGAGGACAGGTGGTGTCCTTAGTGAAGATGTACCGGCCAAGTGACGAGGGTATGCCGCACCTAAAGGAACTCGAGTCGATGACCCTACAGCACAGCCCACATGGACAACACCAGGAAAGACGGGAAGTACGTCCGCGCAGCCACTACGGCGCGCTGCACGTGTGATACCGGCTCCTATCCGACGGCCTGGCACCTACTGTGGGATTGTCCCGGCCTGAACGCAGAGGAACAAGCTCTAGGGTCTCGGCGTTGGCACATTGGAGGAATGGACAGACTAGCCCCCTCACCTGTATGCAGCAAGCACGACACTTTCTTTGTGGGAAACAGACCTAACTGGACGAATGTGACGGCCATCCCACTCTCTTTTCCTGTTTTCTTCTACTCCACCAATTGTACAGATTCCCGTAAATTCGTAATAAAGTTCCCTTAATTTAAATTGCATCCTACTGTTAGGCGTAGATGCCAACGCCTCTCCGTCAACTCGGTGTGAGCGGGCCTTCGCTTTAATCCCCGGGATGTTACTCGAGCGTCTACTTCGTGTCGGAAGTAGTCAGCTAGCGGGTAACCCTCTTATGCTACTTATAGCGCCAAGACTGCCATAACTGAGGCTCTCGCTGTGCATGTAGCAAATCAGAATATAGAATGAGGGGCTCATTGTGTGAACACAGAAAGGAAAGCTAACCGTTTTCATGTAACCCTTTTGACACAATGTAGGCCCGGTTCCAGAGATCTTATCAGAGTGTTTCGGTAGAACAACCAGTCTACGAGGAAATGCATTAGTTTTTTGACAGGACGCCATCAGCTCAACTGTGATTAGCCGCGTATCTACACGAGTCGCTGCAAATGTCGTCGAAGGACGATAATCGTCAGCTGCCCCCGCCACATAACACCCTCTTCACCCTCTCCCATTCCTCCTGATCTTCCCCTCCTCTATCGCTTCTCTTATAACGAGTGCGCCGGAGATTTGCTAGATCCAATTCAATTTTTCCGCATTTTCACAGCCCGCGCGCCACTCGTGATGCCTTTTCTTGTTCTTGTATCAGCTCGAGCCGGTATCTTTTTAGTTCCTGCTTTTATCTCGCTACTCTTCAAGGCCGTTTTTTTATGTGCCATCGTGAAAATCAATCCAAGCTGTGCTCTTACTAAAGAGGACAATGGTACCCTGGGTTATGTACTTATATTTTGACGAAAATATGTCTGGAGTTTCCTTTACCCTGGATATTGGTGACATGTACGAGCCATGAAAGTACTTAACTTTAGTAGTTCACATATACTCCGTCGTCAAGCATTTATTCACCTGTTTTTTTTGACCGGGCGGCTTAACGGACAGACAGACAGACAGACAGACAGACAGACAGACAGACAGACAGACAGACAGACAGACAGACAGACAGACAGACAGACGGACGGACGGACGGACGGACGGACGGACGGACGGACGGACGGACGGATGGATGGACGGACAGACAGACAGACAGACAGACAGACAGACAGACAGACAGACAGACAGACAGACAGACAGACAGACAGACAGACAGACAGACAGACCAATTTTTTGTGTCTAAGTAGCGCTAGAAAGGTATCGTCTTTGAAAACTGGCCGTTAACCATCACAACTGTCGCTTTCCTGTTTGGCACATGTACAACGTTGGTGGCCTTTAGGGTCTCACCAATCATTCTGTCACCTTCGGAGAAAAAAAATTGCAGGTCAGCCATCCTGGTTGCAGGTTATCCCAACGGGCCCACCCAGTGTGCTGGAGCACATGCATATGCGGGAACCAATCCCGCATTCCTGAATGGTAGCTATTTAAATGCGTCTAGCATGAAAAACGCTGGCGATCAGCAGTTATTTCAGCCACGGTTAAGAAGTTAAGAAGTTAAGCGTACTTAAACCTCACTGTTAGAGGACCCCTCGTTTTGCAGTTAGTTTTTCGTGGGAACAAATGATTGTTCTAAAACGCAACCTTGTTCGGTGAAATAGCGGGCAGTGAAATTCGGTGAAATAGCGGTGTATATGCCTAATGAACGGCCTAGTTCATTAGGCATATCGAACATTAAGTTTCATCGACGCCGGCTAAACTGACCGGCGAAGTCTTAACTTCGCACAAGGTGTCGCTCAAAGTGGCCACAAAAAAAATAAAAAGAACGAAAGCATGCACCAAGATTCTGCTTTTGCGTTTGCTCACACCATTCATTTTAAACCCGCAAGAACCTGTTTCTTATGCATGGTACATGTAGGTGTACTTATTTTCCTTCCATAAGCTCCACACTGCCTGCTACTTCCCACAAACTGCGTTCGCGTGTTTTCTTTTTGATTCTGTTTTTTCAGTCCCGTGGGAACCGGTAGGGGCGGGAAAGTGCGTTTTAGAGTAGTCCCTCGAGTGGTCCCGTAAGCAGTGCCAGCGGCGGCAGCCTCATACGACTAAAGCTTGGCGAAACTTATGCATGCGGGCGAAGGGAACTTTTCAATTCCTCGCCCGTAACGCGGCCTGCGACGGGCTCGGGGAAACTGCGCTATTCCTGTCGCGCCCGCTTTGGTGTTAAAAGAGCGCGAGTTCAAAATGCAGTTCGCGGAACTGTCGGGAAAAGGTTCTTGGCAGAGCAAAAAAGAAGTACAAACGCTTCGCCAGAGAGCGCCGGTAAATAAATAAACGCAAGCAGTCTTGAGGTGTGGGCGAGGCGTAACCTATTTTCTCGTTGGTGTAGAGGGTGATGCCTTGCGCCGACAGCGCCTAAGTTCCGCTGCATTTTGAGTGCCGCGAGACGCTTTGAGCCCTCGGCAGGCGCAAGAGGGATGAAATATTTCGGCAGAGTGCCGGCTTTTGTTGGGATAGGAGACCCAATAAAATGAGAGAAAGCTGCACTTTAACAGGCTCCGTGCCACTCGCGCACCCTGTCGCTGCAGCGTTTGCGCAGCGCTGCGAGGTTGTTCAGTTCGTGTTTTATGTAAAAATTCATGAAAGTTTGCACTCACGTGCAAGATTTGAATGGCGAAGCTATTGTAGGTGATCACTGACGGACACAGAGTTGAGTTTTAATATTGTTGTGGTGTTGTGGTTGGGGCCAGCGGCATGGCATTTCAATGACCTTACGTTCAGCAAGGTCAGAGTGAGCTCATTGTTTCGGTAGACGTTCTCGTACGCTACTCTGAAAAAGTGACTTTTCGTCTTTAGCGAATGCTTTGCACGCCAGAACCCGACGTTAAACACCTGTTGTGGACTTGCTCGGGTCTCAGAAATGCCCTAATTCAACACCATCGAGGCACAGGGTTCCATCCTGGGAGACCCCCAGATCTTAAGAGTTGGATATGGGGACCCCAGTACCGGTCTCCTCGTGGATTTTTGCGCGGAACTGGTGCAATGTTGTGCCTTTAAAACTTCATGTTATGTCATCGGGCAATCTCTCGCAATTAAAAAAAAAACTATCCTCCACCGGGCGGGTGCCCTAACAACTGCACCTGTTGCTTTTAATAAAGATTTGTTTCATTCATTATCCGTGGCCGGGCTATGTGGAGTCAAAGATCACCTACAGCAGCTTCGACATTTAGGTCGCAGCTCTTCTACCGCTAAGAGCGCAAGTGCACGTTCACACGAGGGCGGACGAACGCGAGCCGTACGCTATGACGTTCCCTTCTCGTTCCGAGCGAGTGTTTCCACGATACGGCGAACGCTGGAGTTTCTTTTGTGGCCAGTGTTGGCCAATCTCCCTGAGTGGGTATGCTTAGCTTGATGAACATGAGCTCGAGGAACGCGTTCACGAGCGCTCGGCATCTTCTTGGCATTTTAAACTGCGGACACCATACACAAATAAGTTCCTCAAAACCTTTGCTGTGAATAATCTTTTCCACAGTAGTTTCTTTTTAGGTTCAAATTGGTGCACTTCTAAGTACCGCCATAATTATTGTTAATCAACATGTTTTATCTCCACTGAAAGATAAAGGCCGCTTCTATTGACTTCCAGCAGCTCTTATCCTTGGCTTGAATCTATGCATTCTTTCCCACTGAATTCCCTAATCTCCTCCCTCCACCGACTTATCGGTCGATATCGACATCGATATCGGCTCAAATTCAACATTTACTAGATGCTGTTGGTACGCTCCAAAAAGTACATTTTGTTCTGGCTATCCTTCGGTAGACACTCGGGAGTCAAGGCGTAATGCATTCCAAACCATTATCGTGGGCCTGCTTTACATTTCGCTGCAGCCAACTGATATTTACGAGGTAAACACCTAGTGCCGGGGAAGGGTTTCTTCGTTAGCTCCTCATCATCCCCAACGTACACAAATTCGCAAATTACTGCATCCACGAAATGACTTTCCACGCAAAGGAAGGTGGCGGTCGATTGGAATAGCCGCAGTAATGGTTACACTGCAAAACAACGTTTTGTTACGTAATAGCGCCAAACGTACGAGAAAATGTTCACCTGGAATAAACAAAAAAGTTAATGCGCTGAACGAAGAGTGTACATAAAATCTTATTTTTACCAAAAGCTATGCAAACTAGTTTTAAAAAGGTATATCATACAAAAATTTCATCGCACGCGTCTTCTAGATTTGTCGTCGTAGTTCATCCCAAAGTCCCAAATGAGCGTCTACCTAGCTCCACGATTTATCTGGTGCTGTCGCCACCTTTGCCCAATCTTATTCATAGACGTCTCACTAACTTGTCGTATGTGCTAAGTTGTGCATGCGTTCACAAGCCGCAGACAGCCACACCGTTTTTAAAAAGGGCTTGGACAGAGCTCCCGAAAGGAATGGATTGTTTATAAAGTTTTAAAAAGTTTTCTCGTGAGCACGTAGGAATAGCTGGAATGTTTGACTACAACCACAATGCCCATGACTAAAATTAGGCGTAGCATGGCCACATATGCAGCTACAATATCAAGTGAAGTGCCATTCACTGGACCTAACCAGACATTTATTTCAAAAATATCAACCACCTTTGCTCTATTTTCTGAATTTATATTCCGGTGTCTTAAATTTGTTATTACGTTCCTCCAATACATCATCGAGCGGGGGGAGGGGGGTGGGGTGTTCTGATACAACACGAGATGTTAAGTTCTTCAATCCTGAGACATGGTGAATAGATTTTGATGCAGCCAGCTGCCTCAACTAGTATGTTACCCAAGGCGAATTTTTCATTCATTAAAGGCCCCTTTTGCCTTCGCTATAACGTGAATTCACCGCGGTTGATAAATGTCTCAGGCATTCCACTCCTAAGAAACAACGTGGGAGTTCCGATTATTGGCCGCAGTGACTGTTTCTCTGATTACAACAGAAATTTAACCACCCGCATGTCTAGCTGCTTCGGCGTACTTCATAGATCCAGTGATTTAACGTAATGCGTTGCTCTCTTTTTCGACATAGCCCTGTCGTAGCTTCTTTGCGAATACGGGCATATTTTTCTTTATCGTTAATATCAATTCATGCTAGACTACAGAGTAGTTAATTCTAGCGTTTCCTGGAGGAAACGTTAGGTTGTAAGGGGTGCTAGCAGCTGTCAAGCACCCTTTATTGCAGCAGTCACGAGCGAGAGAAAGATTATGGGTGCAGATTTAGGAGGGGTTTCGAGGCACATTAACTAGGGAAGTGTGATGGTGTTAGGCAGAAAGGCGCATTTGCTGCAGTTAATGGCGCGAACATCTGTTGCAGACTGCCTGAGACTCTGACGGTATTGCGGAGACCACGCATATGTGTTCGGGGCAAACGGGAACAGCCACTACGCCAGCCACAAGATTGATGGGGCGAAGCAAACAAATCGATTTCTCCTAGCGCTGTACATTTTTTTCTGTCCTGATTCCTTCATTTTCTGTTTAATTTATTTTAGCCTCGTCTGTATTTTGTATTTATGCGTTTGTAAAGCTTCGAATCACACGCTTTAGTGGCAGAGAAGCTAAAGTCTTCCCTTGGTTACCGGAAGAAGCCGCCGGTTTGATTTCCAGTGAAGGTGAGTACATTCGCGATCCAGGTGAAAAGGAAAAGCACCTACTACCACAACGTTTTGGCGTGCAACACTGGATAAATCAAGGCTGAAAGAAATTCATGGCCTAGGCTTACTTCAAAGCTTAGATGTTGTTGCCACTCCCTAACTACAAATTGGGAGGTTTTACATAGCTTACAATTGTTTTTGTACTGCGTCAATGAAACTTGAAACACAAGATCGATTTTTTTACAGAAAATAAGGAATCTGTCTGAAGCATACTTTTTTTTTTCGTCTTCTTTTTTTTCGGGGGGAAGGGGAAGGGGGGAGACGAACCAGTGTAGTATTTCATCCGTTAACAGTATCTTAAAATATTTTACGCGATATTGACTACCAAAAGTCGTCGAGGCTAACCTACTAGGAATTCCAGCGGGCACGCTGTGGTGACGTTTATATATTTTAGTACGGCGCACTAAGGTCGAAAAAGGTTGGGTTCAAGTGAATAGCGTATACAAGCCTACGTGAAGGCTGAATTTTAAAAGGAACGGCTAAATCTTCACGCAGGTGAAACACAGAAGCAATATTTCGTCGCGTAGTAGAGAACTTCTACTGGCATATTGCTCTGCTGCCCTCCATCAAATAATGCTCCAAAGCTCAAAAGCGATGTGCTGCTGTTTAACCCGAAATTCAGATTGCGTACTTCTACGACCCCTCGGTTCGTAAAAGACTTACTAGCACAAAACCCCTATTGCAGTTCTGGTATCTTGATTATTTATTCATTTTCAGGGAAAAAATTAAGAGAAAGTTCGCTTACCTATGTGTAGCCTGAAGATATCTTCCCGTAATCCCAAAACAAATACCTACAAGTAAAGTAGCTAAGCTCCAGAAAACGGGTGTAAAACATGTCATCCTGCCCGCACTCATTTTACTGACTGTGTTCTGTGTATCCGAACTAAGTGCTAGAAACAACGCTCACTCGCGTTCTAAAGAAGGCTGTGCAATAAAGTCGTGTGCTTCAAACAAATGCGGCTTACGCGCAAGGTCAGGCGTCGAAATGCAAGTCTCGAGTCCGTGCGCCGCCTTGGGCCCCACGGCCGGCGTCTGCGCCGCGACTGGGTCGAATGGCGCGCCCGTCGTCAAAACGCGTGCGCGTGAGCGTCGTGTAAACGTCCCGGTGGCCGCGGCAACAGACGGACGCACGGCCACCCGCGCCCAGAAGTCATCAATGGGAACACGCGCAGCACGCGGCCGCCGCGAATGGAAGGCGCTCGAAGCGCTGTGCGTCGCGTATATATAGACCGGGACGCAAATTGACGGCCTGTACTTCGTCGAGTAGAGGAGGGGAGCGCGCATGTCGAACCTGCTCAGAGGAGAGGGAGGGGAAAATGACTTGTGCCGACAGGTAGAGGAGGGCGCTGCGGAACCGTACTGCGCCACGGCCACTACTGCAACACTGCCGATAAACACTTCTACTCTTTCCTTCGCGCCAGAGGCACTTAGAAGGTTATAGTTACTGCCACTACATGGCGCTGCTGCATGATTTTCTTGTCACAGCAGATCCCTATTCTTGTCCCCACTTTGGTTTTGTTGCTATTTTCTTTAAACTGGCTTCTAAACGCGTTTATTGCTGCACTGACGTCGCTCGACCTCGTAAACAATGACCAGACCGCGAAAGATATCAGTCTTTCCAGCAAGTTTTCTTAGCTAGCTAATGGTCATATAGAAGTACTATTTTGCTTCATAGCTTCGTGGCTGTCCATTGAAGGGGCTCGCATTGTTGTTTGCTGCGAACAAAAGTAATGTAAGATGAAAAAAAATTCAAGAAAGTGTTTCAAAGGCCTTTAAGCTTAGGTGTTTGCTGTGACTATATGCGGCGGAACCCCGCATTAGAAGACGAGGTCGCTTGGTGCTGAATTCATTTAGGGCGTATAGTAGTCTCTAACTTCAACGGGATCATCGGCACACGAATGCATTACTACCCCCCCCCCCCCCCGCGGGCTGAGAAAGAGATAAGTAGTGCAAAGAAACCTTGGTGCGGAGAAGGGTCAATTTAATTCCGGCAGTAGCCACGGAATTGTGCCATTTAACCCCACCAATCTAGACATTGGGTGGATGTTTAATGGAATTGCTATTTCTGCCCTAATCCTGCAAGTTAGTCGCTTCCATGACATTCCATTGATTGATTTGATTTGATTGATTGTAGGGTTTAACGCTCCGACGCAACGCAGGCGATGAGGCGCGCTGTAGTGGAGGGCTGCGGATTAGTTTTGACCACCTGGGGATCTGTAACGTGCGCTGAAATCTCGAACACACGGGCGTATTTGCATTGACATTCCATTTCAGGTACTCAGCTTTTCCACCCCGTTACGTTCGGCGCAGACATAATACAAATGTGAAACAGTTACGGAAATGTGTCATTTAGGCTTTTCACGCAGCGACAAATTATCTCTGCAGCGTAATCATGGCCCATTCATATCTATCTGATGAATCCACATTTGCTCGTTCCTTTCGGTTGCTTTCAAAGCATCATAAACTCGATTCTCTGTCCACCTGTAAAGCGTGCTTTGCCTGCCAGGCACTTCTGTACTGCAACTGAACAATCTTTCAGGCGGACAACGGGGGAAATCCAGAGATTGCAACTTCGTCTATTAAAATGAACCGTATTTACAAGTCGAACCAATGGTCGACCTTGGTGGGTTGCAATCATTTAAAAAGTCAAAGTATTTTTATAGGCTGTGTCACGTGATTTAAAAGTTAAAATAAAGGTATTAGCACGAGGCAATAGAGTTTCCTACGTGAAACTTGTGCAATAGAACTCTGGGACGGTCTCTTTTTGATGCGTAAGCATTCTTTGCCAAATACCGAGCAGTAATGACCGTGTGACGCCTGAAATCTGCGCAAAAACGCAGAATTTGCGCTGTTAACGCATATAATAGTTTCAATTCTGTAAAAAGGGATAGTACTTGGGTGATGAAACAAAGCTAAAAATGCACAGAACCGGTGTAGGAATGCTTATGCATGAGTAGACACTTCCCGGAATATCTGCGCATTTTATTGTGCCCGTGGTAATCTTAGGCTAAGAAGCTGAAGGGGACCAGAATTTTTCGAATACCTCAGTTCGGCGGTACAAGCAAGACGCCATCGTCCTGGATGCTGTTTTCTGTAAAGTAGACACTCTTGTAGGAAGTGCGGATGGAAACAGGGGAAGCAGATACTTCTCGAAGAGTCAGGCTGCCCGCACTTTGTAGCCGCGTAGCAACTGCTTTCAACTTCTTTGACGTAAAAATTACAGTCGCTTAACGCACGGGGATAAGTGGTGCGAAAAGTGCAAGTACTGAACACTGCACCACCCTTCATCACGCATAAAGCTCCATTTCTAGCTACAAATAAGATAAAGCAACACGCCCGACCAATCAATATTTTTACTTCGGATGGCCGTGAGAATAAGCAGCCATAATGCATGGCGCTCCGCTGTACGTGGCGCTTATAGAATATTGATGAAACGGTGCAGAATATGGTTCGCAACGAACAATATGTTGAAAACGTGAAATGAGTGAGTGAGTGAGAGAGTTAGAGAGTTAGAGAGTGAGTGAGAGAGTGAGAGAGTGAGTGAGAGAGTGAGTGAGTGAGTGAGTGAGAGAGTGAGTGAGTGAGTGAGTGAGTGAGTGAGTGAGTGAGTGAGTGAGTGAGTGAGTGAGTGAGTGAGTGAGTGAGTGAGTGAGTGAGTGAGTGAGTGAGTGAGTGAGTGAGTGAGTGAGTGAGTGAGTGAGTGAGTGAGTGAGTGAGTGAGTGAGTGAGTGAGTGAGTGAGTGAGTGAGTGAGTGAGTGAGTGAGTGAGTGAGTGAGTGAGTGAGTGAGTGAGTGAGTGAGTGAGTGAGTGAGTGAGTGAGTGAGTGAGTGAGTGAGTGAGTGAGTGAGTGAGTGAGTGAGTGAGTGAGTGAGTGAGTGAGTGAGTGAGTGAGTGAGTGAGTGAGTGAGTGAGTGAGTGAGTGAAAAGGGTAGGAGGAGGTGGCTTAAAGAGAGAGTGTTGTGAGACCTTTACGTTATCGTTTTATTTCCTGTAATCTTTGTACAGACCCTCCAGAATCGGCATTATAACCAATAAGTCGTCGAGTGAAACGCGGCAACGGCTTTGCTGTCTCCCTCGTTATCCACACTCCCAACCCCACGTTCTACTCTCACTCTTAACTATGAACGCGAGAACTTATGAAACGTTAGCTTGTAGGGCGCTATGTCGGGCGAGAGGAAGGAGCCTCAGGCAGGACATAGCGCCCTACAATTGGTTACCCTACCGAGCACGCCACCGAGGTTAATGTAGAGCCATATCCCTCGACAACCAGGACTCAACCCGTTTACGAGAAGCCGGCGAAGCAGTCTCAGCCTTGACCGTTCGGCTTCCGCAATTCTGGGAGCGCCACCCGACGACCTGGTTTCTGCAAGCAGAGGCGCAATTCCAGCTGGCTCGGATCACCTCTCAAGAAACCAAATTTCTCCACATCGTCGGAGCCCTTCCGCCGACAGCCGCAGAGGAGATCTCCGACATCCTCGCTTCGTTCAACCACGCCTGCCTGAGGCCCCTTCCTCTCGCCCGACATAGCGACATAGCGCCCGACATTGTAGGGCGCTATGATCGCAAATAGTCCGGCTTGGCACCACGCAAGCGGGCAGGGAGATACTCCACAGGGCGGGTCTGACGTCACCGGTGGACCCCCTGCCTGAAGAGGGAGACCAAAGGATACACGCGGGCAAGAAGCATCTACTTGCGCAGCAACTAGTCGTGCCTCCACTTCCCCGCAACGTGCAGCCGGGGCTGGACGAGGGACGTCGTAGAGCACGAGCAAATGCGTTAGCGCACATGTATGAAAACGATGGCTCGGCATATTACGTCGACGCAGCCGAACATCAGCACAAGACCGGGGTCTTTGCACTCTCGGTAATACGAGCACGCGATGGTCAGTGTGTAACGGCCGGCAGTGTCCGGACCCGTACGGCCGTGCAAGCTGAAGAAGCTGCCATAGCGCTTGCGTTGACCTGTCAACCCGGTCAAACCATCACGATACTGAGCGACTCCCTCTCTGCTGTCCACAGATACAGCAGAGATGCGATAAGCAGCGTTGCGTGGAAACTGGCACCCACAAACAGAATGGCCCGAGCATACCTCAGATGGTTCCCGGCGCACATGAGAAACTTATCGAAGGGGACCCCCAACCGCAATGAGGAGGCGGACAAAGTTGCACGAGAGATCGCACACCGTGTAGCGACTGCCGAACCTCTCACGTCGCGGGCGGAGGGAAATGAGACTGACTGCGACAGCTCCAATGAAATGCACCCAATCCTGAACTATGGAGACGTACTCGCCTGGCATCGGGAGCAACGGAGGAAGACAGTGCAGCCACACCCACTCCTCACCCGTACCGAGGTAGTGCTTTATCGTCAACTACAGACAAACACAGTGATTACGCCGGCGTTGGCGCGTTATGTGTGTCCAGGATACTACGCAAGTGACACGTGCTGTGTGTGTGAACTGGTGCTAGCAGACTTACCACACGTAATGTGGGGATGTGTAGAACACGAAACTCAGGGGTACCCGCGGGTGCTCCCCCCGAATGTGCAGTGCGCGCTCAATTCTACGGACCTCAGTGCGCAACGGACGGTGATCCAGCAGCTGGAGCTAGCCCTGGCTAGACAGAAACGAGGCGGATCGGGCAGTCACCAAGGTGGTGGCTGTAATGCCCCTCACGCCCGGTCTCCCCAGGCACATTAGTCATCCAGCCCGGTCCTTTCGGGGACTCCACGGACGGGGCGGAGTCCTGCGTGACGCACCCCCCGGTGCCGGATTTCACCGAATAAATGTCTTTATCTCTCTCTCTCGGGCGAGTGGAAGGAGCAGGCAGGACGACCGTTCGTTGCAAGGCAAAACCAGATTCTATTTTGTGAGCACCGGCGAGACCCCCGTGTCCTCGTGCGCCCGCGCGGCCACGCAGCCTGTGACCATGTCTATCGGGCTGCTGCGCGATGAGCGGCACTCGATCCAGCGATGTCGCTGGAGCTGGTGCTACAACCTTTTTTTCGTGCAAAGTGGCTTAAGGTTTTTCCACCCTGCTCCAATTCCGTTCATATGTACTACTTGTAAACTTCCAGCCCCCACTGAACTCATTCTTTGATCACACACTAGATTGAGGAAAATCCTTAAAAGATCTCGCCGTTTTCCAATCTCCGGCCTTTTATATCCAACCCCTATTTTTCTTCAGTCCTGGCAAACCCATACGCACCTGCTCTACCAATTGGGGACTCCTACGCAGTATCAAGAAAATGCGGGGTTTTCATTGTTTGAATAAAGGTTCATTATTTTAATAAAATTTAAATCAGGAACTGTGCTGAAAGTACACGGGAAGAATCAAGAGAGAGCGCAGTCTTGATTGTGAATTAATAAAGCAGCTTACGTGGGAAGCAATGCACCCTAATGTATAATACGTGCAACACGTGGCCTTCTTTTTTGTGAATACAATTTCACAAGACAGTTGCTACCTAAACACAGTTACTTGAATTAGAGGTAAGCAGCTTACTCTACTGCTTTATTATTTAGCGTCTCCGCTAGGGGCGTGAATGAACCCGTTACAAAAGTACTGCATAAAACTCCTTTTCTTAAAAAACACGAGAACACAAGGCGCAGAAACAAGTATTCTTCGAATCGAGCAACGAGATAATAAGCGTGAATAATTGAATAGAAACGATCGACGGATCGTGGAATCCTGTAGGCATTGAACTTGAGTTTTGCACTGTCGCTTACAAAAAAAAACGCAATAGAAAGCTGTGCGAACCCCAAAACACACAAGAAGAGACTCCTCTCCTTATTCTTTAATGAAAGAACTCCTCTCCTGCCCAGGAATTTGTAAAGACATCGCGTAATTCTCAAGTGAGAGCTTGAAATAATCGTCCACCGTTTTTTTTTTTTTCGCAACACCATACACCGTTTTCTTTTTCACCTTTCTGCCCTTCTGCCGCTATTCTTCTTACGTCACTCTTCGGAACTTTCTTCCGTTCTATTTTGCTACTTTGTTTTTGTAAACAGCACAGAGCGAATGCCAATGCCTCTAAGCGCGGCATTATTTGCCGCCGACAAAACATATTTTATTCCCTTTCTTCCCCGAATCCCGGTTTCCTTTTCTTGCTGCCACCTACACTGTGGGAACTCCGGCTCTTCTGATTATTGACCAGCACACAAAATTTCTAACAAAGAGCTTTGGTATTTCTATCCCCATTCTGTCGTCATTCCTGCAATTTAACGCCGTTTTCGTGCTATTAAAGTTCCCCGAGCGCTTTTCCATCGCCTCGCCAACCTTTCTCCGCGGTCACGCATTCGAAGCTTTAAGCTTGTTTGCACGGCATCAAGAGCACGTCATATGGTGAAAAACGCTGACAGGTTCCTTCGGAGCTTGTTCGCTGGTTCCAGGCGTCTGAGGCACGCCTGCGTATTGTTCGAGGCACTTGCCGGAGCATTTTTATTCCACGCGGCGTTCTCTTCTTCCAAACTTTGCGCACGGGAAGTTTGCCGAACTTCTTTCTAATGCTGTTCGTTCCTGGGATTTCCTGTGCGCAGTTGAAAGGAGAAAAGTTGTTGAGTAAGTCGTGAATGTTTAAGGAGCTTCCTAAAATTGAATGACGGCCTTAACACCATAGCCGTCGGAAAATTTTAGCCCGTTAATGATTACTTGGAGTGACGCGGTACTCAAGCTTGTGAATGGGCTTGGCTCAAATTTTCTTTTTACTTTATTTCGTGGTGTTTTTTCTAAACTTAAGCTCTTCGAAGTGTCTTTTATTTTCAGTTATGTCTCTGTCAATTTAGACAAACCCGTAACATCATCTTCGCGCCCTTAACGCGCTCAGAAATGAAAAAGGGTATTTTTCTAAGTCTCGGTAAAACTGGCGATAATGCTGCTGGTTTAAGCCGATAATGGCGTGAGCTAATGTGAGTTAAACTTGTATTAAGGAACACAGTGTAATAGGACTGTTTAATAATTCAAATTGTTCGCAACAGTTCGCATCGACGGCAATAGAAAACATTTAAAACCATGAAACGCGCTGCAGTTACATCCGACCGCCAACGCATTTGACCCCGACCTTTAGGCAAACATAAAAAAAGCTAAACAGTGTCCTTTACAATCCACACTTATCCACACACGTTGCTTATCCACACACGTTGACTATATGAGACGCTCTTATACCGAGTAGTTTAAGCATTACTTTTGCACGGAAGCAGCGCCTAGATGGTGCGCCCGAGCACAGGTGCGCACCAGGTACAAGCACAGGTACAGGTGCTCGTACCTGTACAGAGTACAGGTACGAGTACGAGAAATGGTGCGCGCCGAAAAAGGGGAGCAACACAAATTAGAAATATCTTGAAACACTTGTGGGTAAAGGATCCCGCAGTGGGTAAAACATCACGGGATCACTGAATTAGAAGAATCATACCGAAAAGGAGGAGTTCCCATCCCTCCTTGCCACCCAATCTCTGGCCTCAGTCATGCTTCTGACGCTTCTGATTGCATAGACTGGGAGGTGAGTGGTAATTCAGACCTTGATGATGAATTAAGTTTTAAGATCGCACTATTGATGCTCGTTTTGATGAGCGTCTCGTTGCATGTTATTTGTAATAATTACAGGAGGACTCCCGACCTGGCGCTGTTTAGTCGAGATTCACACGATGGAGAAATCCCGTCTTTCTCGCTTGGGGAGCCCGCTCACGTGACCCATTTTAGGCTCAGCCCCTCGGCGGGGATCGCCCACGAACGTTCCGGGTAAGAAAATGCCACCACATCTTTTCGGTCGACCGCAGCGGACCTCGTCAGGGAATGTAACCTGTTTTTGGCACTGCGGTCACGCGGTTTTAGGTTGTAGCGGGTGCGAGGGCGGCTTTTCCAACGCGGCGTGGTCGACACGTAAGGCAGTGACAGGTGCGAGCGCCGTTTGAAATGTTGTTGTTTGCGCTGCTGTTGTCCCGAGAAGGGGGAGAAGCGCGCCTTGGCGTTAGCGGTGCCGTGAGCGGTCGAGAGCTGCCTCGCTTCCTCCGCGCTGTCGTCTGGTAGTCGCTCCGCACGTGTGAATGCACCGCAAAGCCGGACCATCCGGTAACGTTACGTTGACGTCACATATCCGTCCGCCTCCACGCGCCTCCTCGTCTGTCATGCGAACCTCGTTTTATTTTCTGGAGAAAGAATTAACAGCTACGTCCTCTGCTGAACAAATCAGTATGAACGCATAGTATGATTACAGGTAATGGGTGTGTATTACTAGAAATGCAAATGTGCGTGCACACACACATATATACATACACACGCACGCACGCAGCACACACTGCCCACACACTTACGTAGGCAAACCCGCACACATACGCGAGCGCACACATTAACAAACACACAGACAAACAATAAAACACACGTGAACATGTTCGTGTGCCCGCGCATCCATTCGGGCGTTCCCACGTGTGCGTGCGAGCGTGAGTGGCTGCGCGCACCACATTGAAATCCCCTTATGACCCGCCGTGGTGGCTCAGATGCTAAGGCGTTGTGCTGCTGAGCCCAAGGAGGCGGGTTTGATTTCCGGCCGCGGCGGCAGCTTTTCTGATGGAGGCGAACAGCGAAAATGCCCGTGTGTTCAAGATTTCGGCGCACGTTAAAGATTCCCGGAAGGTCGAATTTAATCTGAAGCCTCATCGCGCCTCATCGCCTCTGTTGCGTCGGCGCGTTAAACCTCATAATCAATCAATTCCCCTTACACACTTTCAAGCGTAGAGCATCGGTCATTTTTGTCATGCCTCACTTCTGCACCTTCTGCACTACTGAAAAGGCGCATACTTCCGCATCCCAACTTAACCACCGAACAGTCACGGCATTGAAACTGTACAGCCTAAAGGAAGTGTGGCGAAGGATCCGAAGGATGCACCTTCTTAAACTTAAACTGTTGAGAAGAAAAAAAAAACATTTTTGCCTGGCTCTTCATTCTGACGACAAAAACGGCATTACAATGATAGTCTGGATGTTTTGCTGAGTGACCGGCACACAATAATTTACGATCAAGAAAGTCCGCAAAAAAGAAAAAAAATAAGTTAGTCGGTGACGGCTTTCGCACAGCCTAGTAGTGTGTACAAACTAACCATTATTTTATTGCCATGACAGCACTGGTTCTCGAGCATAAACGGAAACAAAACACAGTATATTGCCTGCTATGAAACTTCGGCACTCAGCGTTCATTGTGTCCCAACCACAGTCGCGCTCCCTTGGAGCTCAAGATATGAATTAAACCTGAGTGATCTCTCCAGCAACTTCAATTGCGAGTATATTCACCCTAGCGCGAAATTATGCGTATCCTTGGCGCATGCTTGTACACATGATAGAAATATCTCAACAAGACGGCCATTCGTAGATGACTGAAGCCGCTATACGTACTTCCGCGAAAGAGATGGAGCAGCTCAAAAGCACGCCCGCTTCCAAGAACACTTCCGGGAGGCAATCTTTTGCGAAACAAGAAAAGAAGGTACGTTCTAGGAGTACCGTCGTTCTAGTGAATCGCTGGGTTGGAGCAAAACTAAATGGCAGCGAAGAGCCGGCTGATCGATCCACCTTCCTTATTTTCCCGGTCTTTCGAAGATACGGCCCTTTGCAGGAAATATGGTCAGCCCCGAAAGATGCGAGCGACTATTTCCTAGTATAGGCGCTCCGCACCTGCCCGTAAAGGTGAAATATGATGCACTTTCTTTTTAACGCACACCCTTCCCGTGCTATCTCCTCCCGTTTTCATGAAAAGGTGAACATGAATAGTTCTGTCCGATCGGATTTAGGGGAAATCCCCAAGATGGAGTAAGTTTCTATAAAGGAAAGTTTGACATCCACCTAAATGCAGCCGAACGGACGGCCACAAAGGAGAGCTATACAGCTTTCTCAGAAACTTCGCAGTTGGAGAAAAGTTCGTCCTAGGACAAATTTTTTTTAATGCGAAGTTTCTGAGAAAGCCGTATAGCTCTCCTTTGTAGCCGTTTGGCTGCATTCAGGTGTATGTCAAACTTTCCTTCTTGAATAGTTCTGCGTTCACGTAGGGTCAGACTATACTGGGTGCTGAGCCCAAGTACGCAGGTTCAATTTCCGGTCACGGCGGCCTCTTTTCTGATGGAGGCGAAAAGCGAAAACGCCCATAAGTTCGAGATTTCGGCGCACTTTAAAGATTCCCAGGTGATCAAAATTAATCCGGGAGAGCCCTCCACTACGGCGCGCCTCATCGCCTGTGTGGCGTCGGCGCGTTACACCCCACAATCGATCAATCAATCAGATTATACTGGACAGGATGATTTACCGTGTATGAGTGAGATACCAATGTGATCCTCTATGACAGGGGGAACGTTATTGTCGACAGACCGTTTATGAAACCTTCGCTACATCATAGGCATTGGACAACATAGAATGATTTACGTTTGAACGCATACTTGCATCTCTAGCATCGTGAAGTAGTAAATGCAGCTAGAGGGATTAAAATCAGGTGAATGAAGAGAATGGTGCTTGAAATAGGTACAAGAAATCTCAAAATAAGATACTTTGAGTGCAGCGTCATGTATAAAACTGCTGAATAACGTAAACAATCAAGCGATTTCCAACTATCTAATCTATCAGCCAAGAGGTGAGGCACTGTCTAGGAATGCACAACTTGGAGAACAGAGCTCGGAAGGTGTTTCTCGTACTGAAGAATAGTGTCTCGTCCACTGACGTGCCACATGTGATAAATATTCATGAGAACCGGTGACTTGTGTTCACCCCTGAAAGACAGCATCTTTGTTTACGTCGCATAATCCGTACTAACTGCTGATAGCGTGGTGGAATGCCGCTTCCGACATAACTTTACCATTTATGTAACTACTTGACCGATGCGCGACCAGTACCCGTGAATTTTGTAC
The DNA here is from genome assembly GCF_048455015.1 of Haemaphysalis longicornis. Taxonomy (NCBI): domain Eukaryota; kingdom Metazoa; phylum Arthropoda; class Arachnida; order Ixodida; family Ixodidae; genus Haemaphysalis; species Haemaphysalis longicornis. The sequence goes on from NW_027526225.1 coordinate 114,061,545, forward strand.
CTATTCTTTCAAGCTTCTTTGCCACCCCCCCCCCCCCAGATAACGTGCCCACTGATTATCCACGATGGACGACGTGACATTCCCGACACTCCCGAGATTCAGCAAAGGGAGCAAAGCAACACAACCTGCGTCTAGAACTCTACGCGCTGTACGAACCAAAGGAGGCCCAGTTCAGACTCGATTGATTTGATTGTAGGGTTTATCGCGCCGACGCAACGCAGGCGATGAGGCGCGCCGTAGTGGAGGGCTCCCCCGGATTAATTTTGACCAGCTGCGGATCTTTAACGTGCGCCGAAACCTCGTACACACGGGCGTTTTTGCTTTTCGCCTCCACCAGGAAAGCGGCCACCGCGGCCGGGAATCGAACCCGTGACCTCATGCTCAGCAGCGCAACGCATTCGCCCCTGAGCCACCGCGGCGGGTACAGACTCAAGCTCTGCATTATCTCGCACCTTATAACCTCAACATGGTTCCAATTTGTTAGACCTATATCGAACACATCAACTCCACTGTCAAGTGATGGTCAGTGATCATTGCATTTAGCTAGTTTTCTCTCTTAGTGCTTTCATTTTAGCTCGGAAAAGTTTGTGTAATACGCGACCAGGATTCCAAGCATCGTTAAAAAGCAAGAATACTCTATTTCCCAGTGGTGAACTTCAGATTCTCCTTCCGGATCAAGCCATGAAATTCCACTACTGCGTTCTGGTAAAAAGAAATCAGCGAAACTCGCGTGCTGAGGTGTGTACTCGCACTACCGGGAAACCGTCAATGTGAGCCAAGTTATTCCGCAGCCATCGACTGCCGGCATCCTCAAAGGCCCCTGGTATTGTTCTTTCTTTACTTCGTTTTTATTTCTGCAATCTTGTGATCGCTGCATCACCGCCGAAAAAGACAAAAATAGAAAACACGACACGGGACCGTGACTCCAGAGCTCCGCTGGCAAATCCGTGACCTGAATGGCGTATACAGCTGAGCCGGCCCGCGGTCCGGAAGCAAACACCAAGAGTGAAGAAATCAAAGCAGTTAAGATGGAGAGAACTACGAGTGGCGGGAGGTGGAGTGGGAGCGGGAGGAGGAGGGTAGCAGCAGAAGTTAAGGCTACCCCACTGGAGGGGAGTGCAGCTCTGGGGGGTGTCAATGACCCCTCGATTGCCGCTTTCCCTGTTTTCGCTCTCTTCACCACATGAATGACGCTGCGGGCTTGGGGAGCTTTTTTATTCCTAGCCTCGCCGGCACTCGCTTTCTTCTTTTTTCCGCAGTCACAGCATGTGGCGCTTTTTCCCGCTCGCTGCGGGCCATTGTCGCGATTTCGGTACAACAGCGAGTTGCAGTCTGGTGCTAACGCACTTTATGTAAACACAGTACGCGGTTCACGTCATAAGTGGAAGGAGCAACCAACAAAAAATAACGCCTCTAAATTAGTGCAGCTATTACGCAGTTCAATTAAATTCAAAGCTGGAACTAAAGCGTGTCAAGTAAAGTTTTAAAACAGTAATACCACCCCCATGTTACTACAACTCGAAAAAAGTATTGGGAAGTCAGTACTTGTAAGCACACTTATCGAACGACTGCACCAATTGTCGGTGCTGGCGAATCACTTCCACCATCAGAGGACGCGAAACAATTAACTCATTTTACAGCTCTATATTCATGAAGAAAATCTTGATTTCGACTGATTTTACTTCTCTTTCGTTATATATAAATGACTATATAATCACTCCTGACTAAGTTGAATTCACAAATTTTCGTATTTCTATAATTTAGTACATGGCCCGTACGGCATACGCGAATGCAACTTATATTACATGAGCTCCTCATAGCTCAATTGTTAGCTGCCGTTTTGCGCCAATTACTGGGTTCAATAATGACACCAGATGATTTGAAAATCTTTTTTCCCTCCTCTTTGCAAATCGCACAGTACCGCCTCAGTCGCTGTATTATGACAGGCTCCTAGCACTAGCCATCCTTCTGTTTTGTCGCTCACTTCTGACCCGACAGAATGTCTGTCTAAAACGACCCTTGTATGACAAGAACATTTAGAGAAACAACTCGAGCCATCCGTTCATTTGACATTTAAAGCGTCTGACGACCATTTCAACGCGACGCCGGTGGCATTGCATCTCATTACCATGTTTCAAAAAGAAATAGGGCTCCTTGTGCAGGGTCTTCTTTTTATAGCGCGTGAATAAGTGAGAGAACGCTCCCGTTCCGTCGAACGTACTCCTGGCAGAGGCTACAACATTGAATTTGATAAGTATTTTTTCACAAGCATGCTGTCACCACGCAAGCATCGCTCGATAAGCCCGAAGTAGGCTGTAGTTTTAAAGCAAAGCTTTCTACCTCTGCCATCCAATGTTTTTTTCGTCACGTGCGGGACAAGAAACTCCCTACGCGGCTGCGGAAGGAAGGGTGGTTTTCACTCACGGACCACACTGCATATGGCGCGGCGAATTTAGCCAGCGTTCCGCGCGCTCATGCCGGCGGATGCATCGGCGCGACCCGACTTTGCCGTCTGCTTTGGCGACGGTCGTTTCGGGCCTGTTCAGGCGCAGCTTCGCGTCCATTGCGCGCTTCCTTTGCACGGCGTGATTAACCTGTTTGACAGCACCTCCTGGGTAACCCGGACACGACGGAGTTAAGTGATCGTACGTCAAATATACGTTAAATATTGGTTTGCAGGGCACGAAAACAAAATGTAGAGACCACATACAGATATCTGGCCACTAAACAAAAACTACCTTTTCGCACTGCTTGCCACAAATGGGACTTCGTTTCCTAAATTGGTGAATACCAATTTGGTTGTGTTTTAACAGGCATTACAAAAGGCGAAAGTAGTAACTGGTTCTGATCAATAGTGAAATAGCGATTACAAGAGTTCCCTCAGCTTTATCGCCATTCTCAAACTTCCTAAACTAACTAGTTTAGATTGGTATAAATGGGAATCACTAAGCTCACATCCCGACTTGTTTCGGTGACCGCGTTTGTGTCGCGTGGTGATGTAGCCCCGAGCTAGCACATCTGGTTGGCTAGGTTCCCCCGTAGGCCTTCGAATGACGCTCCTCTCCGTTTTCTTTCTCCCGACTCACGGCTGGGCTACAGCGGCGACGTCCGCTGCTCTAGTCCGGCCGTGGCCGACGCGTCTGCATCCGGGACGCCGCCCCAGCGATTTGCAGGTAAAGGCTGGCAGAATCTCTGGTTTCACTCTTTGTAGAGCCACGTGTGTGAATTCAAGTGACTTCACATGGGCGATTGTAGTGAGGGTCGTTTACAGCTTTGCTTTCCAACCACCTTCACAGCGTGAATTGGAGCCTATTTCTTTATAGAACGCCTAAAAGAGCAAAAATAAACCGGGCACTTAAGTCTTCTTATGACCTTTGAAGCCGAGAACCATGCGATTATCAAAGATGCTTTTACGGCTACGTGTCTTTTTGTTCGCCTTTGTTTCTTCCTCCTTTGACGCGATTCGCTCTGACAGGCAAACCGGCCGTAGTTTACGCGGGAGCTTCCCCGCAGGGAGATATCTGTTCGCGTGCATTAGCTATACTCACGTGCCGTGACGTCCACCCATTACGCGGCGCGCACTGTGATCCCACGTACTCCAGACCCTTAACCTCCCACGAAGAATCACCACACGATGTCGTGGCATTTCCGAACCCTAACGTTTGCAACACCTTCATTCCTTTGTACTCTCTGGGCCGTATTCCGAGTCCCTCCTCCACTCCATTTGCTCCCTCCACTCGTCTGAGGGGAGGATTCCGCAATGCTTATGCATGGAGAAATCGCTTTCAAGGATCTCCTCCACTAGAGACTCGAGTGAAGGAAGGACTCAGGATATCAGGGTCTCTCTAATCGCCTTACCTTCCATTTCCCCTACGGCAAACTCACTGTCTATCATGACGCATCTGCCGCGCTGCCTCCCTAATTGCTCCCAACGCCCCCACCAACCCGCTATTAGCAATGGGCATTCACAATACCATCGACAAAACCACTAAAGCCCACCGCACAGTCCAGATATCCAGACTATCACACAGATAGCCAGGCGTCCGATTCGCCTGGCCCGCCTAACCACCCGCCTTCCAGTCATGTATGGCCTACCTTATTCGTAGGGGGCTTGGTTACACACCCGAGCGGCGGAAAGCGCGTGCATCCAGGTACCCTACCTATGTAAGAGACCTTACAACACCTTTTTACCTTTTTTTTTCTAAATCCCCAATGCCTTCAGAACGTTGTTAGCAAACACATCCAGTACTTCGAATAGGGAGTCACGAAGTGTATTAAACAAAAATTACTGCTGTATTCCCATCAGGTAACTTAGAAATTTGCACAAAACATTCCCGGTCCTGACGTTCTTCAAACGCTCAATTTACGTCATTACATCAAGGCAGGAGCCATTGGCCGACTTCCCTCCACTTTTAGCAATAAACGCTTTCGATAGCCACTTCAGAAAAAAAATGCCACAAAAGGAAAGCAGATCGGAAGGCGGGCATACTGTGACGAGTAAATCACGCAGTGTCGCTCGGTGCTGGTGAAAACTATAGCGTTCACAATGCTTTCAGACGCGAAGGAAAGAGAGACAGCGTTTATCGGAAGGGTTGCAGAGTGCCTTGAACACAGCGCTACGCTACCTCTTGCATATATTCCCACTCCTGGGTTATTAATATGCAGCCCCTGCACCCCATCGACCGCCACTCGCCAGGGCACGACATCTGCAGCGCACATTCTCTACGGCCCAACATCATCTATAAGTCGAAGCGGATAGCTACCGCGATAAGCCGGATTTTGTCGCAACCGCCGTCTCGCCGATCGACGGCCCCACCCCCTAGACGCACTCACGATACATACCCCGTCAGCGACCACTGCGAAGTGGTTGCTGATATGGTTGCTATCTATGCTGACGTAATTCATGTGGTTGCTATGGTTGAAGTGGTTGCTATCTCCCTCGCCGTAGTGCAGTGTTCCAAACTCAAAGTCGTTCTTTCAGGATCTCTATCGGCGATTCGCTACTTCTCTACAAGACTGCACTCCCAAATAGGCCTCAAAAGTCTCTCCCCTGGAGCGCTGTCCAACTACGTGGCCCTTCTGTGAAGCCCAGCCCACACTGGCACAGAAGCCAATGACGCGTCCAGCTGTACAACTCGAGCTCTTGCAACCTTTTGGTTGGACCCGCGGCACCCCCCGCTTTCGGAACGCTCTGGTCTCATAGTAGGACATCACCCAACACACTCTCTTCCTCCGCACAATATATCCTCGACCACATCCTTCCCTCACCCACGAGGCGGATCTCCACTGGTGGCTCCTCGAAGCCTACACAACCCCCCGCCGAACAATCCTTCATTACCTCAACCAAAAACCCTTCGCCTGTGTGCCCTCAATTCCTCGCACCTGACACTCGCTATCCCTCTCCCTGCGAGTGTCCCCGCAACCCACTTGCTCCTATTTCTTACCCCTCACACTGGGAGCAGGCCTTGGAGATCTCTGACCCGGCAGTGCAGTTTGCACGAACCAACCGGGCCACGCAGGTCACGAAAACTACCGTGTCCTCCACCAGACCCAGTTACAAAGTCCTCCTCCTCCTCCTCCTCCTCCTCCGGCTCTACCGGGCTACTTTTGCCCTCTCCCCCCTATAGGGCGCTGAATTAGCGTTAGAGCAAGGGTAACACACTTGACCCCTGCTGTGGCGACCCGAGTTCAAACCCCACAGGAATCCCATTCCGTTTTTATTTTCTCCTTACAGTGGCAGCCATTTTGAACCATTCGTTTTTACGACGACAGCCACTATTCGCGTTTCATGAGACATTCTAGGCTTTCGCCTTAATACTGAAACAGCCAAACTCCCATCGCGTACCAGATAGAACATGGAAAGAGTGAATCTAGGCTATTTCTTGCCCGTCCTTCAGCTCCACGCGCCGGTTTGCTATTACCGCCCCTTTCTCGAGAACCGCGCAAGCACTCTGCTCACATTGACCCGATTCAGGTGCGTTTCGTTGAGTGCCTTCTCCGAATCTGTACCTAACGACCAGACCAGCTCGCACGCGTACCGCAGTCTTACCTTGGACGTACAAGCACTACATGAGGCCAGTGGCGTGTTTCCAATCAAAGCAGCGGGGCACTAGCGCGCCTCACTGGGCTTCTACTTAACCAGTCTGCTCTGGCAGTGTCTGCACACACCGTCTTATATATTATGCACCGCATCACTTGAGCTTCTTCCGGCATTCTCTTTGATCGTAATGGCTGCCGGTAGAGCTCAAAGGTAATGGGAGATTCATTGATCGCTTACCCTCGAGAGACCCGGAGAACAGCGGACAAGTGTGGTGAACTTTGCAAAATTCCGTTCTATGGGATATTATAACATCATGTAGGCGTTTGCGTTAACCTACCGGAACTTCCGTGGGTTTATTATAACCTCCCTTGGTGTTTTTTTTTTTTCTCTCGGCGCTTTTGTTGAGGCAATGCCGGATGAAGAGGGGACAAAATGCTGTTATGCATATCTTGAGGTGGCTTGCATCTGAGATCAGTCAAGGTTGCTGCGAGCGCAACCCGGAAGTCCGGTCGCGTGGGCTTACGGCTTCTCGATACGCTTTTCCTCGCCGTTTGCCTTTTGTCGGAACGTAGAGAAACACTGAATAAGAAATCATCCCGCCACGGTGGCTCAGTGGCTAGGGCGTTGTGCTGCTGAGCCCGAGGACGCGGGTTCGACTCCTGGCCCCGGCGGCCACTTTTCTGATCGAGGCGAAAAGCGAAAACGCCCAGTTGTTGGAGGTTTCGGTGTACGTTAAAGATCCCCAGGTGGTAAAAATTAATCCGGAGCCCTCCACTAGGGCGCGCCTCATCACCTGTGTAACGTCAGCGCGTTAATCGGCACGTTAAACGTCAAAATCAATCAATGAACGAGAAATCGGAGCAGAAATTCCCCTCGCTTGTCGAAATAGGAAAACATTGATACGACAACCTCCCCTTCCTGAAAAAAAAAACGAGTTAAACGTTAAATTCTAGAAACACGTGCCTGTTTTCTGTGAACCTTTGGCATTCGTGCAAGATTTGGTTCTTAACGCCGAAAGCTGAAATAAATGTTGAGCGTGACATTTGCAGACAGATAACTAAATGCCAAAAGAAGTGTCGTGCCCGCACTGAATAATTAGCAACGCAGTGCAAACCGTAACTACGCAGCGAAAACTTTCCCATGATTTTAACAGTGGTAGCCTCAAAAATGTGTCACGTGCGCACGCCAGAACTTTTGAGGCGAATCAGTTTTGTGAGCCTTTTAGTCCCTTTCTTCGTTTGACATATTGTGAAGTCCGCAAAAAAAAACGCATTTTTCAGAATTAACCACGTATGCTATAAAGCCTGTAATATGCTGTAGTCCCCTTGCCATGAGGCCGGACGTCACCTAAAGAGTGTAAAAAAATTTACCATCCCTCCCCGAAGAACACTCAGAGAAGTGCCAAAGCTAAAAGCGCGTCCCCAATCGTAAATGAAGAACTAACCCACGAGACAATTTTCCGTGCCCTAAGTAAAAACATCTACGAACAATCTAAATGGATCCCGATACGTGGTTTCTGAGATACATCTACACCATTGCACTCCTTCTTCATTATCTATGCGTGTACTCCGTTTCTTTTTCGCGATTTGTTTTCAAGAAATCGGTTTAGCACAATGGAAGCCCGGTTTCACGCTCACGCCGTGCGTCCAGAGATCTTAATAGAGCTTTTCGGCCGACGAACCAACCTATAAGGAAAGGCATTTGTTTTTTGACAGAACGTCATCGGCCCCACTTAAAAATCTCCCGCATTAAAAAAAAAAATGCGTATCTTTCACATCGCTGAGAATCGGCGTAACCCAAAGCTTCCATCATAGCACACCTAGGTATGAAATAAACTTGGGTGTGCCATTTTTTAGCGTGTGCTTGTGTGATTGGCATAGTTGCTGACTTTTCAGAACGGTGAGAAGTGGCGAATGCGTCGAGAAATACGGGATGTAACGAGAAACGTTCAACTTTGTAATCCGCATGAAATAGGGCTTCTCCAGTCACCCATTCCCCCTTTTATGTCGATTTCCCGCCTGACCCCTTGAGCGCCAGGGCTGCCTCGTGTAACTCTACCCCTTGCTCACCCCACCCTCCGTGCGGGTCGCTTTCCGGGCCTTGCTGACGCGATACACGCAAGCCAGCCTTATCCGCTGTCAGTAGAAACCCGGAAGCATGACAGCAGCAGCCCCGACAAACCGGGAGGAGGGCCAAAGAAAGCGTCGCTTTAAAACCCACAACAAAAGAACACCAGAAACGCGCTGCGGCACCCTGAACATCATCATCAGCACCATCATTGTCTACAACTCCACGCGTTCACAGCCCAACAAGAAACTTCGCCAGTGAGCTCCTGCCACGCCCACATTGCTTTAGAATTTCGTTTCCCTGTCCAAGAGTGTTCTTATCTCGTTCTTTGATACCATATTATCCCTCGGTCTTGTAATGATTATGTTCCCCAGGCACTTGCGTTGTTGTTGTTGCGGTTAGTCACACCTACGCGTATAATTGTCCGAAAATTCTCAGCGTCTGCTCATAAAGCGACACTCAGGAATCAAGCAAGTTTAATATTCTGAATTTGAGAAGAGTCAAACGATGCGCGACTTACGATGCTCACGAACGCGATGGGGAGTCCCGCGAAGACGACGGTCTTGGGTGGTCCTTTATTAGGGGGCGCGAAGCTGCTTTTGGGCTTCATTTTCTCCGGACGATGTCACACCCGATTGCAATACTGGGCACACTTGTCACTTCACTGCATACGAGTAGAGCGTACTATATCCGTCTCCCAACAGTGTTTTCATTGAATCCCTTTGCAGGTGAAAATCCAGGAGCTGCCTTTTCCAGCGTGCGCTCAATTTCACTTCAAATTGCGGAGAAAGTGCTGCTGATGGCTGACACGGCCGTATATATTTCACGTCAAAGTCACATACCATGAAGTGTTGGCATGGAGGGCACGGTTGCCTGATCCAACCTTTTTTTTTTCCCCAAAAATCTTCCTTGTAAAATCAAACACTGCCACGTTCTTGAGGTGTACTTGGTTGAAATACACCCAAGACGCTTTCCAGCTTTCCGGTTTGTCGTAAATATTTCGTTGTCGCGACCAATGTTAACCTGAATCCAACTACCGGGTAAAACCGAGCGTTTTTTGTTCACAATTTGTAAAGCGGAAGCTACTTCGTTCGGTTCGTGATTTCATCGATATTGCGAGTCCCTACGTCTTTGCCGCACTCACGTCGAGGTTTTCATCACAAACACCAGAATCGTCGCCGTGTCACGTTCAAGAGAGTGCCGGGGTGTTTTATCCAGGGGATTCTCAGAGGAAGGCGTCGTTCCAGAAGACGTACAGGTGTACACCGCCTTCCAAAAGTGCAGCGAGTTGTAGGACGTGACCCAGACAGGATGCCAGTCTCCCAAATTGACGTCCCCTTTCCTCTTCTTCTGCGCCTGTTTCAGATTTCTGCTTCTTCTCTAGCCACACATCTCCACAGGTCCTCGAAAATTTATTTTTTTTAGCAGTGCACGAAGCCGAAACCACAGAAAAGCTTCCCTTGTTACTCAGTTGTCACCATCTTTCTGCAGAGAATCGATGAAAAATATCCGGTGCGCTGACGACAGTTATAACAATCTCCGACGGTTCGTTAGCCGAGTTCGACTGATAAATAACAAACTATTGGCAAAGAGTAGATTTTCTTCAGCACCTCGGGAGTAGGGAGCCCTGCCATTAGCAGGCCTGACCTCTGCTAGTTTCATCAACGGCTTTTTTATCTTTTTTGGTATCCGATTTCTTTATCGTAGCTCGTCTCTCTCTCTCTTTCGGCGAAACACGCTCAGAGGAGAAAATAGACGTCTTCAAAGACTTGGGGCCGGTATTGGGTAACGCGTTTTCTTTCGCCCGAAGCTGCTAACACGATTTGTGCGAGGCCCCTTTTTCTTCAACGAAGTCGCCTCTCTTTCACGCCTTTCCGTGCGGCGCCATTTATTTATTTATCCGTAGCTCGGAACCAGTGCAACCCCGGGGCGAAAAAAACTTCGCGAGTGCAGTGCCAATATTTGCACTCCCGCTGGGCAAATAGTTCCTCCTCTACGCCTCCCTCTACTTCTCACTCTCGCTTCGCCAGCACTTTCCGACGTGTTTTCCCAAGTCGCCCTCCGGCACGTCTTCAACTGGCGGGAACCGCCCATTCAATCCGGCTTGATCCACGGTAGTGAAAAAGTGAACTGTTTTGACTAACCATCTAATTGGCGCTCGGTTAAAGGACCGAGAAGTGACGCAGAGAGCCACGGCCACATCGGAAGTCTTCGGACGCGTCGGATTCTGGTTTTTCCACCAGAATGTCGGAACGCAGAAGCCGGAATCGGATACGCGGGCGAAACCGTGCCTCCGATGGAAATTTCCGATGTGCGATGTTATTCCTTTCCGAACGGGCGCTCGTTCCAAGAATGGGACGTGAATGGTTTCCCACTTTTTTGATGTGCTTCTTGAGAAGCAACCTAGTACGTAGCGAAAGGTGCAAGTTGCGACGCGGAAGTTAGTGGGAAAGGAAAACCGGAAGCGGCCCAGGAGGCAATAGTACGCGAAGGAAACTGAACGGCGAGTAAGTGGTGTAGCCGGATATAGTAGCTGCTTCAATTCGTTTAAAGGAAACCATAAGCGAACGCGGCAGAAGTAGGGGCAAGCAAAGCGTATTAACAGAACTGAGCTTAATTAAGTAAGAAATCAAGCAATGGAACACAAAACTGAGTTGAGTACGCTTGTTGGTAAAATAAACCTGTACGTGATAGTGAAAAAATGCGAAGTCTGGAAGGGGAGCAACGATATTCAGAAACGTTCAAAATTGCAATATCCTCACTTTTTAGGAGCCAGAAAAATTAGCCAACAAAAAGGCAGCATGCTAAAAGGAAACGAAAACCAAATAAAACTTCAGCGGGTTGTCCTCGCTGTTGTTCTAGATAAAGCTTGGCCCATATGCTCTGCTATCAGATTGCCGTAAAACTAACGTTTAACAAACTTTCTCAAAATAAGGCCCGTCACAGCTTTACTTGATGAATTCCTAGAATTTCTGAGCGCCCTTACAATTTAAACAAACTATCGCCTTGGTTATAGAAAACACTGCGTAGAGGCGGGTCGGCGAAGCCATGCGAAAGGGAAATATCAAACCGGTCGTGGCATTTCCGCTTCTTGGAACAAAACAAAGGTGCTGTCGCAGCGACTGGCGAACAAAAAACGAACAGACGAAAACGAAACAGATATGAAGGATCACACAAGCAAAGCTCTCCTCCTACAACTGTCAGTTAAGCCGCGCGATCAAATCCCGCACATCCCAAACGCCTCACGCCCAGCACAAGCACCCGGCCAGTCGCACGTTGTACTCTGAGGGAGCCCAATGTAGCGACGCACGACGCGGTAGGCGAGGAGGTGGGTGCACGAGGCTAAAGGTGGGTTTACTGTAGTGTTTGTTCTTTTTGCATGACCACAGTGCTCGCCTTTCTCCTTTCGAATTTAGTGACCTCCCCTTTTTTATGGTTCGCCCACTAGAGGTCAGGCTTCGCTGCTCACGCCGCATCGTTGCTATAGAAGCCGACCCTTCTATCCTTCTTTCTCCCTCTCTCTGTCTCTCTCTCTCTCTCTCTCTCTCTCTCTCTCTCTCTCTCTCTCTCTTTCGGGGAAGCATCGCGCAGCCGGTGACAAACAACCGGACGTGAAATCGGGGCGCGAGTGTTCTCCACGGCTATCTTTATTTTATTTGTCTTTCTTCATTCGCTGTGCGCATCCGTGCGTTCATTTATCTGTCCCGCAACGGTGCGAGTGCGGTCGCAAACGTGTCAAAGAGGAGACCCCGACAAAAAGAAAAATAGTGCAAAAAAAGACGAACTATCATCTGGTCACGCGGCTGAACCTGAGTCGTAGTCACCACCGGTTTAAGGGTGTTGAGCTCTGGTTTCCGCTTGGGTCGGGAGAGCGCCAAATAACGCTATCTTTGCCCGACCTGTCAACCTACTAGACCTTTTGTCCCGTGACAAGAAAATAAGGAGTCGTTCTAAAACGTGTGTTTACCGTGAACTTTACTTTAATTTCCCCTAACCTGGTTCAAATAATTATTCTATTACTGTTTAACTGGTTGTTGAAACACCTGCGACGTCAACCAATCCTCACCTAAATACGCTCTCACAGAAAATTGAAATATGAATTGAAAATAAATTCTGACTCAGGTTAATGTGTGTGGCAGCGCTTGAGCGAGCGGAGCGCCTCTTTAAACACTCGCGCCTGAAGCTCCGTACACCTACTCTCCTGGGTGCTGGCTAGCAACACGTTTGCGTGTCGCTTGGAATTCTTTCCCTCTGTGACCTTGATTGAGAAGCTTCACACTCCGACAGAAAAATGCTGCCCAGCAACGCTCTTGCTACGCCTTTACCGCCGTGCTTCATACACGCGCGACGCTAATCTTCAAGGTGAGAGCATATATGTTCACACGTGAGCATATATGCTCTCACCTCGGAGGTTGTTTTTGACGATGTTTTTTTTTACGCTCACGTAAAAACATCGCCAACAATCTAGCTTTTCGCGCATAAACTCAAAGCCTGTCTAACCTTTAAACCATGAACAGAAACAATGACACATGCTAAAGGTGTTTAGCGGTTACTCTAGTCGGTTTCCTTTATTCTCATTTGTTACATACGTAATAAACCTGTGCTAACCTAAACGTCAATAAATTTTGATGAAGCAGTCCAACAATGGTGAACAGGTACAAAACTTGCGCACCATCCGCGATAAAATACCCGGCAGCCTACTTTAAAACGAACCTATTTATGTTTCACTGATGGCGTCCGAGCGCACCACAAAACGCACTGCAGAAAAGAAAACTTTCTCTGACGAATATGGTGATCGCGGGCGAAGTGAAGAAACGCTTCTCGTGTTCGGAATTAAGCGTGACTCGCTCGAGCTATGAAGCCGACGTCTACCCGACTGCGCTGTTCCTGCACGGTTGAGACACTTTGGATTTGGAGAGGGGTGCATGGATGGGACGAATCAAACAGAAAAATCATGCACCTCTCTGCCTTACGACGACGGTGGTCGAAAGCGAAGCTCTTTTTGTGCGAAATCAAATGGCGACGGGTCAACGTCAAAGCCGCTGCGATGAAAAGTCAAAGCTCCTGCGAGTCAAATTCAAATCTTCACGACTCAAAGTCCAAACCGTCTGCGAGTCGAAGTCCAAACTAAAATTACAATAAAACAGTCTCTCATGAGAAAGCTTTGCGTTCAAGCGTCGTCGTTGTTAGACGGAGGGTGTTTGATATTAACGCGAAAGTGTTTTATTCCCGGATACAGAAACATTTGAGTGACGTCATATCCGTCACGGAAGGGAAGACAGTACAACGAAGCAAGCGGCCTGTAAAGGGTGCACCCCTGCACACAGGGGCTTCTTGCGGGGAAGCAACCTTTAGCACTAAAGAGTACGTTGTGCTTAGGGTTGTTCGTTTTCGAGTTTTATATTTTAACACGACAGTGTTTTCTGCCGGTATACACCAAGATTTCACTGACGTCATATCCGTCACGAAAATGACGCCAGGACACCTTTGCCGAAGCGACCCGCCAGGAGGACGTCGCTCGCCAAGCACACCCACAAGACTGCCGCAGACCCGCAAATCATTCTCAGCTGCAGATTTCGCGACACATTTCCCTGTCGTGCTGTACCGATTCCTATGACAGAGAAATCAACCACAATTTTTTTATATCAGCAACATGCGGTCACAAATTTTATTTGTACATGCTTAACAGGTCTAACAGATGCGAAGGAATTTGTAAAAACACGGTTATGTGCTTTTCCTAACGTAGCAGAGAAAACGAGAAATTTTGCGTTACTTGCCCTCTCTCGGATATTTTTTTATCAATTTCAAGTCTTTCGTCTAACAGCACAGGCCAGCTGATGATGAATCAGTCAGTAACACGATCAAACAAATCGAATTCCCTTTTTAAAGAGAAATATTGTAAAGATAATTGTTTTAATACAAGATAAGAGCGTTAGGAAAATGAAATTCAGACTATCACTTTATGGTTCAGAACTCAAGTTCTTTTCATTAGTTGAAAATGTGGAACAAGCGTTCCGCTCTAAATGTCAAAAATGACAAGGGGAAGCTTTATTGCAGCACACTTGTATGTGAAGCTACATTATTACACGTTAAAAACGCAACCATGCCTTGCTTTGCTTTATCCCGCTTTTTACGATACGCTCCGTAAAGCACAACGCGCCGTCAAATGTTGGGTTTCACTCTTGTGATGCGGTCGGCAGCTTTTGTTTTATTTTAGTTCTCTTTGTTCGCTCTCTGGCAATTACGATAATGCGCCTCCGGCAGAAAGAGCTATAAAAGAGATAAGTGACGTTCTCTTTTCCTTTTTGCTTTTAATTTTCTCTTCACTGCTGAGGACAATTACCTTCGCACAAACCCCTCCCAAAGAACAGATAGAAGGTAGAAAGAGTACAATGTCTAACGTCATAATCTATGCTAGACGCCTATGGCGGAAACACAAGCTCGTTTTTATCATTCATTTGTTTTTTCGGGGACAGTATATGAATTCAGCCGGGGTGTTTTACGCAGGAATGGGTAATCAAATGGAAATTTTAGTTTACTTTCGATCAGAAGAGTTCAGAGTTTTTTTGTTTTTTTTTACCGAGTCGAAGTTCGAAAAGCTTTGGCCAAAATTTCCCCAGGAAGTCGAGCGAACGCCTTTGAAAAAAAAGCTTATCGCGTGGCCTCGCTTCTCAATTTGAACTGCTTGAATGTTTGAAAGTTGTTCATTCCAGCGATTATAGATTAGGTTACCTTTACCTTGAGGGAAATGATTGATTGATAAAGAGTTTATTGAGGTTTGTGCAAGGAGATGGTGTTCGGTGTTTTTTTTTATGATGCACGTTTGATAGCCATTTCGAACTCCTGTTTGCTGATAATTTTGAGAAAAAACCCCTTAATAAATTCAGCTGATTTATTTATTTATTTATTTATTTATTTATTTATTTATTTATTTATTTATTTATTTATTTATTTATTTATTTATTTATTTATTTATTTATTTATTTATTTATTTATTTATTTATTTATTTATTTATTTATTTATTCTGCATTCCACACTTAATTTTTTAGCGAAGGGAATTTTTTAAGCCTGCCCAAAATGAATGCCATCTAGTTATCTTGATATAACCACCAAATTACTGCTCCTGTAGTAGAGCTCCTGGTATGACGTTTTATTGTGAACATTTGCGCAGCTCTCGGAATGACAGTTTTTAAACGTTTTGTACGTTCGGTGCCGTATCCTCGCCTTATTCTAGGAACTCGAGTACGGCGACAAAAAAATGGGCCGTGCTATTTTGTCTTCTCCTGCCTTACCAGTACAAAGACACTTACTAACCTACGAAGCTGGTGTGATGGGTATGGTAACAGGTGCAAGCTTAGCACCAGCTCCAAAAAAATAATTTATTTCTGAACGTAGCTTCCTTGTACGGCTACACACGCGGTCCAGCAGGCTTCTAATTTTCTCGTCCCGTTTCAAAAATGAGGATTGTCATGAGCCGAAAAATAATCCTTAACCCTTTACCACACGCATAAGGGAGTAGCAGTTAAAACAATTGAAACTACCTATGTATGTTTTTATACGCAAAATTTCTCTTAAAAACTATAAACAACGCGATCTCATAAGTAGTAATAAATTAGGCCGTGCCCTAATCGTAAACATGCTATCATAAACGGGGCCACCGTTTCCTAAGCATTGCTACAAAAGAAAACCTACACACATTATTGTGATGTGTATCCCTCATATATTAAGGTAATAGCTTCAGTTTTTGCAAAGGAAAGTTTGACATCCACCCCAATGCAGCCATACGGCTACGAAGGAAACATGAATGGGGCGTGCGCGTTACAATGATGTGCGTTCGCTTAAGACGCAGTTCGCGGTCGCTTCCTGAGACGCACTTCGCGCCGCCCACGCAGAGGCTCATCATTGCTGCCGTCAAGAGAACGCACCAGTGAATGGTCCCTCAACACACTGCAGCTGCGCCCGAATATCGCTGTAGGGAGTATCGTAATCGCCAGCCAATTTTTTTATTTGAATGCCCTTGGGGTTCTCAATTATCCGGTTCACGTGTGTACAGCGTGTCTGGGTTAAGGTAACTTTTCAAATTTCAAAACTCACTCTTCAGCATACTGCGAAGAGGACAAGGGCGGAAAATGTACTGAAACTGGCAGTTCTCATCAACAATTTCCAAAACACTGCAGCGATACGCCCCAGAGGGCCAGCCTGAGTAGTTAGGCATTCAGTCATTACTCTTTGTTCATTCACAACGGGCAACGAGATGGCGTAATATCTCGACACGACAATAGGCACGCCGTAACAACCACACACCCCTCGTTATTCTACCTCGGTAACTGACTGCCGTGGCTGGCTGCAGTAGTCGGGCTGCTGGCGATTGCGCGATCACTGCAGCGTTAGCGCCCATGGCACGGAAACACAGCCAGCCCTGTTAATAAAATCAGCAGCGTAAGTGCGAGTAGGCGGCTCGGGATTATGCTCTCTTTCTCGCTTTTCTTCTGTGTATGTCAGGGAGGCGTAGGAGTAACAAAATTGAAGTGGTTTTCTTTCCTCTGTCCCGAACTTACACAATACTTTCGCGTTCATGCGTAAAATCAGCTACACAGTCCATCCATGGTGAAATTTCGCCATATTCTGTTAGCTGAAAACGTTAGGCGCCCTGTCTTTTGTAGCCGGCTTCGCTTTTGTCACGCTAACCGACCCGCTTTCCAATACCCCTTGCCTCACCAAAATCTCATTTTTAACCTAATTTTGTGCATACGCTTTAAGCGTATTTGGGGCCTTTTGTGACCATCTGACGCACATTAACCGCGGCATAGCCCTAACATAAACGTAGAGCTTGCGTTCATTACAGCAATTTTAATAACGTATAGCCCATATCCTCCACACACAAAAACGCGCGGGCGGTTAGCAGGCACGAGCTCGTATGAACAAAGAAGAAACAACAATACTCGAGCCACTTTTCGTCGTGGTTACTGAATCCGCGAATGGACTGAGCATTACAGCCATGTGTTCATAGCAATTATTCCCTATTATATTGTGTACGGTGGAGGTAAAACTACGCGATAGTTTTTATATTGTGGGTCATTCTGTACAAATCTCCACAGTTTTTCTAATTGCACATTTTTTTTTTCTACCGTCCTTTCACAAAACCACAGACACCTCATCACACTTTGGAGAACCATAAGGACAGGTGGATGAACGTCCAAACTACGCAGAATACAGTGAGCATGCCGAAGCCACTTCATGCCTTAATCAAGCTCGTTTCGTTCAGCCCAACTATGGTGAAACGTTCTCGCAAAGCAGCCATTTGCTAGCTGGGCTTTACTCAACCTCTCACCTGCCGGCTTTCAGCCCTCTGAAACCTTTCACGCAACTAGCATCCCCTGAATGAGGAATTTTCATCGTGCAGCGATCTTAAACTGTTTCGCTGAGTTTAGTTCACATTTGCGCATCGTCGCCTCGCCGTCATAGCACATTTAGAGACGTAACGTGAGAGGGGGTAGTGGGAGTGGAGGGGTACGAAAACACTGTGCAAGGAGAGAGAGTGATGAGGGGGATTGAGTTCAATTCAACAAGGTTAGATTGGACTGGATTAGATTGGATTGGAATGCTTGAAAAGGAGCTGATACCTAAAACCTGGAAATAACAACGTGGCGCCGCAGAGAAGGAAAAGCGAGAGCGGGTGAGATTTGACATTACACCGGAGAAAAAAAGTACCGGCGCTGGCTAGTGCAGTGCTTGACGGAGCAATAATGTCGCTAGCGCTTCCAAACTAAGATATGTCGCAGGTGGCGTAATTAAAATTGATTTTCGATATGTTTTTCGCCACGGGTGGCTGCAACACTCGTTTGAATTCATCTCCACAAACTACGGAGGCCACAATTATCATCTTTCAGTCTTTTAAATTTGATGTCAGCACTGTTTTAAGGAGAAAGCTTTTGATCTATATGTTTGTGTTGTGAGTTACAGAAAAGCGTCCAAAAATTGTTGTGAGGTACACACAATCGCGCAGAAAATTGTAGCGTGCGCCGGGAAAGGGAAACAGCAGCGCCGGAGGACGGTTCAGGGGCGACGGACCGTCGAACGCTCTGGGTGCGTCTAGTATACATCGTGGCGTGAGCTCGGAGCTTCATTCTACGTTGCTATGGGTGACGACGCACCAGGCCCCGGTTGCGGGCGCACGAAAGGCAAAATAATTCACGCATCTCGACGAAGGGAATCATGACGAGTAGGCGAAGCAGTGGGGATCGTTCTTACCGTAAATAACCCGTGAGAGTGCTTACTGCTGCTAAAATGATTTCCAATCCAATCCAATCCAATCAAATACAATTCAACCCAATTCAATCCAATCCAATCCAAAGCAATCCAATCCAATCAAATCCAATCCGATCCAAATTCAATGCAATACAATCCAAAGCTCCTGGCGCATGCGAGGCACGGCTCTCCAGGAGTGCTCTCTCTCTCTCTCCCTCTCTCCCTCTCCCTATCTCTCTCTCCCTCTCCCTCTCCCTTTCTCTCTCCCTCTCTCTCTCCCTCTCCCCTCTCCCCTCTCTCTCTCTCTCTCACCTTTTGTGAACCTTTTATTTTGTGTTTGTTAACCTATTGTGAACCTTTTGCTCCCAGATGTTTCGATTTACACGGTGCTGTGCCGTGAGCACGGACGCTGGACGCCTGATTAAGGTGCTTCGCCCCTAAAAAAGTGCGTCGCGGCAGAAGAGCCTAGAGCAGCTCAAAATGCAGCTCGTTGCAACCGCCGTTGGCAGGAAGCGGTTATGGATGAAGGTGTGGCAGCTGCCCGACGAGAGCAACCTGGAAGCACTTCGCAAAGATCGACATCAGATAAACAGGAGGACCAACCGAAATTCCGCCTTCACGTTCTTGCAAATTTGTAAGCATCCCGAAACATTCAGTTTCCTTGCCTTCGGCCTGGCGTAAGCAAGGTAGTTACTGCACAGATTTAGTCGAGGAGTGCTGAAGCCAACTTCGCGCCATTTTTTTTTACATTTGTTCCTTTTCGGCGTTCTTGTTTTCAGGGTGAAGGGGAAACTGGCGTCATGCCGATTTCCCTACGCAGAAGCACCTGGGCAGGATAGCTGACGTCCCCGTGTAGCCTGTAAAGGGTGCACCACCCCTACAAGGGTGTTGCTAAGAAGAAGCCGACTTGCAAAACTGAAAGGGGAGACAAAACAACTTTTTCCGCTCTTACTTCTTTTCCGTTAAAATAAATAAACGTTTATCTATCTCTCTTTAATTTCATTGTTTGAACGAAACAAAAAAATATTTCAAAAAATAAAAAATATATAAAATTTATTACGGAAAATAGCAAATGGTGAAATGCCCTGCATTTCCACAATAGTGCAGACTTGGCGAAAGTTCCATATGTAATCAATTTAATGGCGTAAATGGAGACAATTAATTGTCCGAAAAAATTTGGGAAAGCAAGGAAATAAAATAATTTAAGTAAAAACAACACGGAAAACGGCGAACCGTGTAACGCACTGCATTTCCACAATAACGCAGCTTTCGCGAACGTTATAGCTGTGATCGCTATAATAGCGTGAATGAAGATAATTGGTCGGGCACGATTTAAAAAATAAAAAAAAAAGTAATTGTAAAGAGCTCACTCTCATTACAGGCGAACTAAGAATGCTACGCATTAGTAGACAATTCTCTGAATTTCTGCAGAATTTTTGTTTTAATTTTATGAACCTGAAAGCGTCGTCATCTTCGGCGTCAACGCGGATGTTACCGAAAGTCACGCGACCTCAACTCCGTGAACTGCGAAGTAGAGGAGCGGGGTGGTGCTTTGGCGCCCCTACTCGACCTTAGAAGTCCTACACGTAAGAAGTCTTACGTTTCTCGGCCGAATTTTATGGCGCTAGCAATAGATGTGGTGTGCCGGCAAAATTTTCGCGTCGATTCGCATCGCTCCGTTACAAAGCGAGCGAAATAAGAGCACAGAACGATATAATGTCGAGAGCTAGTGGAGAAAGCTGTCTTTAAGAGTGGAGAGAGCTGTCTCCGATACTGACGCCATAGCGAGGGAAGAGACGACAGCTGCAAGCGTGGTTGGCCAGCTGCCTCTGCCTTGACGGGACTCCCGCTTCCATATCAACGTGCTGTAGTATATGGTCTGCAGGACGTGCAAGCAGCAGAAAAGGAAGTACTAGGAGTGACGGCGACAAACTTCTGACACTGGTAGGCAACAAAAGGTGCAACGGCCAGCTAATGCCGCCGCTAAAGCAAGCAAGAGTGACCACTGAGATGGTTAGAGCGCTAAGTACGGTTGGCACGGCGTACAAGGGACGGGCGAGAAACACCGCGTCTCAGGCTTCTGAAGCCACAGCAAAACATCCGTATCGGGCCCTGCCGCAAGTTCGCGAGTTAGAAGGCCAAGATGCTCAGCATTCTCAAAGATCCACTTATAATGGTAATTTTTTTTCTCCCAGTAGTTGTTACAGTGACACTTTGAGGGCTTATCGGCAGCTGTTAAATAGTGAAACCAAGGTCCCATTACACCGCATGCGCTTGCATTCTAGGAATGTGGCCCACGAAGCGGCTGCAAATTCGCGCTATAATGCACGTATATAAATGAGAATTTTTACTACTTTCACCAGCTGGAAAGAATGAACAGCGATGAGCGATGCCGAGTTCAGGAATTTGGGTATTAATTTCACATTTGAGTACTAAGCACTTATTCAATGTTTGCCCCCCTCCACAAGGTGGGCGGAGTGAGATTCTAGAAAGCCCCACAGCGCGTTATAAAAAGCCGCATCATAAAACAGGTAATGTAAGAAGTGTTCGCTAAGACTGCCCCAATATTATTCTGATTTTTGCGTCATTATTGTTGAACCATGATATATCGCAGCTTTAAAATGAATCGCGTGAACCATACATTACCAATGCTGTGTTTCCGCGCCGGAAAAGAATACGGGGAAATGGCTCTAAAACAGGTTGTGATGACGGTATTGCTGTCGCGAGAATAAACCCGTAACAAGAAAATGATTTTTTTTAATATACTGATGAAGTTGGACAATGACCTGTTCAGTTTAAAGCTAGAATTTATTTGGTACAAGGGATTGCTGAGTTTTTCTTTGCCAAATCTAAAGAAAAATCTGTCTCTTGACATCGGTGTTGACTCTTTATGTTGTCAATGATGAACGACCAGGACGAACGCTTGAATGTTAAGAGTTGAAGAATTCCTGTTCTACAGTTCAAGTGAAAATTCTGCAGATCCGACGTATCCGACAAAAGGGCGTCGAGAAAAAAACATGCTTCCACAAATACAGATTTCGTGATTTTGTATTTTGGATGACACAAATAGAAACCAAAATCTAAGTGGCCGCACTTATTCCCGCCAGCAAGTTGGAAAGTGCGTTAAACCACCACCTGCTGAGCACTGCCCGTCTATGACAACATCCTGCGCACCCTGCTCACATTGCGAAAATATATCACACAGCTCTCACTGTCACTTCTTGCCACGCTGAAAATAAAAAGTCTGTGCTTTTCTTTCTCACCGACGACGCACTTGAGTACCCTACTTCTTGCTATTTCGGGTACATGCAATGAAGACGTTGAGCTAAGTTATTTACATATAAACTGTTATAACCTGTAAATGAAAGGACATAGTGCGTCGCTAAACTGCCGGCAGCGTTCGAGGGGCTGTTGTCATCCATATTAGGTCCCTTGTTTGCACAGCACCATCGTAGATGCCTGCCGGTTTTAGGCTCATCGGTGTTTCGCCGTCCCCCTATCCAATTTAACTTGAAGGTCACTCTCGTGCTGATTAAAATACCATAGGGGGAAGAGTTGCCACTGCGATGCACACACGGGGAAGAAAATGTCCTGATTTATCGCGGGCCGCCACGACCTACGCGAGCCTCGCTGATCACTGACAGCTCGTTTCGCGAACCGAAGCGCCCTACCAAACACACAGAAAAGGACGTGCACCATCCTATTGCCGCGGCCGTAGCTGTGATCGCGCTGCGTGGCTTCTAAAAATAGCTTCGACGTCCGTCCGCCTTATCACAACATCGGCGCAGCCCTCGTTGAAGGCAGCGGGAACGTCGGACGTAGTTTGCGCGGAGACGATTATTGGGGCGGATTAACGTCAACGTGAGTTCCGGACCGAAGTTTGTTTTCTCTAGTGTCAGGGCTTCAAGTGACCTGTGCCGGTGTGACATAGGTTCGCCAATACGCTTCCGCGCGAGATAGGCCAACACCCACTCGATAAATGGGCTACGTGGTTGCACTTGCCGCCTTATATCCGGGCTGCGGTTGCCTATAGGTTCTTGCTGTTGGCTCTCGCATGATGGTTTTGCATGGCATAGAGAGGTGTGCTCATTGTGCGAAGCTATCATTTGATGAGGATGAAGTTGTGGTTTTTTGGCACAGCAACCTTTCGGTTATAATCCGCCAAACACAGGGTAAAATAGTTAAGTGAAAGTTAAAAGATGTTATTGACGGCGTTGGGAAGATTAAACCCATTTTTTAAGAACTAAAAGAGCTAAAACCGGTGTATAAAGCCGCTGTCTTCAAGAAATTCAAAAACACCATTAAATTCACCCATGGTTCATACCTATAGTTTAATTGACGTATTATATAGCTTGCACGCCCACATATGCAGCGTCAAGTTCAACTGCTGTCTTTGAGCCGTTACATTGTATTGGTCAGTTACTGTCAGCTATACGCTTCACAACGGTGACTTGTGTTAGTTTGCATTTGTGCGTGTGCTCGTGTGTGAGACATGGTTACGACCGCGCAAAAAACAAACATTTATTTAATTGGAGGGTTTAACGCACGTGCCGACGCAACTCAGGGGATGAGGGGCGCCGTAGAGGAGCGCTCCTGATTAATTTTGACCACTTGGGGATCTTTGACGTGCACCGAAATCTCGTACACACGGGCGTTTTTGCTTTTCGCCTCAATCAGAAAAGCGGACGCCGCGGCCGGGAATCGAACCCGGCCTCGTGCTCAGCAGCACAACGCTTTAGTCACTGAGCCACAACGGCGGGTGCAAAAACAAACAAGGATCAGGAAGAAAACACACGGGCGAGCGCACTCTAACAACTGAGTTTTGTTGTTTTGAAGAAGGACCTATATACCTCCAAAACTGCGCAACATCATCACAAAAAGACCTATACGGTGCACACAGAGAGGAAGAGAGACTCAACGTTGAGCAGGTTACTTTGCCTTTAAGGGACAATGATATGTCAGGCGGTTTAGAAGCAGCGAGATCATAATCCCTCTCAACAAGATAACCTGATCAAAAACGCATGGTTCATCTCCTATCACCTTATTTTGTTCCAAGGGGTTCGTCCAAAAGCGAGATAACTCAAGGATTCTTTCAAAAGTGCCACTCCACTGACAAGCGTGATGCTTTCGCACAAAAAAAAGTGTCTGCGTCTCTTCTCCATACGTGCAACCGCCGTTTTAGGTACAATGTACAAAGCTAAAACACGCACATTTCCTACTTGTACGTATAGTCTTCTCTTGAAACAACCAAAGCCTGCAAAATGCTATAGTCGTTGTTTTTTAAACCGAATTTAACTTGTCATGCACATATACCTGAAGCATAACGTTAGTACAGAAGACACTAGTTTGACCTTATTTACATTAACCGTGTTGCATTTCCCATCATACACGAACACCAGAAAAATGCGGCGTCTCTAAAATACATGTTATGAACATGAGCCTCTAAATTCTAAAAAACAAATCGATGATTTCAAACCACTAGGTTATTGAAATGAAAAATGACCCCTCTTAATTGCAGCTGGAGTGATTCAGTAAATACTTTTCAATGCACAATGGGAATCAGGAAAACAATAATAGTATGAGGAGCGCAAATTTGTGAAGAGTAAATCACTGACCTGGTGATATTACATCTCATATTCGCCACACTTTTTCTCACGCAGCAAAAAAAAAAAAAAGGCATGTCACTCGTTTAAATCAATTGCTTGGTTGTATTGTTTATAGCTAGTGGGAGAAAAGCCCGCCCTCTCTATTTTCGGTCATTGTCGGAACACTCTTCATGCCCAGCTTTCTAGCTCAAAATTCTAACTTCTCAGAAACCAAGCAAAACCACTTCAGGAAAGTGATATCTGTCATCAAGCGAGAAGTCAACGTGGAGATAAAAACTCGGAAATACCATTCCGGGATTCTGAACCTTTTTTGTCTAATTCGCTGTCAGGTCTTACTGCTTATGCTATTTTATGTGATATTTTCTATGGCGCTGGAGCTTAGTCTCGCAACGTGCAAGACCTGAAACTGTGCACAAAGCAAGTTTTCACCCCCAATATTAGCTGCGCGAACATATTTTACATTTTGGTAAATAGCTACTGAGTAATCACTATTAAAAGGACAGCCATGAGCGGGAGAGCTTCACATGTTCCAGCAAAAAAAAAAACTATAAATTCTAAGCTATAAATCACTGTTTTTGGCCAATATTTACAAACTTTACCGCGAAGTCACAGAGGTTGTAAAAACTGGGAGGTGGCAAGCAGTACAATTTTAACGGGAAGAAAACTATGCTTGCATGTTCAAGTTTCAGGGCCATCAAACTCTCCCGTGCAAAAGGGAATTATCTGTAGGCCGGAGAAAGAAAGACAACAATGCTAACCGACGTTGGAACATGAGCGGATGTTAGTTCCGGGTGCCATTGTCCACCGACTGCAATCTCTTAATTCAGCCTGGCACCGTGTTCCCGCGTCAGTACTAACGCGTTCTTTTCTCCATATTTCTCTCTCACGCTTATCTTTCTATTCCTTACGAATGTCGACAGAGAAGAGTAGATGCGTTACGTTGTAGCTGAGATCAAGAGAACATTGCGAAGTAATTCGCCTACCCGCTATTTCCGGCTGAGCTTGTACAAATTATGCACGGGGACACTATTGCATAAACAGTAGAAGCCCTTTAATCTAGGCTTTGAACCATTTTGTCTGTTTGTCTGTACACTCGCACGGGAGAGGCGAAAAATGCTGCAGCCGCTATACACGCTTCGAAGGCCTGAAACGCACGTGCTTCGTGTATCGCTGACAGGAACGTAAGCTCCCTGAAAATTTGTTACTCATATGAGGCTTGACACGATGGCTTTCTAGAAAAAAACATGTGCCATGCTGGTTGCGTTCGGTTACTGGAATCAGATGACCACTGCAGCTTTCATTTTTAAAGCTAGGCTTTACTAATCTCCCCGAACGGTTGTGCCGTTGCCGTAGATTTGACCTTCATTTGACTGCAGCTGTGCCGTACCCTTGGCGATGCAACATGACTCGCCGGGCCGAGCTCTGCCGACCGATCTCTACCGACAGCCGCGTTCGCCTAATCACGAACGAACAGGATGGCCCGCTGCTGGCCTTCAACTCAAACAACTCCACTCTAATACTAACGTCTGCTATTCATCCACCGCAAAGTAACATTTTAATGGGTTTAAGTGGTGCGGTTTTATCGGTGCATGGATGATATCAATCAACTGTTGGAAACCGGAAAACAAATTTTCAGTTACTTTTGTTTGTCTCAATATCATTTTTTACCCGAAACCGACTCATCCCGTTTTTTTATAGTGAAACAAAAGATGCTCATTTCCTTTCTCAGTCTGAACTGTTGGCCGCACAACACATACAGTCTGAGAGCATACCTCCAAAATCCACTAAACTGACATCCGTCAACGCTAAATGTGACCTCGTCAGCATACCTCTTTAAATGAATATTTCCGTGTCGTAATGACCCCACAGATAACTTTATAACTTATACGAGTATTTATTGCTTTCCTATGAACCAATTCTTACGACGGGAACTCGTGCTTTTTGTGCAAGCTATTGTAACGTAGCAGCACCGCAAATGAGACGAAGCATGGAAGATGTAGGCGATGTATTTACAAGATGCTGCCGCAGAGCGACGCCGTCTACGGTCAAGCGGCTATGGTAGCTCGTCGTTGGTGGTGTGTTTTCTAGAAAAACGCGCGAGTGTCCACTTCTGCGTCCCGTAACACTATCATGCGTACAATCTGACAATTTTTTTCGGCCACGAAACATTTATATCCCCTATCCAATATCAAACCCGTGACTACACTCCTTGCCCTTGGTGTTGCACTCCAAGACGATGGCTCGGGGGTCGCACTGCTGCTGCAACTGCATCTCAATGTCCCCCAGCTAATGCGTCTCATCTACTGTATTTCCACTAAACGCCCACGACGTTCACCGTTGGTGCAGACTCCAAACCTCACCTAATTTTCAAGACACGCATCTAAACCATATCCCTCCCACCCAGTACCCTTACAACATCCCCTCTTACCCGACTCTCTCCCGCCCATGAATCTCTAACCGTGGGGCAGGAGCACTACCTCCAGCTCCTCTAAACAAATACCTTTCCTCATCCGACCAAACTCCACTTCCTTCATCCAACGCCGTACATCCCGCTGTGCAAATTTTGCGCTGCCCCGGGCACCCTGTACCACATGGTATGGGAGTGTTCGGCAAACCCTAGGACTCAAAGAATCGCGCACCCTTCCCGTGAGCAGTGGGAGAAGGACCGGTACAGCTCCCGTCTCGATCGATTCCCAGCTTAGGCTGGTGGAGAGGGCCGTGGCGGCCGGGGTCTCCAATGGAGTCCTGGACTGAGGACCCCGCACCACATTACGATGCTCGTAATACTCTCTATATATATATATATATATATATATATATATATATATATATACACACACACACACACACACACACACACAGAAACATAGGTCGGCAGTCTACAACGCCAAAGGAGGCATAGGGGTGTGGTTAGGCTCTATTTTTTACTACGGTTAATGAAGTTAAGATTTTTTTTTAAATATAAGGAAGAAAGAAAGAAATAAAGAAAAACACGCGCCCAGAGTGAGGACCGAACCCACGCCTTTCGATTAGATCTCGAATGCCTTCCCATTCTAGTAAAATATAAATAGCCCAGAAAGTGAAGGAGAACACAGATTCGAGATCTAATCGAAAGGCGTGGGTTCGGTCCCCACTCTGGACGCGTGTTTTTCTTTCTTTCTTTCTTTCTTCCTTATATTTAAAAAAATCTTAACTTCATTAACCGTAGTAAAAAATAGAGCCTAACCACACCCCTATGCCTCCTTTGGCGTTGTAGACTGCCGACCTATGTTTCTGTATTTCCTCACCGAGCCCCTCATTTCCTTACTATATATATATATATATATATATATATATATATATATATATATATATATATATATATATATATATATATATATATATATATATATATATATATATATATATATATATATATATATATATGATATGGGAGCGCGAACTGACCAGCTCGTGGTTTGCCGATTAGAAACACTTGCTTGACTGTATCCAGATTTCTTTGTCTTTTTTTCGCTTCAGCTCTAATGTACGTTTTACTCCCTGGTTACATTTTGCATGTTCAAATGAAACGCGCTGAAGCTGATCCCGGCAGAAGCAACAGACTTTTACTTACACACGGAGGAAGGAAGCTCTTTGCCTTGAGATCCATTTCTTGAAACTCTTTCACCTGGAGAAACAGAAATATTGCCTTTTGTTAGCAAGAATACCGTTGTCGCTTCAGACTGGATTTATACAGGTGGAACCTGACAACTTGCCGTCCTGATCAAGACTAAAAACAATACAGGGTATGTATGATTGGGTTGTATAGGAAGTCTCATTCTTACACCTCGGTCAATTCATTTTGGAAAGCTCATTTGTCGTAAACTATAAACCTTTTAGGGAATAAACCCTAGCTTGATCACATCAAATCAGTTCATTCTTATTTACATTAAAATAAGAAAGACACTCGGCCGAGATCAGTTATCTGCCTCTCGTTCGAGCACTCTTGTTGGGCGATTTCTTAGAGTGTCGCCGCATAGTCTTAGTTGCGTAGAATTTTCCTGGACTTCATTCACCACACCACTTTATTTCGCATAAAAAGTAATAAACTACCGACTTCATGATATGCATCTGAAGAGGATACCATGCGCTACTTCTCTAATAACTTCCCATCCGCACCTTTATACCATCGTGGCGGTTCGCCCAACGGCATTCACTTCATGAACGCCAAGTCCCCAGGGCTGGTTCCCAGTCTTGACGGCAATATTTCTCATTAAGACAGGGAATGTCCCATTACGCGGTCTTTGGTGTGCGTACGCAATTCAAGCTGATACCTATTATTTCAAAATTGCTCCAGAACGTTTACCTGTGGCAGACCTCTAATGAGTAGTATGCTACCTCTGCCTTTTTAAAAAAATTAGCAGTGGCTAAGCTCGGCTATGCCAGGATTTAAGTAGGTTAAGTACTTTAAGGTTCAGCTGGTTATTCTTTCCCTGGTTGCCTACGATTAGCTTGATTATCATGCTTACTGCTGCTTCAATGACACACACACGGTATACGCATTGTGGGACGTATATTTATGAAGCGGCTCCAGCGCATCGTCAACAATCGCCCCAGAGCTAAGCTGGTTCCATAGGCGCACGCCGGTGTTGCTGCGACGCACGAGCCATCGGTTGCATACCCGGCCACCCCTCGCATGATCATCAAGTGGACCGGGCCGCCACGTGCCGCGCTTGCGCAGCACGGCTCTTCAGGAGCCACGCGAAACTGTTCAACCTCGGCCAGTGTAGCTCGCGCTAGAAAAATCAAGGGGGCCCAATATCCTGTTTATGCTGGACTCACTACAGGTCAATAATAGCTACCCTGCCTTTGTCTCCTCCTGAGGCGTGTCAAAAGATTTATTTAGAAAGCGGAAATTTGCCGTCTTACCTTTCAAATGAAAACTTATCCGCAAAAAAGCGTCATTTCCTGCCGAAAAAAAATCAAGTACGCCATGAACTGCCCTGTCCTTCAAATAAGACAAAGTCGTTCATTTTCTTCGTCGTCGTTTTAATACGGTTCCGGAACATTCTTAGCAGAAGCATCAAACAACTGAGGCAGGGTGCGAAAAAACAGACAGTTTTCACGGATTACTTGATCCCCTATCCGGACTTTCTGTATTTTTATTATCATTTTGTCAAGACAGCCTGGGTGCAATAAGAAACGAGCATAAAGAGGAAGCGGCTCTGATCTCCATCGGCATTCTATGACACCTCCTAGTGCACGTTCCCAAATCTCCTCGTTCTGAAACTCCAAGCCCTCTTGCATCCAAATATCACTAAATAAGTGCACGTCGTAAGCTTATACCTAAATGTCTCCCGTTTTATGCTATCATCGCTTAGCTCTACATTACTGCAAAGGCCTATGAAAATCGTAGACGGATGCCGTTGACAAGCATTGTGCTATGTACGGCCAGACCTGTGTACGGGAAATTCTGCGGGAATTCCGATGGGAAATGCAGTCAGGGGTTCCCATACACAGCCGGCACTGTACTTCGCACGTCATCGGCATTCGCCTAAAACTTTGTTTTTTTCTCTTCTTGGTATTATGAAGATATCCCCGTTCTGCGATCCCCACAAAGCCATCTCTGCACATCAAAATGCCTCGCTTTTTATTTGACTCCCCTCGATCTTTTATTTTTTTCTTCGTGCCTTTTGTAGCTATATTCTCCGTGCCTTTTAAATCCGTTTTTATTGCTTTTTTATAGCTGGTGCTACAGCCATTACTTGTCGTTTTTACCGTGCTGTGGTGCTCGTCTATATAGTTCCCTCGTCTCGGAAGTAATAGGATGGCCTGCTACGGAATTGAGCAGGTCTGGTTTCTTACTCGTATTCGAAGGTTCTCGCGGAACTCGGTGATGATGTTTGGATGTTAATGGCGCAAGGCCAGCTAGGGCAAAGAGCGCCAAGAAAGTGGTTTGATGAATAGGTGATAACTAAAATTGGTTAGTGGGAACACGAATAAAATCAATTAAAGACTATTAGCACGGCTGCTGTAAAGGGCCAGGATGACGACCACGAATGGTTCAAAGGTAAATAAGGTGGCTGGTGTATAGGACCAGGGGTAAAACTATGGGTGGTATGAGATGAGTTGCAAGAAGTGAACTTCTGAAAGAAACTTGAAGGTGCGCTCGACAGAAAACATGGCATCGTCTCCTAAAAAGTATGAAGGATGTAATGGAATATGTTGTCTGTACAGTTCTCTGAAGTGTTTGCGTCGTGTAATGTCGAGTTCCTTGCATTGAATTAGGATATGTATCATGGATAGGCCCTCCCCACACCTGCTACACAGGGGTCTTGGAGATCCCGTGAGCAGGTGCGAGTGCGTTACATGTGTATGGCCTATAAGTAACCTAGCTAAGGTAACTTCTATGTGCCTGTTATGTGAATCAGTAGTGTCTTGTCCCAAGTTTGGTTTTAATACGTGTAGTTTGTTGTCTGTTTGTTCGCTCCAGTCTGCTTGCCAAGTTTTTCGTAGTTGCGCTCTTATGTGTGGCTTCACGTCTGCGTACGGCACTATTGCTATGTCCACTGTATTCAAGAGTGTAGCAGCAGTGGCCATTCGGTCTGCGGTTTCGTTCCGGGAAATTCCAGAGTGCCCTGGAACCCAACAGAACGTTATTTGAAGGTTTTATGCATATGCAGACGTGATAGCCTTAAAACATGATTAATAACAAAGGTTTTAGAACGCTTTCCGGATGCAAGTGCACGTACATTGCTAAGGGAGTCCGTGTACACGATGAATTTGAAGATTTGATGTTGGACTATGTGATTTATTACCATTAAAATACCGTATGCTTCCGCTGTGAATATACTGCTACAACGGTTCATTTTTTTACTGACATGAAAGTTTGGCCTATGCGCAGCAGAAGCCACAGCAGTTCCAGTCTTGGACGCGTCACTGTAAAACTCTTCACAGCTGTACTTATGCTGCACAAACAAGACATGCTGCAGAATCGCAATTATTGGTGACCTGTTCTTGTTAAATTGCATAAAAGACAGGTCACATGACACAGGGCGGAGATGCCATGGTGGAATGGAATCAATGATGGGTGTCTTGTGGATGCCTGAAAACGAGACTTCTAGCTCAGAAGCTTCTTCTCGCACTCTTAGAGGAAACGGCATGGAGCTTTATGGACGATTTAAAAAGAGTTGCTGTGAGGATGCATCATTAATGGTCGGTTTAAAAGGATGATTTGCCAGGGATATGATTTTTGAGGTAAAATAAACGTCCATGTACACCCCCTGATGATCTAGGGACCAATTATTGCATTCTACGTACAGACTTTGGACAAGGCTAATGCGAAAAGCGCATGCAAGGCATAGCCCCAAATGCAGCACCGAGTCCAGCATTTTTAGTGCCTTTTTTGTTGCACACCCATATACGACACTACCGTAGTCCAAGCGAGATCCCTCTAGAGCGCTATAAACACGCAGAAGGAGTTGCTCGTCATACGACTGGTGGGAGAGAAATTTAGGAATATTCAAAGTTTTTAGGCATTTTTGCTTCAGATGTTTCAAGTGCCGAACAAATGTTAGTTTGTTATCGAATACTACGCCTAAAAACTTGTGCTCCTTTTTAACATGAATTGAAATGCCATCAAGAGTAATATCTGGGTCTGGATGAATCCCGCGTTCCTTGGAGAACACAGCGCAAGAACTTTTTTTGGATTGAAATTACAACCATTCTTGTCTTCCCAGCTGGAAAGTTTTTTAACACCAAGCTGGACCTGACGTTCACAGATTGACATACTACAAGATTTAAAGGATATCTGCACATCGTCTACATACATAGAATAAGAAATGGTAGGTGGCAATGCCTTACCAAGAGAGTTCATTTTAATTATAAACAGAGTACAGCTCAGAACTCCACCTTGCGGCACACCGTTTTCTAGCACATGATTCCTTGACAGTGTATTACCAACTCTTACGCGAAACGTTCTTTCAGGCATGTAACTAGCAAGGGTATTGAGCATATAGCCCGAAACACCAAAGGACTTCAGGTCAGTGAGGATCCCGTAACGCCAAGCGGTGTCATAAACCTTCTCAAGGTCAAAACACACCGTTGCGCAAAACCGTTTGTGAATGAAAGCGTTCTTGATGTATGATTCAAGGTCGACAAGGTTATTCGTGGATCGCCCCCCCCCCCCCTGAAGCCTGCCTGGCAGCCCTCAAAGAGACCATTGTACTCAAGAAAGTACACAAGTCTCCTGTTAATCATTTTCTCTGCACAGTCAGCTTGTAAGGGCGATGGGCTGATTGCTAGCGGGAGAGGAAGGGTCCTTCCCTTCCTTCAGGAACGCCACTACTATGGCCTCCCTCCCAGAGCGAGGAATGTGCCCCGAAAGCCATATGTTATTGTATAGATGTAGAAGTGTTTCAAGGGTGTCTGAGTGTAGGTGTTGTATCATGGTGTATGTGATTTTGTCTGCACCTGGAGCTGAAGAAGTACATATGGTCAGGGCTGCCTTCAGCTTATGAATTGAAAAAGGAGAATTGTAGGAAGAGTACGACTTGTTGCTACCACGCAGGGACTTCTTTTCTGCAGATGTTTTGTGTTTCATGAAAGTGTTTGTGTAGTGTGCTGAACTGGACACGTGTTCAGAGTGTTGTCCGAGTGTGTTAGCCTGGTCTTCGAGTGTGTCCCCTGCTGTGCTACCCAGGGGCAGGCTGTGTGTCTTTTGTCCTTCGAGACTACGTATAAGTGTCCAGACTTTGTTCGTGTCCGTGTATAAACTAATGGGATGTCAAGAAGGTGAGCCAACTCTCTCGTTTTGCATCACGGCGCAATCGTTTTCGTAACGCCTTAGCCCGTATGAACAAAATGACGTTACCCGGCGTGGGGTACCAATGGTGGCTACCCCAGGACTTGTTCTGGGCCTCTCGCGCCCGCCTACTGTCCTGATTCCACCACGGCCTGCCCTGGTTGCGCGGGGCACCAGAGGCATGGGGAATGGACTTTTCAGCGGCGTCGAGGATGTGCGCCGTGAGGAGTTGGGTAGCTTCTCCAATCTGTAGGTATCTTATGGTTTTGTAGTGTAGTTTTAGTGTCTCTGTAAATGTATTCCAGTTAGCTCTTGCTTCATTTAACCTGTTCTGGGAAGATGGACTGCATGGGCCTTTACCTATATATGTTAGTGAGGTGGGGAAGTGGTAACTACCTAATGGGTCAGTGCCCACACCCCAATCGAGAAGAAGAAAGAGAACCGTGGAGCCAATAGCCAAGTAGAGATATGAGTGTGTGTTGTGTCCTGTATTAACGTATGGGGGCTTAGTTTTGTTGAAGAGGCATGCTCCTGAAGATGTAAGGAATTTATCTATCTGGCGACCTCGGGAATCCGTGCGAGAAGAGCCCCAAAGAGAGTTGTGCGCATTAAGGTCGCCTGTTAGGACGTATGATTCGGGTAGCTGGTCGACCAGCGCCTCAGAGTCAGAGCTCGAAAGTGCAAAATCAGGACGAATGTAAATGGAGCACACCGTTATCAACCTATTAAAAATTATTGTGCGTATTGCTACAGCCTCAAGGATGGTGTTGAGAGCGATAGGGCGGCATGCGAGGAATTTCCGGGCTATTATGGCTACACCACCCGAAGAGTGTGTGCAGCCAACCCTATCCTTTCTGAACACCATATAGCTATTTAAGAAATTTTGATTGATTGGAATTTAAATGTGTTTGTTGGACACACATTAAACTTGCCTGATTATCATGCAGAATTTTATACACGTAGTCAAGATTATTCAGAAGGCCTCTGCAGTTCATTGAAAAATATTTTCTCTTCCCATTATGATGTGCTACAGCTACTGGAGTGACCCAAATTCAAGCACCATATTACCCCGTTTCTGGCTTGTAATTCTTTATTTATTACATTTATTTAGTGCGTACAGCAGGCCCAGGTTGGGCCCTAGCAGGAGGCACAGTACAGAGTGAACAGTTGAGCAAATAAACAGCACATAAATGAAGCAGCCAACTGTGGAAAACCTAAAATGTCAAACATGAAAACAACGAGAACTGAAAATAAATCTCTGTTCAAATCAACCAACTGCTAATCAAGAAAACATCACGATATTAAATCTACCGTATCAGGTGACTAATGACGACAAAGGCAAGTTGTTTCAGTCCGTTATGGTATATTTACCCGTCGCAAGGGCTCCCGGACGTATTTTGGGAGCCACCAAAAACAGGAAATCAGTATAATTGGCGCTTGTCGTGTTCGCGTCCACATCAAATTGATTTCCCGCACATTTTTGCGTTGTAGCCGCTGATTTATCGCAATATCTAAGTCAAATGACACTCACCCAATTTCAAACTTGATGAGTTTGAATGGCAACCTCTCCGTGACATTCGCTTCCTACTCAACGGCGGCACCACCACTCTTAAAGTAAAGGTGCAGACAAAACAAGTTTGCTTCATTCGAAATATTACCCGATTAGAATCATACTAACACCATTTTAAAAGTAAACTTCACTCAAATAAGCTATACAATTAGGGAAAAAGAGAATGGCCATGCGACCCACTAGCTCATTTCCAGCAACAGAACGTATGACGTCATATGCCAAGCTGTGCGATTGGCTGAGGCCGGCAAAAGCAGTCGCAAATTAGGCAGGGCTTGTAAGCTTGCCGAACAAGCTATTTTTTATTAAATTTAGGGAACATTCTTTTTATAGCAGTAAGAATTGTGGGGTGAACCATTAAAGTTACAAACGAACAGCTAAACACCGAAGCAGTTAGTGCGGCTCTTTGCCAGTTGACGCTGCCTAACACAGTCGCCGGACGCGTTGGACTTCTCTTACACAACAATGACGAACTGACATAAGCGGTATGGTCACTTACATGACCGTGTTTGTCGAGTCTTACCTTACGTTTTAGGGTAAGATTAGTATGAACCATAATAACATACGGCCGGTGTAGAGGTGCAGCCAGAAGCAAAGTGCTAACACTGGCACTTCAGAAGTATTGCAGCGCCATCTATGAAAATACGCGATAAACAAGATAGCCAAACGGCCGTCTATGAGATGGTAGTAGCCCGGGTCAGCAGGCTCCCCTTTAGTTTTAAAACCCTGCTCTGGATACGTCATTGCCGAAGTCAGGAAAACACGATTCAGCGGGATAATTCAAATTTTGTCTTAAGATGCTTTATTTCTGAGTGAATGAGGCCTCGTTCGTTGCCGCACAAGCGCTGAGGGCATTATAAAACACTAAATCTTTGGAATAAAATAAACTTTTATTTTGTTTGCATGGCCCCTTTAAGGCAGCTATATTCAGCCCCCTTCCCCGCGCCACGCCCTGTTTACGTCACGTCGCTGCCCGTAACTGCAGTAGCCATGTCTATTAGGGACATTTTGTTATTGAAACATCTACAGACGCTCGAGATGTCTTCGTTTTCTTTTAGTACGCATGAAATTCCTCTATTAGGAGTTTGCTTGTTAGAGTTTGTGCCATTTTTGTTCCAGGCTTTTGGGTTGATTGAATTTTGGGCAATAGTGTGTTGGGGCGTTTGGTTATAAGAAAAACGCGTATCTGCTGCTTTCGTTGCAAATGTCGACAAAAGACGATAGTCTTTGTCGACATTTGCCAAGCAATCGCCTCCATTCGCTTTCGCGCTCACCCCTCATGCTGTTCCTCTTCCGTCACGCTCCTCCCAAGGCAAACACGCTAAGTTTTTGCTCAATTCGATTTACATTTACCCCGTTCCACTGCACTAGGCAGGGATCCTCGATGCCAGCGCTGCCGTACAGCGGAGACGCGCGTGAATCGAAGCGCCTTACTTCAACGTTTATAGAACCACATTGCCCTAGTCCACGTGAGTTCCAAGCAGAACGTGGAACCTACCTAGTGGAACCTTTCGTAACGCCGCTTGATTTATTAAAATGCCGCCAGAAGCTATAGTGGCGCGGGAGACAGCAGGCGATGGCGGAGTGATTTTTTTTTTTCTGCAGTGGATGAAGTATTTCATTTCACAGAAATCAATCATCTATATTTTTTTATAAAGGAACACTGCAAATGCCACTTATGTATTAATTTGTTGTATTGTATTTGCGTAATGTCTTGTTCTTGTTCAACAATGTTGACAAGTATGAACATATAAACCAGACTAAGATGTTTAGATTTCGCCGTGAGTTTATAAGACTATTGCGCAGGTTTAGTTTCACTGTGGCTGGGTGGCTGAATCTAGTCACAGACAGACAGACAGACAGACAGACAGACAGACAGACAGACAGACAGACAGACAGACAGACAGAACACAATTTCTGGGTTTGAATAGCTCAAGAAAGACTATCGTCTTTAAAAAACTGTCTTTCCATGTCAATGCTTACACGCGAGCATCACTGACGTGTCAGTTGGCTCAGTTGCCGAAAAACGCGGCGCATCTAGATCCGCATAACCAAACAGCCTGACCGGAGCCTGCGGGCGAAATCCTGCCTGTCGGGCAATTCACTGGCCGGCGCTGCGCATGTGCTTGGCCGCTGCACCGTTAGTGATTTCCTACATGAGGACTCGTATGTCACAAGCTGTGTGGCTAAAGGAGCGCAGTTTATTTATTTAAAGTACCTTACAGGCCCCGACAGGACATTGAGTAAGGGGGTAAATAAGAAAAGTGCAAAATTAACAAGCTTTTCTAAAAGCCACAGAGAGAACCACAGTCCAAGAAAACATTACATAAGAAATCTGCCGTAAATACATCTCTAGAGGACCGCGAAATACAAAGATAAGGTGTGCTATATCTTGCGCGAACAAAGACTAACATACCACACATTCAAGGTAACAAGCAGGCAAGAGTAAAGGGACGCTTAATACACAAAAATGCCAAAACACAAAGTTGACATAAAACAGTGATAACAGATTAGTACAGTATTACGAAAAAGAGTGATCATGAAGAAGGTCACCGAATGCGTCGTGCTTAGATTCGGCGGCAATATTACCAGGAAGACCGCTCCAAAGCCTGATGGCCAGGGGAATTGTGGACACGTTAAATGCATCAGTTTTACCGTAATGGGGGGGGGGATATGTTGATTATTTACCCTACATGAAATATTAGTCGGAACTTTAAGATATAGCGATGAGTGTGCTGAATTGTACACATATTTGTGAAAGAGGCATAAAAGAGAAGTGTTACATTGAATATCAAGCGGGTGAAGTGAAGGATTCAGTTTAATCTCTGATACACTTGAGGGGTACTTGTAGTTGCGTGAAATAAACCATGCAGCTCTATTCTGTATTGCTTCAACCTTGTTAATGCAAGCGCAGAAAAATCAATGAAGCAAGTTGGTTAATTAATTGTCGACTGAACCCAGTCCACTTAGTGCGTAGTCAAGACCTGTCCGCCGCATACCGGCTGTGTTTGGGCGGCGCTGAACTGAAACGTGAAGTCGCGTCGCCGGCTGTACGAGGGCAAAAAGGTGGATGGTGAACGCACCTGTGTGAAGTTCCTTCCCACGCTACGGAGGAAGACGTATTCTTTGGGCACCACGTCGTGGCCGAGCTGCCGTTCGATCTCCTGCCGCACGTCCACCAGCCGTGCAGTTGGCACGATCCTGTAAAGAACGGCACACGTTGAATGGGTGAGGAAGTACTGTTAGTGAATGTATAACTAGAATCCGAAGCTCCGAAGCTACAAACGTACTTCACAGTGCTCATTTGTATTTATGCACAGAGAAGCAAATGACACGCGTGAAACTAAATCTCGGGATGGAAACCAGTGTCGTGCTTACAAGTTCATCGCACTGCACGAATAGGGGAGCGAAAATAATGCGTACATACTGCCTGTAAAGCGTGCAGTGCCGCTATAGGTGTATTAACGAGAAGCCAACTTTAGGGAGCCGTGTCCTTCTTGGGCTACTTGACCCCGAAAATTTTGACCTGCCCGTATGCATGTATGTATACATACATGTATGCATGCATTAATGTATGCATGCGTGTATACATGTACGTATCCATACATGTATGCATACATGTATGCATGCATGCGTGTTTGCATGCGTGTATGAATGCGTGTACGTATGTATGTATGTATGCATGTATGTATGTATGTATGTATGTATGTATGTATGTATGTATGTATGTATGTATGTATGTATGTATGTATGCGTATATGCGTGTATGTATGTATGTATGCGTGTATGTACGTATGCGTCTATGCATGCGTGCATGTATGTATACGTGTATGTATGATGTATGTATGTATGTATGTATGTATGTATGTATGTATGTATGTATGTATGTATGTATGTATGTATGTATGTATGTATGTATGTATGTATGTATGTATGTATGTATGTATGTATGTATGTATGTATGTATGCAAGTATGTATGTATGTATGTATGTATGCATGCATGTATGCATGCAAGTATGCATGTATGTATGTATGCATGTATGCATATATGTATGTAAGGGTTGGCAGTCAAGAAAAGAATACAGCGGGCCCTTTGCACGGCGACGGAGAGCGAAATTGCTACTCAGCGACGCAGAAGAGCGGAGACGCCTAACTCATCATATCCCCAAGTAGTTGGCGGGAATTTAGCGGTTGAGCGTAGGAAGAACGAGCAGATGAAGACTTAAACGTGCTGCTGGGTGCCAACCCCCTGACCACCGAGCCGTCTTTGTGGCAATGGAGGAGCAACCAGACGTTGAGCAAAAATAAATATGCATGTGTCACATAATCCGCATACCGTGTGTGTGTGTCATTGAAGCAGCAGTAAGCATGATAATCAAGCTAATCCCAGACAACCAGGAAAGCTAAGAATAACCAGCTGAACCTTAGCTCACGCTACGTATATCCTGGCATAGCCGAGCTAAGCCACTGCTATTTTATTAAGAACGAAGAGTGGCTGAGAGGAAATATGATATTTTTCTTTTTTTTTCCCTGCAAAAGCTGCGGCTTGAGGTTGTAGGGGCTGGGCTTTGAGGAGTTACGACTATATTTGTGAGCTGTTAAATGAGCGCTATCCAATCTGATGTGCCGGGTCGGCGTTTAAGGTCATAGTAGGTTACCGGCAGACGACTTTAAATCGCGTCTTAATATACGTATCTAAAAAACAAAAGCTACACACGACGTCGAAAAAAAGCACTAGAACCGTACCGACTTTAACGCCTCTCTGCTGAGTATTACTCCACAGTAAAAAATTAAGCACGTATGAAATTACCTTCGAGCGGAAGATTTGACTACCACAACGTTAGAGACCAAATTATTAGTGACCTAATTCGCAGCCTTACATTTCTAACGTAGATGCCGGAGATCTTTTTCAAATACCAGAAAAATAACGTTCACCTAAGACCACAGGGAGGATATCCCATTGAACGACGCCAATTATTGAGACTCCCGACATCATGATTACAAAGCTTTGTTCTTTTGCATGCAGCCCATCAAAGCAAATACACCTCTAACGCATTTACACTTGACTAGCAAAACGTGAGCAGTAAACTGATCGAATTGCCAACATCCGTTACCAATAAAGGCCTACAAAACACGCAGCTTCAGGGTTAGCTAAAAAAAAAAAGTTCGCAGAGAACTTGGCGAGTCACCATGGCAGTTTGTTTCAAACCACGCAGCTGGCCATAAATTTCGGGGCTTATAACCTAGTTGAAAATATCGCCAGGATAAACTATGGCATCCATAATTTGAACCTGTCAAAATTTCACTAAGAAGTCGCCAACGAACACAGCCCAATTCAGGAAAAGAGGCCTCGTATGGGTCGATCCCAGATTTCTTACTTTCAATATCCTGTATAGTGGCAGACAGCA
Source organism: Haemaphysalis longicornis (assembly GCF_048455015.1). Lineage (NCBI taxonomy): Eukaryota > Metazoa > Arthropoda > Arachnida > Ixodida > Ixodidae > Haemaphysalis > Haemaphysalis longicornis. The sequence goes on from NW_027526225.1 coordinate 114,101,265, forward strand.
CATACATCGACGTTATTAAAGATGTGTTTAAAACAAAAAACAAGCAAGAACACACCACAATCTTTCCTTTTTTTCTGTTTCGTCCGGTAGAGCGCGAATGACGCTGAGCGAACGCTTAAGGGTCACTGACCTTTTCCGGGCCTCCTGTGCATTTCCACCGGCACGGTTTTTCTTTCTCGCAACTTCAGCACAACTTTTCATTTGCCCCTTCCAGCTCAGAAAACTTAAGCGTTGAAGCGACTCGCTTACCGATGGCGGACCGCTATATTTCAGGACAAAATGCCGCGTTTGCAGAGAGCGTAAGCTTAGAACGACCGGGACATGCTCGAAAATGTTCGTGGCATACGCTGGCGTTCGCTGTCGCTTCAAATTTTCTGCGCGGCAACCTCCTCCCGCATGGGTGGGTCCCCACGGGTTCACCTTTACACATTTTGATTTTCGGCCGCTTGCCTCTCGTTTCCTCTAAAGGTAAAGTACGCCCCGCCATCTGCCGGAAGCAACACGTACTAAAGCAGGGCAGGAGTGCTTGACCAGCGCGCCACAGCCCTTTCTTTAGCGTATTTTTTCGAGCGCTGTTTTTTACGTAATCAGATGAATCGCGTGGAAGAGGTTTAACTGATTTGACCTTGACAGTGCCGCTAAAGCTTGGCCGAATTACGCGGAAACGTTAATTGAGTGCAATGGGACAACATAGCTTTATTTAGAAAAACCTTAGACGTAAATTTGATTGAATTAGGTAACAAATTCGTCCCGGAAAGGTAAATTCAAGGCGATGGAAGAACATAGCTTTATCTTAAAAAACCGAATGCAACTTCGACTAAATTGTGTGATAAATTCCGTTAACTAAAATTCACTGTTCGAGCTTTGACTGCATTCTACTTTTCGTAAGTACTCCACCCCGAATGGGTACCACTATAAAGCAGCCAGAATACCTACGGAGGGTTGCCAGTTGTCAGCCAACTCAGAATCAGAGAATCAGAATCAGAAAGAGTGTTTATTTCTGATAAACACTAGCCAAAAATTATGAATATTTCGGAATATATCAAACTATCCGAATATTTTGGACTGTAGGTGTTTCGCAGACTGTAAAAGGAATAGCTCTCCGAATATTTTGGAGAACTATCACAGATCAACTGCGGTTTTTTTTTTCGGATTGACTGTAGGATAGCCTGCTGCCCCTAATCATATAACGTGTAAAGGGTTAGGGCTTAAAACAAAACTTCCCTGCATCTGGGATCTCCAGCGAAAGTAAAATTTGTGCCTACAATGTCCTGTTTTAGAAAAACTATGCGCGAAAAGGTGCTTAGAAGCATTTTGTCTCCTGTCTTGTTTTTGTTTTATTTTTTCAAAGTTGTTGTTGTTGTTTTGACTAGCGCTCCCTTGGGGCCAATACATTCTGGAGCCAGCAAATACCCATTCCACGAGTGTTTGGTGTACGAATTCTAAATGAGGGGAGTCTTACGCGGCATGGATTATGAGGCATGTCGCTGTTGTGGAAGGCTCCTGATTAATTCACACTACCTGGGGACCTTTGGCACGCACAGAAGTCTCGCTACTTTGGCACTGTTTCCGCCTCTATCGAAAAGAAACGCCAGCCGCGACCAAGCTCAAACCCGCTTCCTCAGGCTGTGTATGAATGACAGCGTTCATTTCGTGTTTATGTGCTGTTTGCTTCTTTTTTCTACCTCACGCGCATTCCTATGACGATTAAGTGAAAGTATTCGACAGAACGAAAAGTACTTGGCTCTCCTGGACTGCCCTGGCCTAAAATAACCATCATGTTTGGTTTAGGTAGTGTAGATCAGTACTGCTGTGTTCAGTACTGGGGTGGTATTCTCGTGCTTGTCCGCTTTGAAAACGTCCGTTTTGCGTCCGTTTCATTGTGACGTACTTCTAGTTGTAGGCGGGCTTTGGGCTGACTTTTGCGTGAATTTTCTTGCAAACACATTTTAAACGACTAAACCTGTTTTAAACTATGTTTTATGTGTTTGTTTATCTGCCAGCGAACCAACAATAAGCGACGAAAAATGGCCTGCTTCCGATAGTCTGCCCTCAGAAGCCGCGGTTCATAGCTCCGCCGTGTTGGATGGCGTCACATCCGGGTGTTCTCTTTTAGCCAATCAGGGCTTGCTCAGAACAGACACTTTTGAAAAGAACACAAAACGGACAAAACAGGAGAATACCGCCCCTGGTAAACGGAAATCAGTAACGCAGTTAGCTGGCCTGACATGCGCAAAACGGTTAAAAGGTGAATAATTCTACAAGGTCGGTACAAAGTACGTACCGGATAAAGCCAGCAGAAATGGCGTAGTCCACCACGTGGTTCCGGGCTAATTTCCGCTTCCGTAGCCATCTCTCCTCTGGGACGATGTACACGTGCAGGTCTACCAACTGCGAAGAGAGTTCACGCCGAAACGTGATGCACAAAAAATTCAGAGAAATTTCTAATTTGAAAAGGAAGATGCTCAGCGCATCAACTATGGCCACACGGAGTGGATGTAATCATGCATGCAGAAACAAGCGCGCCTGCCAAGGCGCTCTCCCTCTCTCCCTCTCTCTGCCTCTCTCTCCATCCCACCCTCGTCGCCATTGTTGAATTTGGGAATGACGGAAGCAGAATGACTTGGCAGCAGTGGCTTACTGCTTTATTCGACCCAGGGACTGGCGTCAGTACAACAGACAAGTCAAGAAGAAGCCCACACAGTACGGCTGTCGGCTGATAAAGCCAGTGCACAACCACGTTACCGCCGCGCAGACGGCCGCTCAGATCTTATCAAGAGATAGCATCGCAAACGCGCTATGCCAAACACCGCAATATGCCGAGCGGCCGGATGTAACAATTTTGACGTTTCATGACGTTTACGGGGACCAGTTCTAAAGTTTTCTTATGTCTCTCTACTGAAAGCGAATAATTCTTGGCGGCTATAAAAAACTAGACGAAATGCAACGGACATGACAACTTAGGCCTGCCTTTGCTATTCAACAACAATACGGCTGGTGTGTGGCGCCCTCTTTGTCATTGGCTAAGTGGACGTGACGTAATATAAACAGTTGGCAGGAACACTTACGTCACATATTGGAGCCTTCAGCCTGCGTAAAAGTGACGGGATCTCACGTAACAGCTTGCAAATGACGGCTTTTGTCGCCGTGAAATAGGGCAAAACTTTCAATGGCCTTCGCCGCCATTAAATCCTCGGGAATTCGAAGCAGGCGCAGTTTCGAACGACATGCGGTTTAAAACTGTTTTCTAGCGAAGGAAATAATAGTTTCAACTTTTCCAGGTCAGCAATAACGGCTCGTAAAAATAACCTCCCGTAATTCGTTTTTATGTTTGGCAATAAAATAGCAATTATTTGTTTGGCGCAACAGTGATATAAGAGGACCGTACAAGCCTATCCATTAGACAGAACCCAACGCAGGGCATTTTTCCACACTCCTCCTAGTAAGCTGGAGGGTCACATGATCGAATTCAAGAGAAAAATAACAAAGAAATCTCTCTTATTTATTACTGCGTTGATTGAGTTCGAGCTTCACGAATGAGTGAATCGGCGGAATCGGTAGGCTCCGCGGTTATCAGGCGTAGTGCTTCGCTGTCCTTACGGCGTCATACAACTGGTGGTCAAGGCCCTCTTTTTCTGTGATCACGCCATAAACATGTAACATAGAAGCAGACGATAGAGTGGCGGCGGTTAGGACCGGGAAAGTGATAACGCAACAAAGCTTGCATTGAAGCAGAGAGCTCAAATATATTACTAAAAACGATTGAAAGAAATAAATATATACGGTAAAAAGATTGTGTGATGTTCTTTCGCTCAACACCCGCCTTTCGCTCGCATTTAGATCAACGTTACGGGATCGCCTTGTGGCGTTCACGCCAATTTTAACCTGAATAAATGTGTTTCTCTTACCAGCCTCAGCCGTCATAATTTTTATAATACATGCCAAGTGTTTTTAAATCTTTTATGTGCAATACTAGATACCTTGGTTACCATCTTTATGAGTGAAGCGTCAAATTACACTGCATGTCGTCATTGCTATACGTGCATCACGTCACTGATCGCTTACGTTTTGATTGCGCAAAAAACATGGCGAATTCACCGTGAATTTATGAAGTCGTGAATAGGGCCCCAGACGACAAAGTCAACAACAGCGGCGACAAGTTTCTCCTTGTTTGTGCTGCGCGTAGTTCTAAAAACTTTCTGGCACAATTTTTTTTTTTATTAACGTAAAGTTTTCATAGCCTAAACAACCCTAAATTACCTTTTAACAATACTACTGTTTTTACGGGCTCAGGAAACTTTTCAGCCTATTCGCAGGCCATGCCAAGAACGAAGGAAACACACCCCCTCGTTCCCATGATGCCCCACTCATGGAAGAGCAGACCGCGTCGACATTAGCGCCAGATTTCTTTTTAGTGTATTTACTGTACGTGGAGCAGCGGGCGCATAAAGACACGTGGCTCCCTCTGGGCACGGGTGCTTGTACTGGCATTCGTTCTCGCGAACAGCAGCAAATATATCGACGGAGGAGCGGGAGAACGCCCAACTCATCAATATACACCGACTTGTCTATTTTCTCGCTTTAGTTTGTACTGCCGCGGCGCCTGCCTCTCGGTGATGGCAGCAGATGGCAGCAGCAGTACTCTGCTCGGATCGAAATGAAGCGCCAAGCGAAATTTAGCGCCAATGGTATCAAAAGTCGGACAGCGAACGCCGTGATTTTCTACCAAAATAGCTTTACCGTCTATTGCTTAAAAACACGCACTGACCACATACTGCTGCCTGCACCACGCTATGTGCAGGAAGGGTAAAGTACAGCTGTGCGTACATTTTGTGTATCAATAACAGCAGGAAAACGAAGCATATCGGCGACCCCTATTGCAGGCGACCAGTTAGATATGTTGTTTTGTTTCTTTTTAATAAACTATTTGTTCTCTAGGTGTTTTAATTTGCTCGTCTGCTTGGCTGTTTCCTCTTTTCATCTCGTTTCTTTACTTCCTTGGTTGTTGGTATTCCTGCTGGAAAACCAACGCGTCGTCGTAGGTACAGTTTGGCTCAGCTTAAGTCAAAAGGGTTTAAGTTATGAGTACAAAAAACAGCATATCTGTACAAAGGTTTTTGTGAAGGAACATTACCTGCCAGTAAAAAATAACTTTGTAATTCCCCCTGCCTTTACCTAGCTTCTATACAGAAGGAAATTGTCCGAAGCCCTCTGCGCCAGCTACTCCATAAACATAGGTAGCCTTAGCTTCTATGCTTGTCACTCTATTTGAAAATGAATCCCGCGTTTTTGTGTGCTTCAAACTTCGGCTGTGGAGAAAATGCTATCGGCCAGTTTTGTTGCGAGAGATCGTTACAGTTTATAGGAAATTCTGTTATCTTGGCCCGTGCAGCAGAGCATATGGTTGTTGCTGGTCGCTGGTCGCTGGTCTCGGGCTGGTCGTTGGTTTTACGACGCATGTGCATACAAGGCGAGTTCCGCCCCCTCTGTCGTTTCATCCTGGTGCTTTTGCCCCTAAGCTTACCGCTAGCGGAGGTGCGGTCTTTTAAGGGAGCAGGATTTTTTAAATTTGAATAGTTTTAATGGGTAAGCATCTCGGACGAGTTACCTGGCGGAGACAGCGTCCCAGTTTTAGTGCGATGTCTTATATGCGCAAAATAAACTGATAGTTCGGAAATGTTTACATAATTTTTACTATATATTAAAAACTCTATAAAAATTTGAAGAATTGATAAACGTGTGGTACAGCGCCCTAGCAATACATTTGTGCACAACAGTGAAGCCGACTAAACGGGCATGGTGTACAACGTTTCATAAAGCATGGCCTCCGAGAAAAAGCGCGCGGGGTGGTCTCGGAGACCATGCGTACGGATACATGGGGCATCCATACCTAGATATAAAGCGGCTAACAGTGTCTTTGGTCAAATATATTTCAAGCAGTACATTTGTATATAGTATTAAAACCGACTTTAAAGCGTTTCGGTGTACAGAGGAGCGGATGGAAAGAATGCACGCGCAATATACTTGGAAATTGTCAAAAATTTCTGTACCGTATTTTTAAAGACGATAGCCTTTCCTGGGCTTCTTCAACCCGTAATTGTCTGTCTGTCTGCTTGTCTGTCTGTCTTTCGATTCATCCTTCCACCCAAAATATAAAGGAGTACTTGAACGAGAGGTTTATGCTCTAACCTCGCTATAACGTAACGGGATATAAAGAAATAATGGGTATAACGAAGTAAATCAAATTCCCCTTGTAATCACCATAAAGACGCATGCATTTGAAACCTCGCTGTAACGAAGCAAAATTGACCTATCAATGGATATAACGAACTAAATTTGCACCCCCCCCCCCCCCTAAAAAAAGCCCTACCATGGTACGCAAATTATTCCACAGAGTTCGCCACTCGTTTGGCGCGGCTGTTTTAAAACTGCTGCGTCAACCTCGCGGCCATGCGCAGCCACGCCACGCGCGGCAAGCGAGCCCGCCTCCTCGCTCAGCCATCGGTGCAGAGCGAGCGGGCTGGTGGGCCACGTTACGGCAGTGAGAAGCGGCGCAAGGTGGGTTCCCTGAACCCCGATGCCGAAGGAGGAGACGACCGACGAGTTGTTGCAGATGTCACCTGACAAACCAACGATGAAGCCATGGTTGCTCATGCACACACGTTCGACGTGCCAACGTCGGCGCAGGCACTGAATACGGTTGCCCATCAACGTCGTTTCTTCGGCACCCACGCATGGCTACGTCGAAAACGGCGTCAACGCGGTGGCCACCGCTGAAGAGGAAGTCTTTCGTTTTCGATGTCCGAAATGAAGGAGGATCACGGACTTTTTTCCAGCTATGTCTAGCGGACAACAAAAGAGGCAGTGTGCGGGTTCAGCAAGCAAAATATTTGTCTTTTATTAAATTTCCGCCGTATGCGTGGTCGCGTAGTGGTGGAGAGAGTGTGAAAGGTGGGCGGATGAGAAAATAGAGGCATTTACGTGGCAGAGGCGGCAGAAGACTGCCGTTTTTTGACTACATTTGCAGAGAATTGGGAGCACATACGCCGCCAATTTTAAATTTGGTTCTGTATGCATGGCACATCTTTCCTAAGGCTGTTTTTCGACTCTTTGGTAGCTGAATAAATAAAAGTATCCAACGAAACGAAGTCGGACAGGCGGTGGGAACAGGTTCCCACGAGGCAATGCGGCAGCCATTTAAATGTTAACGCGGCGTTGCGCTGCTGAGCACGAGGACGCGGGTTCGATGGAGCGATGGAGCGATGGAGCGGGTTCGATGGAGCGATGGAGGCCGCTTTTCTGATGGAGCGAAAAGCAAAAAACGCCCATGTGTACGAGATTTCGGCGACATTACAGATCCCCAGCTGGTCAAAATTAATCTGGAGCCCTCCTCATCACCTGCGTTGCGTCGGCGCGTTAAACCCCTACAATCAATCTAAATGTTAACGGAGCGCGTTCTTAGGCGCGTTCTTAGAAAATGAGCAAAACAGTCAGAAAGTTATTTGGACTATAACGCCATCTCGAATCCGTTGCACTTTTACTATTGTGTAAACTTTTTTAACTTTGGTTTTGTTGCTTTTTTCACTTTGTTTCTTCTTTCATGCTTTCCTTTCCATATTATTACAGGAGTCGAGTCCTCACCCCCCCCCCCCCTCCCCCCGTAATGATATCCTGCATACGCCACCGCAGTCAGGGTATTGAACACGCACGGTTATTCAGTTTTGTGGGGCCCAAACCAGGTTACAGTGGCACAGCTCATCACCGTGTACGTGTGCTCAGAGAACAGAAACGGCCAGACTAGCGGAAATCGATCTCTCTCGCGGAATTAAAACTCACTGTCATTCGCGATCGTTAGGGGGCCCGAAAGCAACCATCGCCAAGAACGAGGGCGCCTGTACGTCGCTGGCTGTTTATATTTAGCTAACGGTGACCGCGAGTCGAACGGAACGCAGTTTTCCACGGCTTGTTGGGCAGGCGGCGCAAAAAGGCGCAGGAGCATCGGATTTCTCGAGACACTTGAGAAGGTCACCACACTGCGGAGTCCATGGTCATCCGACCTTTAAAAAAAAAGAAGAAACGTTTGGCTGTGAAAATGATATTGCCGCGAACTGTACCATCTGAGCTACACTGGCCGAGACAGAGCTGTTTCGCGTGGCCCCTGGAGAGCCGTGCTGCGCATGCGCGAGGAGCAGTGACGCCTCACGCCACACAGCTGGCGCGCCTCCGCCGCCTCCGCCGCGATTGGTTTGTCTTGAATTGGATTGGATTGGATTGGATTGCATGGGATGAGATGAGATGGGATGGAATTGAATTGAATTGAATTGAATTGGATTGGATTGGATTGGATTGGATTGGATTGGATTGGATTGGATTGGATTGGATTGGATTGGATTGGATTGGATTGGATAAAATAGGAGATTTGTGCGTTCTGGTTGCCAGCTCTTGTGTAAGTTAGGATGGAAGCGTATTTGCTTCTCTGTCTTTTGTATGCCACGAAGGCTCTTTAATTTGATTGGCAGAGTGTTTCGCCCAGTCGTCATTTGACTTGAACAATGTTCTTTGAACTGCAGTGTTCTCGATGTACTTCGACTGTTCCAGGAAGGATCACGCGGCAGGATAATATGCTGGCAGGGCAGACGCCGTAGCATTCGATTCACGAGACACTCGACTGAACACGTCATGTTTTTGACTTCTTCGTCACCGGTGGTGTAATCTTTCAATTTTTAGCAGAGCACAAGTTGGCTCCAACCAACATTTGTTCCCTGAAGAAACCTGCACCGTCCTAGCTACCTAACAATATTGAGCTGTTCTCTGTCAGCGCTATGCGGACGAGAATGCTATGCTGAAGGCAGTTGCACGATAACAGCTTGGCATCCATTGGCAGCCCCATAGATGCAAGGAATAATAAGGGCACACGCTGAAATTTTCATCAAAATTGGCTTTCGTAAGGATTGAGGAAAAGAACCGCCCATTACATTGACGTTTCCCTTCTCACTGCCCCCCCCCCTTTTTTTTTTACAGCAAATCTGTTAGCCTAGCGTTGGTCGGAAAATTTCGTGTCAAACACAAAACCCAAGCAGGACCCTGCACTTCTCACCAAATACCCCGAGCGCATGTGTCAGGATCATCAGGCGTGGGGCATAGAGCTGAGATTTTCGTGTAAAGAAAAAAAATTGGCTCCAATCCACGCTGTTAAGGTGGTTGGAAAGCGAAGCTGTAAACGACACCCACAACAATTGCCCATGAAACGTCACTTGCATTCACACACGTGGCTGTGCAAAAAGTGGAACGAGAGATTCTGCCAGCAGTTACTTGTAATTCACGGGGGCGGCGTCCCTAACGCAGCAGCAGCGTCGGCCACGTCTGGGCTAGAGCGGCGGACACCACGCTGTAGCCCGGCTGCGAGTCGAGAGAAAGAAAACCGAGAGGAGCGTCTTCTGAACGGTGGGACAGCGGAACCCAGCCATCCCGATGTGCTAGCTTGGGACTACAGCAGTAACACCACCGCGCGACACAAGCTCAGCCACCGAAACAATTCGGCATCTGAGCTTAGTGATTCCCATTTATACCGATTTAAACTAGCTAGTTTAGTAAGTTTGAGAATTGCGAGAAAGCTGAGGGAACTCTTATAATCGCTATGAGTAAGAACCAGTTGCTACTTTCGCATTTTGATGTAACTCTTAAAACACAACTGGATTAGTATTCATCATATTAGGAAACGGAGTCATATTCGGGGCAAGCAGTGCGCAATAGGTAGCGTTTCTCTAGCGGCCAGATATCTGTATGTGGTTTGTACATTTTGTTTTCCCGCCCTGCAAACAAATCCTTTACGTATGTTTGCCGTACGACCACTTAATTCCGTCGGGTGCAGGTTACCGTGGAGGTGCTGTCGAACAAGTTAAGCCGTGCGAAGGCAGCGCGCAATGGACGTGAAGCTGCGCCAAAACAGGCTCAAAACAACCGTCGCTAAAGCAGACGACAAAGCCATACCACCTACGCCGCCGCCGGCGAGCAGGCACTTCTGCGCGGGGAACACTGGGTAAATTCGCCACTCCATCTACAGTGTGCTCCGTGAGTGAAACCCACCGCACCCCCTCCCCCCGCCACCGCCTCCGCCGCGTTGGGAGTTTGCTGTCCCGCAACGCCACGAAAGAACCGTTGGGTGGTAGAGCTAGAAAGCTTTGCTTTAAAACCACAATATAGTCATCTAAACCGCATGATGGATGATGAGGCGCCGACGAACAGTGGGACCACCATTGTGTCCTGGTAAAGATTAGGATTTGCAGCTGCTCTCGAAAGGGGAGGGTGGTTGGCGTCATTCGAGGGCTAGCGCATGCGTCAGGCTATAGATAGGACCCGGCAGTTCCCGCCGAAGACGCCGAGCGCATACGTCAGGACCCAGCATTTGCCCCCAGAGAAGCCGAGTGCAAGCGACAAGCCGCCGAGACAACAATGAACATTTCATACCATTCCCCATCAGCATGTGCAGTGGTTTACAAGCTTACGTAAGATGGCAAGTTGGGCTAGTGGGTGCAGATTAAGATTCATGGCGAAAAAACAGCGCAAGGAACACAGGGACAAAAAGAAGAGTGGACGACGCGCAGCGCTGTGCGTCATCCGCTCTTCTTTTTGTCCCCGTGTTCCTTGCGCTGTTTTTTCGCCATGAATCTTACAAGCTTCGCTGGACACCCGCTTTCGCAGGGCGGGATGGCGTCTATTTATTTGTTGTTGTTCACAAGTTCACATTGACCGGTGCACATACTAGAGAAGCAAAGCCATTTATCCATCAGTACGAACCTGCAAATGCCGACCAGATTAGAGTTCCTGTATATCGCGTAGGGGAGCTATATACAGGAACTCTAGACCAGATTGCAGAGCAGCGTCACCTAGCAGTCGGGAGCGCTGAGCCTGGTAGTTAACCACCACTGGGCTGGTAGGTCGTACGAGCCACACTGAGAAGCATCTCGTACGCGCATCCCTTATGGTGATGTGTGCACGTGCGTTCGCGCGTGCGTGCGCGCGTGCGTGCATTTACTAAGGTTTCCTAACAGGGCAATCGGCAAATAATGGGCTGCCTGGGAAAGCGCTGGCTTTGAAGGTGCTTATCTCAGACGCTAAATCACGAGTGGCAACAATCACTTTCTCATTTATCATCCGCAAACTTCCTGTGGCGCCTGAAGCGCCTGCCATGTGTCAAAAAAGATCAGGACCACGAAATCACTTGCTTGCTACTGAGGCAGCTTTAGGAATGTTCATTTTATGCTCACCAGGAGGGTCATAAAAAACCGCTTTCTCGCATTTTTTCTCCCTGTTTCTGCACTTTAGCAAGTGACTGAAGTAGCGTTACTCTTATCTCCACAAATTGTTGCGCTTATCGCAATTGATATCAAACGTATATTGTTACTATCTGAAACAGACTTTTCTGATAGCATTCCGCCCACGCCTCGAGAAAGCTTTAGACCAACACCAACGTCATAACAAAGCCAATGTACTGCTTCGTCATTTAAGGGAATACTGCCGCCGAAGAACAGTACAATTTCGCCTTATTAAAAATAAGAAAAAAAGCTAAGTACACACGCTAACGCGTAAGTTGTTTGCATTTAAAGCTGTGAATGTTAAATGATTGCGATGACAGATCAATAGGAGAAACGACACGGTATATGCACGAACTGATCGTAACGCTTAAAGAATCGCCAGCGTTTTTATGCGTTCTGGAGTACGCAAAGTGTCCAAATGTTAATAAGGCCCTGGGATTACCAAGAATACAAAACACACTCATAGGGCCCGGGAGACGCCACGTGTGTTCAAATTCTAGCGATTATGATTGTATGCCTACAAGCAAAAAGGCGGCTCGTTCCGGCCGGCTACTACCAGGTACTACGCAAATATGGCAAAATACTTCTCAATAGTAATTAAATTACATCACTTATTACTTATCTAGAATTTTCTAAAATGTAAATAAATTACATCAGAAAAAACAGGTGGCGAAGAGTAATGACATTACATTACTATTACTTTTTAAAAGTAATAAAATTACTTTGAAATTTCTTTTAACGCATGAAAAGGGAACGAAGAGGCACGAGAAAGCAAGCAGAGCTCTCATCGCAGCGTTGTTTCCTTCGCGTTCGTACAGTTCCAATGCCCAGAGACTGTCTCGGCATTGGAACTGTACTTGGTCAACTTTCCTTGGTCAACTTTCCTTGGTCAACTTTTTATGCCGTAAGAGAAGCGGACAGCCTATATCGTAGTCAAAAGTAATTGGGAAAGTAAGGAGTAATTTCCATAAATTTACTGGCCTGAAGTAATTTATTACATTACTAAGTTACCAACACTCAAAAGTAATTCATTCATTGCTCATTACAGCAGAAATAATTTTATTACTGTAATTTCATAACTGCTAAGTCTGATACTACGTACTTATATGAACAAGCAAGCTTGTTTGATGATCTGCACTGACTACAGCTAGGCTACCCAAGAGCTTCGGCACGTCGACAGTACACAGGCCATTATATACGAGGTGGACTGGACACTGGAATCGTTCCAGTGCCCTGTTCGCATCGCCTGGACCCGCCGGACGACGACCACGGACGCTCTCGCCTACTTGGTTGTTCATTCCGCGGAGAGTGGCGTGTCCGCTCCCACTTCTGCAGCTATCATTGGAGGACACTCTTCTTCTCAAAGAATATATTCTTCGGCGCTCCCCGCGTTTCCTTCTGCCACCGCGTGGATCTGACCTTCTTGGTGGCTTAAAGGGGCCATGAAGACAAAATGCAAGTTTGGTTTATTCAAAAGATTGCTTCATTAGAATCATGCTGGCACCACTTTTAACGTAAACTTCACTCAAATAAGCTGTATAATTAGGGAAAAAGGGAAGGGCCATGCGACCCACTAGCTCATTTCCCGCAACAGAACCTATGATGTCATACCAGCCAGCTCTGCGATTGGCTGAGGCCGGCAAGAGCAAACGCAAGTTAGGCAGAACTAATAAGCTTGCCGAATGAGCTATTTGCACCATTTATATCAGTAAGAATTGTGGGACAAACAGTGGAAGTTACGAAAGCGCACGTAAACATAGAAGTACCACTGCGTACTGTTGTTGGTACTGCGCGCACTATGCTTCGTTTAGATGCACAGCACTGCGGGGCTTTGGAGTTGTCTCAGACGACACTGGCCGATTGACGCAAGCGACGGTGTCTTATGCGACCACATTTGTTGAGGGAGCACCATGTTTCACGAAACGGTTATTTTCTCTATGACCAAAAACAAGCCAGGCTTAAATACGGTCACAAACAATCCAAAGGCAGAAAACGGCTTGCCCTGGTGTTGTGGCGCCATCTAGGTTGACTAACAGTAAGCAAGTCTCCGATCCACACCAAGTCCAGCTGAAAGACCTGTTCCTATGATGTCATTGCAAACGTCGTTCAAACACACGTTTGAACCGAGAGAGAGAGATTAAAACAAAGGGAGCAAAGAAAAAACTATCGTTGATTCCTCTGTAATAGGAATCAGTAAAACACGGAAGTGAAATGTGCAGCGAAATCTGCAGCTGAACATGATTTGCGGATCGCGGCTGTCTTGTGCGGAATTTGCGCCTGGAGATTAACCTGTCTGATTATCCGAGCCTGCAGTCGTCGTGAAGGTTGGTTTATCGCATCTGTTCAGGTAAGAAAAACTCATTTCAAGGTTTTCATCCGGTCCTGGATGCACAGGTTGTTTGTTCGTGGACACAAACTGCCTGATTAGACCTATTTTGCCAGGGCTCCTGTAACGATATGGTTCTGTTACTCTGGACGTTAGAACGCATAGTTGGCCGTTAGAACGCCTAATCGAAGCACTTTATTGGCTGAGAAAAGTAGCCGCCCCTCACTTATTATCAGAAAATCTGAGTATGCATGTTGTTCAGTGCCCGGACAATGAATACAAACGAAATAGAGATCAACGTGGAAATGCTGGAAAATTTCGTACGACGAAGGCCAAAACTGTTAACGGCCTTCCGGGACGCTGCCCCACCCTTCCTCGCGTTGGTAGAACAGCCTTAATAATCAGTGCTCTAAATTGACTCGAAATCATTGAAAAACCTGCTGAAACTCAGAGAATCGTCTACTAATGCGTAGCATTCTTATGCCGCTTGTCTGGAGTGCGAGTTCACTACAGCCGTTTTTTTTCTCTAAATCCAACCCTACCAATTATCTCCATTTATGTTATTACAACAATTAACGGTGTCCTTAATGCTGTCTGGTCTGAAATGCTGCCTGGTCCGGTATATAACACCGCCGTATACCACGGGAGTCTGTACTAGGTGAGGCTCCCTGGGACACAAACAATATTTCCTCCCCAGGCAAGGATTTAGCAACCCTGGTTGAGTACATTTGCTAAAAGCCTCCCAATGATTATACAATCCCTCTATCGGCCTTCAGGCACTCGATAGGCGTGGCTGCAGATCTTTGGGAGAGGCCTTCGTCCTGCAGTGGACATAACCAGGCTTAAGATAAAATAAAGATAAATAAAACGATTAAAGGTGTCACTCCCGCCAAATCTGCATTTTTGTGGAAATGCAGGGCGATACATGGTGCTGCCTGTGCGGGTACTCGGCAAGGAATGCTACACATTAATAAGGTTTTCGAGTGCATGTATATGTGAGCAAGGTACTACTGCGCATATACCTGTGGGTTAGCACAGCAGTGTGATGGTGCTGGTGTAATGGTACGCGAAGCATATACAAGATGGCACGCCACAGGCTGTGCAAGGAAACGGGAAAAACTGAAAGCTACGCAACAGCTGCTTGGTATCGCGCCGTTGAACATCAAGCCATGAAAGCATGCTGAACATGCGAATACAATAGCAAGTGGCGGGAATACTGCCCTTTTTGCATTAAGGACGGTTGTTCTGCACAATATATGTCACCAAGCTGCTACCACCTCTCAACATCGCTGACGGGTGACTTGTTTTGCGTTTTCTTGCAGCTCTCAACGCATGTGATAATGTCAGCTCCATGCACCGTTCCTCGTTAACTCGTTACAGCACCATTCGCCATGGTGGGCTGTGGCGCCGTTATCCGCCCACCGCTACGCCCATCACGCTCTTCGCTTCCCTGTCTCACCCTTCAATTGATGAATGAAACGGAGTTTTGTCCAATACAATTCAAATTACCCGTCTTCGCAGTGCTCGCGCGCCCCCTGCCTGGAACAGCGCAAGCTGGAGTTCTGTTTCTTTTTTTTTTTTTTTGCTTGCTTTCATGTCGCACGTGCAGGCGCCTTAAAGGGACCCCGAAAAGCTTTGCGAAGGTGGCAATCAAATGCATTCAGGTGGTAGAACACATAACGGGGGATTTTTGTGCCAAGTGTGAGCCCCATACGTTGTACAGATAATTTGTAAACAATTTTTGAAGATCGCCTTTCTCAGCCGATGAGCGCGACGCCGCAGCGAGCCGACCGCGGGTGACGCAACGGCGACCGCGGGTGACGCAACGGCGATCGCTGCTGACGCAACGGCGAAGGCGCCCCCTGATTCGCCCAATCGCCGGCAAGGTCGGCCGCCGGCGGCGTCACTGCCATTGGCTTCCGGCTGCTCTTCCTCCTTCCTGCGCGATCCCGAGGCCAAGGCGGCAAAGGCGGGTCCGCAGTGATTGACGCGAGCCTAGGCGCAGGAATGTAGCTAGCTGCTTTGAAGGAGGCAGAGAGGGAGGAGGAGTCCATCGGCAAGTGGGGAGAGGTGCATTTAATTGCTTCTGGCGCAGCTAATACTGAATGTAGATCAATAATTCTAACGGCATTGCATCGCTATATTGGTGCTACGTGACAATACAGGCCTTTTGTAACTTTTACAGAAGGCTTTTCTGGGTCCCTTTAATTAGGAACGCGTCGTTTTTGGCGGCGACGGGCGTTTTTAACCTACCGGACGCAGGGGCTCCTGGTTATATACACAGATTTTGCCTCAACAGTGTGCCTCCAGTTTTCTTTGTGCTAAACAGGGAGATGTAAGACAGGCGCCAGCCGTTTAGGAGCTCCGAACGGTTATAACTATATAAACCGCTTCTTTTTCGAAGCCGCTGTCGCGGGCTCTACTCAGGTCCGTTATCTCGCTGCGCCGCCTGATTTCGGCAGTCGCTTGTTGTCGTAGCTCGTGACAGAGGCGAGCCCCTAAAGGGCTTTGCACTTAAAAGAAGTACGTAGCCACATACCTAAAGAGAGAGGTAAAGATTTTATTTATATTAGGCTTCCGGATCCCATGTAAGCTCTTATAAACTCCGGTTTACGGTCATTTTATGTCACACCAATGCATTTACACTGCGTGAGTTGCGACTAATCACGATAATGGAAACTAACATTACGCTCAGCAGAGCATAACGTGAAACTGCTTAATTAAGTAGGGTGGTTCTCCATTTTCCCAAGGGAGCGCTTTTGATCCTTGCCGCGGCGGAAGTTTTCCGGTTAGAAGCGAAAAACTAAAACGCCCGTGTGGCGAGATTTTGATGCACATTAGGGATCCACAGTATGTCTAGATCATCCGGTACCCCTCTGCTGCGACGAACCAAGGTTTCAAACTCCCCCCCCCCCCCTACCCCCGCGCTTCCCCCCAAAAAAAAAGTGATTTTCCATCCGCTGCTTAATTTATTTCCGGTTTCGGGGGGGAACTTGATTAAAGTCCCTGTTACATAATAGGTCGTAATATAGACAACATGCTCTGACCATACGCCGGCTAGTATCACAGAGCTTCCCTAGCCAAGCTTCGTTCCGCGTGTTGTTTTGCGAGGGGTCCGCATGATGGCACGGATAGCCATGGTGCCCTCCTGCCGCTGCCAGGGTGGTAGGTTCGGTGTTTTTTTTTTTTACTCGGGCGGCCGTACTAAGATGCGGCCGCTACACGAAGACACACCCCATCTCTTCACGTTTTTGTAGCGTGAGCTACACTGGCCGAGGTTGAGCAGTTCCGCGTGGCTCCTGGAGAGCCGTGCTCCGCATGCGCGATGAGCAGGGACGTCACACGACACACAGAACGTTGCTCGCTGCCCGGCGTCTCTCGTACACCCCACGCGCCCAGCGTCTTCGCCGAACTCCGTTCTGCACGTGGCGGCCCGATCCACTTGATGATCATGCGAGAGGTGGCCGGGTGTGGACCCGATGGCTCGTGCGTCGCAGCAACACCGGCGTGCGCCTGTGGAACCAGCTTAGCTGTGGGGCGATTGGTGACGCTGCGCCAGAGCCGCTTGATAAATGTACATGTGTGTGTGTCATTGAAGCAGCAGTAAGCATGATAACCAAGCTAATCCTAGACAACCAGGAAAGCTAAGAATAACCCGCCGAACCTTAGCTCACGCTACGTATATCCTGGCATAGCCGAGCTAAGCCACTGCTATTTTTTTTACTCGGGCGGCCGTACTAAAACGTGGCCGCTACACGAAGACACACTCCATCTCTTCACTTTTTAATTAACGTTTTAAGCCCCAAGGGTACACTTGGTAATGTGGTGCACTGTAGTGGGGGGACAGGGACTAATTTAAACGACCTAAGGAGCTTTAACGTGTGCGAAAATGTCAACTAACCTGTATTTTTGTTCTTCTCTTGTACGAGTAAAACGACCACTGCAGCCGGGATAAATACACAGTCCTCGTGGTCAGTAGGGAAACGGCTTGGTTACTGAGCCACTGTTACGGGTGCTGCACTTTTAATGCGCCTCAATCAAGACTGGACGAATGAAAGGCGTTTTCCTACTGGGATGCCATTCTACACTGCAGAGCACCATTGTAAGGCACCGTGGTATAAGCTTTATGCTGTTGCATACTCGCGTTTGAGGTGAATCTGTGGCTGAGAAGAAAAAATAGATTGAGGGAGGGTGGGAGGGGGGGAGGTTGAATCTAATGTAACCGCTGGTAGAACTGTTATTAAAGCTACACCTGTGGAAATGTTTGCACTTCATTCACATCTGCCGAACGGGAGTGTGGGCCGGAAGGCCTCATGTAGCATACAAATAAGTGGATAACAGAGTACATTTTTGGCACTCAAAATGATGAAAAGTTATATTCTTTATTTTCACCAACTGAACTTCGTTTGTGATTTTATCAAGACAAAGGCATTTCCCACCCTTGGTCAGGAACGAACGAGCTCAAAACATATACAGCAGTCCTGGTTGACCTTGCCAACGTCCTTGTGACTTATGAGGACGCCAATGTTTCCAATTAGGCGTCCCATCCCTCCTGTCTTTTCTGTCCATTGCCTCCGTAGTTGAAAGGTTGTCGGCGCAGTCATTAATGAACAGGGCGGGGAAAAATTGGGAGAAGCGTCACCGCTATGCCGCTGTGAGTCATCCGTGCAAAATGACAACTAACAAAGAACAACACGACAGAAACGCAACGTGGTAAAGGCAACAGAAACAATGAGAGAAAATTATGTGAAGACAATAACTTAAGGGGCAAAAAGAGCTTCAAGGGTATGCAGATCGTGATAGACGAATACGAATGAAGGACTTGTCGAGGCCGCAGCGCTCAGGTACTGTATGAGCGGCAGAAAAAAACGCTTAGGAGATCGACGGAAGTATGAGTGAAAAGAAAAACAGCGAGAGAAAGGGTTGAAGATTGCCCAATGTACGGGAAAATTACTGGCAGTTAGGTCATTGGGGTGGGCTTTTCCGCAGTACGTGGCTGCCCGGCGGGGAAAAAAAGCAGACAAGTCCCGACGGGTGCCACCATTCACGACACGTGTCCGCTTCTCCGAAGCACCCACTGGCTTCCCCGCTTCCGCTACTGATAGGTGTGCCCCGGTGACCTGAATACCGGCGACGCGAGCCTCTCCACGCACGCACCCAAGGTTTTCCAAAGGCCCCTCACCCTCCTCGTACACGGCGTCGTTGTAAAGTGCTTGAGCATGGACTGAGAGAGGGCGCGCAGCGCGACTGTGTTCCTCCCCTCCCCCCCCCCCCCTTTTATTCGCGTTCCCTCGGCTCAAATTTCCCGCGAAACGTAAAATAAAATAAGGGTCACGTTTCGGGGGAGACGGGGAGGGAGTGCGCACGCATGAATATGTAAGGGATAAAGGGAGCGATTAATCTTCCCCGCTGGGCCAGCTGTGCTCCTTTCGTCCTGGCTGTGGGGCACCCTAAAGTGCATACCCCGACAGCCTACTTCTATGGAACTTGACCTTATGAATGGCAGATGAGTTGGTGGGAACTTCTCGTAGTTGTGGTGGGGAAACTTTACCTCGTGTGGAGTCGACAAATTTGGCACCTGTCAGGGGTGACCATGAGGTTCTGGGCTGCAAAAAGGGTTCCGCTCGCATACCGTACCACAGGGATACAATGTCGGGGCTTGCTCGGTCGTTCTGAGGATGGCCAGTAGCACTGAAGTTGTTGTGAGCACTGATTTCTTCTTAATCTCAACAAATTGACCATCTTAACCTTCAACGTTGAGTGGCTCTTTTTTGCGAAAAAATCGATGGCGG
This sequence comes from Haemaphysalis longicornis, assembly GCF_048455015.1. Lineage (NCBI taxonomy): Eukaryota > Metazoa > Arthropoda > Arachnida > Ixodida > Ixodidae > Haemaphysalis > Haemaphysalis longicornis. The sequence continues at coordinate 114,120,698 of NW_027526225.1, forward strand.
CCTCTTCAGTGCAGTTTCATGCGTCCAAAGTTGTACCGTCGTATGTACGTATGTACTATAACATACGATGTATACATGGCTCGAAGAAAAAGATTCTCCGCCGTCGCACTTGAACGTCCGCCGTGCTATCGTGCACCCTATTCGCCGCCGCCATCATCATCAATCCCACCATATCGAAGGTCCAGGGGTAATTTTTCTTCTCAGCGGATAGCAATTGAGAATAAGGATTCACCACAGGCCCCCACCACACTTCAACTTGGCTTTATAATTTTCATGCCCACACTAGCGTCAACAGTTCCCGCTATCTAACTAAAACCTTTGCCGATCCGAAGCGACCACACTCTGCCTGCTCCAGATCAACCTCTGCCACCTCAACCCTCCGCCACCATATATACCGCACCCAATATTTCAGCATCTGCAATGTTAGCCCCCCAGCCCGGCACCCTGCACCATCTCGTCTGGAATTACCAACAATCCCCACCCCTCACACCCAATCCCCGTCCCACGTACGAGCAGTCGGTGGACCGGCTGTCCAGCTCGGACCTCTCAACTCAGCGCATGCTGATAGAGAGGGCACGATCAGCCATCAAGGAACATGGTATCTTGGACCAGCGGACGCCCACCACAGGGCCTCTGCTTTCAGCATTCTGCGCCAATGAGCTCTCAATTAAAGATATCTCTCTCTCGCCCTCTCTCTCTCACTGTTTTCTCAAGCTACGTGTCTCACCACCCTGCACCCTCTTGGGCCTATAGAGATCTTAGTGGGGCACGCACGTTTATATTTGATGGCGTAGCCTACTAGGCCTTTAGGCAGCCTCTGTTTGCGTTTGTGTTACGCCTGACCCGTTTTGGCTACCGTATTGGGTGGGACACTAACGTTCGGAAAGTGGAGTTAAAGTTCCAAAAGGGAATTAAGCCACTTCCGCGCAATAAAGACGAACCTCGTTTTAGTTCAATAAGCAACAGTAGAGTTAGTTCTGAATCTAAATATAAATTTCGGATAGCATAAAACTCCGGTAGAACTGGAAATAAAACAAAGGCTGCCGCACAATTTTAAATGTTAGCGTGAAAACTAGCCCACTTGATTGAAATGGTCTGAGAAGTACTGTCATTCAGATTTTCAAATTTTCGTTTTTTCCACGCACGATCAGTGAGTGGAACAAGCTACCGCTTGCCGCCCTTCTGTCGACAGATTCTATTGACGCGCATGTCTTCCTGGTGACGTGAAAATGATTTGCTGTTGTCTTATCCACTGTTTCATTGTGTTGTTACATTGCTTTACTTCAGTGCCATGTTTCTCTCCCCCCCCCCTTTTTTTTTTTTTTGCAAAATGTAAGTCATGTAATCCCGGTTAATTGGTTGTTGTATGTATGTGATGTTAGGCTTGATGCCTTTTCATATTCTTTTTTTTTCCTGTTTATTGCCTGTACCACTCCTGCTTGGGCTTCATGCCTGCAGTATCTTGTAAATAAATAAAAAAATAAATAAATTTGGGGGCAGAAGTTCTTAACCGGCTAGCTACTACGCATGCCTATTACCTCACTCGGAACGCTTAGCTGTAAAGTACTTGAGAGCTTGGAGCTCTGTCGTGACGAGTGTTATTGGCGGAAAATTCGTCCTGACCGAGATATTCAGGGCTTCGATTCGGCTGTCAACCGCAGAAATGATATCCGCCCATTAGTTCTTTTATAGATATTCGGTGGAGCACTGATAGAGTGTCTATCATTTCCTTATAAGTGCTTTACAGCTGGCTGCGATAGGAGCACCGCCACAGGACATCGTTTACAGCATCCTGAGGTCGCACCTAAGATGTCACCGCCGAACGTTATGCGTGGCCGCCTTTTTTCTCTATTCTTGTAAAATTCACCGTGACAGCTCAAGACTACAGACAGTTAGCCTTTAACCGAGCCGCTAGGTCATTTTCCTTCTCATGTTCGATGCCTTTTCTCATTGAGGAAACTCTGTTCTTTTCCCATCGCTGTTACAGAACCCGCTGGAAGTGCGGATGTACATTTTAGCACTGTCATGTTAGTTCGTATTTCAAATGTTAAAAAAAGAACATGGTTTCCTCGGTGTACATCGCAAGGGCTATTAGTTCAAACTAAGCAGACATACAAAGTGTGTGTCACGGGACCATCGCGGCAATGCGCAATTCATTATTCCCGACTTTTTCAGTAAGCCGTCGTACGTACATCTGCTTGTCCTCTTTTTCTTTTCTTTTCCTCACAAACAGTGCGGTTTGCTAATATGTTTAATTCAGTATCTTTCTTGTTCTATCTTGTGTTTCATGATATCTACTGCAAATTAAATTGTTGTTGTTGTTTATATACTAAACATCTTCGGAAACATTGCACTTGCTCCCAATAGTTCTTTACTGTATGCAATGTCTTGTAAGCCACGCCATGAATCGCCTGGGCCCTAGTCAAATTGTTAATTACAACTTTTATCCCAGGAATCCATGTTTGCTCATTTAGATCCCTTTTAGTGAATTAACTGAACTGAACTGAACTGATAAGCCCATCATTGCGCCAGCGCAAGTGTCCACCTTCGTCGTAGTTTCCTTTGGTATTCATTATAAGCACTGGTTCCTTTTCTACCGAAAATATTGCAACTTAAACCAGCAAGTATTCTTCATACCAACAATGCCTGATTGTTGGAGTTGATACGGGCACAAATTGTGGCGAACCAGAATTGCACCACATTTTTCAATACTCCAGTCGTACCTGACGAAGACAAATTTCCCTGTGCTCAGTTTTGTACAACTCGTGGACTTCGTTGGAGGGAATCCGGCAGTCACTTCTCGCGCGTACCCCTGAGGCACCTTCACTGCCTGCAGACTCTACGGGACTTGGCGGCCCAATGTTTAAGATTCGCGAGTCTTCCCCCAGAAGTTTTCTGACCCGAAACGCAAAGACGCCGCCGAAGCCAAGACAACCAACCGTGGCACTTCTCTGCCACGTTCCCCTCCACTCAAGCTTACCATATGACAGCGAACGAATGGGTGAGTGTGTTACGCAACAATACGAACGGGGCGACCCTGTGCTAAGCCTCGTGACCAGACGGCGGGGAGTAACAAAAAGTAAAAGAAGCGATGCGCGCCCCCTTACCTGCTCCGAAGGCGGTCGACTCGGCAGCGCGCCTCTCCGGCGCTCCTGATCATCGGCGGATTGATCCATGCCCTGTTGACACGGTACCCGCCGTTCTCACGCGAGCTTGTCGGCGCCCAGCCGCCGGGGGCAAGCCAGGGCCGCCCCGGGCCAGCCGGCCGGACTTCGTAAACTAATCATGCCGCCGTGCCACCCGCGGTGCTCCAAGTTTGCCCCGAGAAAACACCGCGCTTGTCTTTCTCGTTCAGCGTCCGCATGTTCGTCGGAGAGCCGGGTCCACTCGGGCGACGGTAAGGAGAAGACAAGGCCGGCAGAAGACGCAGTAGCAGACGAAGCTGTTGGAGGGGGGTCGGTTGTCGTGTTCCGTTTAAAGAAGGGCCTCGCAGCGATGTCGATGGGGGGAGCGAGCGAAGTGCGAGTTTCGAGTTATGCGCCATGAAGCGGGTTGGGTGCTTGTCGCTGGTCGATGCGGCGCCAAACGGGCCGTTGTCCGGGAGACACGGCCGTACGTGACTCCGCTCGAGCCCGGGCCACTTTACGAGCGGAGCTCTCTCGGGGCGATGTTGCAGAGGCCGGGGTTCCCGCGCTTTTCACCTTCCGAGAATTTTGGGCGGGAATTCTGGATTCCCCGCGCTTTTGCCGTCTCCGATTTCGCGGTGAGGGATGGACTTCAGCCACGCCCCGTATCTGCAGTCCTGGCGCGTCGCAGTATTAGAACTTAGCTCTCGTTCAAGGTGTACGATCTCGTTTCCTCTCTCGGTGTCCTTGAGTTGTCACCTGAACCTCCAACCGCCGTGTGTGCACACACTGATGGCTGTCCCAGGCTCAGGTGTCATGAACCACTTTTTAAGCAGAAGTTCCTAAGCAGGACGGAAACACAAAAGTTATTGTTTTGTACATTTTTCTACATATGCTACCTGCCTACCTGTGTTTTTGGGCGTATTGCTTTATTCAACTATTTTTTTTTATTTATTGAAAATTATTTTGTGGGCTATAAAACGATTAAGAAGTTGCAAATCGACCTTCCAAATTTTCTACACTGCCTTTTACGGAGTGCACTCATCTTCTGCACGTTTTTTCTCGATATTTTTCTCGAGTGAAATATAACTATGCTCACGTAGAATACGCACACGCGCCATAAATGCAGCGTTCTCCAGTGTGTTTAAGAATAACTCAGTTTGGGTGAACGCGGGGGAAATGTTCTGGTCACGCGGCGATGTCAGTTTTGATGGTGCTCCGGCGGCCATTGCTTGGGTTTGATTACAGTGCAGATTTAGGCATTCGCGGCGCATAGCGACAAATAGAAACAGCTTCAAGTATCAGGTAGCGTAAACAGGCTTATTTTTCTTCCAAGAAAGAAAACTGGGAGAAACATAGTGATTTCCCACTTTTTTTCTCGGTGTGCGGAAGGTGGGCACCCGGTTTGCGCGCAAGCCCTCGCCGTCTGTCGGTCTTATTCAGCTTGATCGGTGTTCTTCCGACCGGTGGTGTTCACGTGGTCAGCAGCTCGCTGTTCACGTGCCCACAGCGTGACCTTGAATATTCAGCAAGATTTGTTGACAGGGCTAGTTGGTCTGATACTTGAAAAGCCATGAGGATTGTGCAGAAGGACGACACACACAGGGAAGGCAACAGGACGAGCGCATGTCCTGTGCTCGTCCTGTGTTTGCCCTGTTGTTTTCCCTAGGTGCGCCGTCCTTCTGCACAATCCTCATGGGTTTTCTTGGATATTCAGTCTTCAGTATTCCAGTTGGGCTTCTCCTGGCAGGCAGGGCAAGGCATGCTGATGTGTTGTTGCTTGTGTTTTATTTAAGAGGTGCCCCGGTTCGACCATGAGTGGCGCATGTCGGGCCTCCTTTCCTTTTTCTCCCTCCGCCGCGCGCTCCCCGTCATTCGTACCTCTTCCGGCTTTCGCGCTTCCTCGCGACTCCCGGGAACACTCCACCTCTGGCGTTCCTTTCCTCTCCCAGCTCGGTGGCTTCAGGCTTCGGCTACGTCCCAATTCGCGGACGGCTTGGTAGACAGCTTACGAAGCGGTCAAATTAGACGCCTTAAGGAAGCAGAATTGGAACGGCGCAGCGGTCACCGACGCAGACGACAACTTTGTAGCAGACATGTCGAGTAACGCAAGCCGCAGGTTTCGTAAATGTTACAACCATTCTTTTTACAAAAATTATGCAATTTAAAAACTAAACAAAGGTATCTTCCTTACTAGTAAATTATACTAAATATTTCAATTAAATAAGCAGTTAATTTAATACTGGTGCACAAAAAGTTGGCGCTGCCGTCGCTCAGTGGTTTAGACAGGAAGGTAGCCTGCATCGTTGCTGACTTCGATGCTGTCTGCTCGAACCAGTCTTCCTTGACTGCTTCATTCGATGGAACAGAGCTTAGCATGGCGGACTGTCTGCGAAGACGGCAATGAAGCCGTCTAAAGGGTAAATTGGAAAGCAACCTTAGTCTCGCCGACTTCACTTACGCTTTGGAGCACAAATATTTCCAGTTAGTTTTCCGGCGGCGTATTTTTTTTTTCAATCCCGCGCTTTGGCTGCCAGAAAGAGGAAGGTGAACGGAAGACCAGGAATTCTCAGCAGGCACTGCAGGGGCCTTGTCGGAAAACTGTCGATGGGTTTAGAGAAAGAGAGAGGAGAGAAAAAGGTAGGGTTGAAGTGGAAACGTGTTCGAAGCCTCAAAAGTGCTACTAGCGTCCAAGTAATACGGCATCGTTGGGAAAGCAAAGAACATCGGTTGTTCTCTAGGAGAGAAAGCGAGAAACACTTTGTTCACGACTGGGTTAGGGGGAGGGCCTCTGCGACCTGTTGGCGCTTGGGAACGTTATGGGCGGGACAAATGTAGTAAGATTTACCTCTAGGTCTCTAATCCTCGAAGTGGCTTGGTTGCGTTGAAAACTCGCGTTGCTGATTCGTGTATCACGGATCAGCAACGGAAGTTTCCAACCCTGGTTATCACAAGTGGCATCGTTGCGCGCTGTCAGTCATCCGAAAGGCAATGGAGTAGGCGTTTAAATTTCACTGAAACGTGTCCCTCAGTTTTTACACACCACTTGCAACGTGTGTCCACTCTTTTTATTGTGCGCCTCACATTTATAAATAAATGTGCACCAAGGTTCTGCGATTTTGACCTTCAGGTCATCCGATCTTTTCGTCAGTGTCTGCTAAACCGTATATTCATCGCCCTCCCAATTGGGAAAAATCTAGAACCGCCACATGTGGTGGCCTTGCGGGCTAGTATAGAGGATCCTACATGCCAGTCCAGCAATGCGAAAGAGCGAAGGCAAGCCGATGGTGAGGTTTGCTGCAGCTGTTTTAAAGGAGCCATGAAGACAAAATACAAGTTGGGCTTATTAGAAAGACTGCTTAGTCCCAATAACAATGATACCAATATCATCGCAATCCTCGAACAAATAACGGAGATATTAAAGAAAATGTGTGAAGCAGTCGCGACCCCCTAGCCAATTTCCCGCAACTTTTCTATGACGTCACGGAACCTTGTTTGTGCGATTGGCGGCCGCCTAACTGACCTGTCGCGACGACACATTACTGGACGTCTGTAATGGGGCTTCTAGTTCCATTAGACCGCATCACTTGAATGCTAACGTGCAGTTAACGCAATGAAAATTATGTTTTATTGTTGGCCCGTATGACGCCATTCTTGCCCATAACACGTCACTGTGGCGCAAAATTCGAAAGTTTTTAAATACTTCTTGCTTTTTTTTTCGTTAAAAAAAACATCTTTTGTGGCTGCAATGAGGCTGAGTGAGATACTGAATCCTAGTTCTTTCAAATCAAACGGAGTTGTATTTTCTCTTCATGGCTCCTTTACGCACTGTTACGAATCAGCGCGCAACTGTGCTTCAACTTTCCTGCAGCGCTTTTCTGCTATGTGGCAAAGCGTCCACTACGTGCACCTTTTAGAGTAGGCGCCTCTGTTGGTGACAGGCTTACAGCCAACGGATCCCAACATGCCGCTACATGCCGGCGAAGGCCGGATCGCGGGCGCCTCTTTGTCGGCGTGATTCACACTTCGGCGGTGGCAGACGAGACGTGTAAGAGACGCATTTGAAGGACGCGGAGACCAAGCGCAGACCTCCTCTCTCCGCTCTCTCGGGCTCAGCGTGCGCCGCAACTACCTATCGCTCACGAAATCTGGAAAGAGTGTTGTGTGTCTCTGTACTGTTCGCGCCGCGTGAAAAAATCTAGAGGGAACGCTTGTTTGACAGTTACAGCTTTGAATATAACTAAGAGCCCCTAAGCGCTGGTGTTCATTCCTGTTGGAGCAGTGAATCAATGCTCTCACTCTGTTCAAGTACTGTACTGTAACCTCACCCGTCGGGACATTGTTGTTTTCTGGCTTCGACTTGCCATGCAGTAAACAAGTTGAGTTTGCCTTCGGCTTCTGGTCTTCTTCAAGGCAGCAACATTTGATGCCCGCTCGCTACACCACGCTACCACTCTCATGCTTGAGGCGACGGAGCTCGGCTCGGGGACGCCTGCCCGAATTCAACAGCAGCCGCCGCCTTTCAAACCCTCAGCTCTGGTACCTTCTAGAGCTAAAGGTGATGCAAATACAGGGCTAGATTTCAGACACTGTATTTTCGGCATAGTATCTGCGTCTTGCACAGCAAAATAATAGGCTTCTTAGAATAAAAGTGCTACTACTACTGCTGTTACTACTACTTAGATTTGCCCGAATAAAACCAACTTTTTACCTGGAGACTGCTGACACGTGGCGCCTTGTCTGCCTGCTCACTACAAATGAGTTCATAAAACGCCATAAAGATTGTGCGTATTCCTTAGCACGTTCGGTTAAAAATGGCCCTTATACCATTCTTGAGGCATGCTAACGACAGGCGCTGTTCTTTGAAAGGGAGAATGAAATCGCCCGACTGGAAAGAACGTTCCGGTCGCTTGGAAGGAACACTCATCGCCTAATATTTTACGTTTGTCGTTAAACAAGCAGGCAGTCATGAATTGGGAATAACTACGCACTCCACTATCGCAACTGCGCACTTTTGCGAAAATAGTTTGTTTCGCAGAATTCCGTGCTCAGTCAGTTTCTGTATTAGTTTCTTCGTTGTTGTTTTTTTTTTTTTATGTGCGCAGCCAAGCACGTCAGCTCCGCTTGCCTGATACATCCTCGCCCCGGCAAAACGCCGCAGCCTGCCGCGCGAGCTGCGGTGCAGTAAAAAGTAAAGCGCTTGACTGATGTAATGAGCGCTGCGGCTCCCGCAGCAGGAAGCGGTGCGCGGGAGGCAACACACTGACCTCGGTTCTAACCCAGGCCGCCCGCGGTGGGCTGACAACGCCGCCACCCTTTTCGTTCCACTTTTTTTCCCTCTCTCACGCACTGCCGCCCCAGTTACATGCGCACCCCTCGCCCGCGACCACCTTTAAGCTGGGTCCGTACGGGGCGTAGCTCTCACCGTGGCACAATTACGGGGCCCTGTCTTGCCCCCTCCCACCCCTTGTTCCCGCCACCTCGATCTCTATTGCCCCCTCTTTTTTTCTCTCTCTCTTCGGTAAGCGAACTCGCTTTGTTTGCCGGTCGCGGATGTTGAACGCGAAGACAGGTCTGACCTCATGTCGCCTCGGGGCGGGTTTAAACCTGTTGGGATCGTCGGACGCGATGAGGACGAGGTGCGCATACGTTTACCATGATGGCTCTTGCGAAGACAACTCCCTAACGCTAACTAAGGTGTTAGATATAGCTGCCAGGATTAACAATTCCAACCACCACTTCTACATCCCTTGCTAGAAATGTTAGCCATAGAAGCAAGCTGCTCTGATCATCCTTTTTCGACCGGTGAGATACCAATTTACCGCTTTTAGTAAACACAGAACTCGTGGTTCGCTTATGCGAATCTGGAGTACCTTGGGAGTCTGTTCTGGTTTGTATGCAGATCCTAAATCACGTTACTCGTAAGTTCTTTAAAAGTATTTAAACTAACTCACAATAATTTATGTAAGTTAATTTCTTTCATTTGGTTTGTTAGGCCAGAACCCCCCCCAAATAAAGGAGGTGGGAGGAACGATGTATAGTGAGATTTTCAACGCATCAAAGGTAGGAGAAAAACAAAGGAACGATGACGGATTTCGTACAGAAATTATTGTAGGAAAAGAAATATTCACCGAAAGATTGAAGAGGCCGCACGACTTTCAAGATGCCGTATGCTACATATAATCATCTTGACAAAAAACACTAGGCCTTTAAGCCAGAATCAGCTGTTTTACAACAAATGACGTGAAATAGTTTGCGAGCCGTGCACGACGTAGTACCGTCTCGGAGTGTTCCAAGAAACTCTGGAAGAGAAGAAAACGGGCTTTCGATAGATCAACTGGGCCGTGTTTGTGACAACGTTGTTGGAGTAACTTAAGCGATCGCTGTGTTGAATATAAATGAAAGTTGAAACCGCGAACAAAGCAGAAGAGAAAACACAACTTTGTTCTATTTGAAAGAACTAGACTTTGGTAACTCACCCAGATCTATTCCAGCCACGAAAAACTTTAACCAACAAAGGCAAGAAATACGGCACAACTTTCAAATTTCGCGCCTTAGTGACATACAGTAATACCTCGTTAACTCGAAGTAGTAAAAACCAGGAAAAATTTGGAGATAAGCGAGGTTGCGCGAATTGACGTGAAACATCGAGTTCTTTGCAAAACAGGTGCTACTACTTACTATAGCTCTTCAATACCAGCTTGCAATCTTGCTTTTCATAAAGGTGTGAAACAGCAAAAAAAAAAAAAAAAACATACAAGAAACGTCACCGGCTGGGTTTTGTGGCACTGCAATTTTACTTAGCAGAAAAGAACTGCGTAATGCTCGTCCGCTTTGCGGCCGCACTCGGGCCTAGTAAGAAGTTATCTACCGGCTTGACGCTTTGCATGAGCCGATATTCCCCGTCGCTGCACTCAACCTTATTTCGCAGCAAGCGCAGCAAATTCCTCGTTTCGGCATAAGTCGGAACCTCTCTAGGAGGTTCGTCGTCGTCGCCCCTGTCTTAACCGTCCCCTCCTTTTGCGGCTATTTCAACGATTGCGGCGTCCGTAAGTTCTCCTACGACGGGCACATCCAGCTGTACCTCTGCGCATGTCTATACCGTCACATGACGTGCCAAACGGTTGCTTCACAAAGTTGACATGCCTCTAGGCTCAGACTTCACGGTCGGGGAAAACATGGGCTTTGTGGTAGGCGCGGATAAACGAAAAAAAAAAAAACTTACTGAGACTTGGGCGTGGCAGCATCACGCGAATCTTTTGAAACGGTCCGTGGCGGCGAAATTTACGTTCCACTCTCAGTCAAGATTTCGAGATATCCGCAGTTTGGCCCAAAAATACTTCGAAATAAAGGGCAACAAATGCATGGGACGTATAGGAAATGGTTCGGTGCCACAGAAAATTTCGACTTAGCCAATTTTTGGAGATATGCGAGTTGGAGTTAACGAGGTATTATTGTACTATGGGCAGGAATAACGGTTCATGGACCAGCAATACAAACCTATTTAACAGTTTACTAAGCTCCCGTTAGCATTCAGGTGACCCTATCAAACAGAACTAGAATCCCCGCTACGATTTCCCAGCCATATTTTTCGGTGGCGGCCCAGGTCGGCGACTGCCAATTGCACAGACAAGCTTCTGTGACGTCACAAAAAATGCCAGAAAGTCTGTAGGGAGTCGCCACTGTTTAATGTGTTTTCTTTAATACCCCGACTATTTGTTTGAAGTTGGAGATAAAATTGGTGTTGTTATTATCGTAACAAAAGAGTCTTTTAATTAATCAAACTTGTATTTTGTTTTCATGGAACATTTAAGGATTGATTGATTGATTGATTTATTGATTTATTGATTTATTGATTTATTGATTGATTGATTGATTGTGTGGTTTAACGCGCCGACGCAACGCAGGCGATGAGGCGCGCCGTAGTGGAGGGCTCCGGATTAATTTTGACCACCTGGGGATCTTTATCGTGCGCCGAAATCTCGTACACACGGGCGTTTTTGCTTTTCGCCTCCATCAGAAAAGCGGCCGCCGCGGCCGGGAATCGAACCCGCGACCTCGTGCTCAGCAGCGCAACGGCTTAGCCACTGAGCCACCGCGGCGGGTTAACATTTAAGGGTCTTGACTGGGAGAGACTGTTTAAGCGCAGTGACACTTGTTATGAACTGGCATTACTCCGTTACTTCTAGTCTGATAAATATTATTTACCCGACAAGCCAGCCAAAAAGCGCGCAATTTCGAGCCACCCGAAGGCGAGCTGAAAGACGCTACCTCTCCCACCCGTACCCTAAGACCACAAAAGTTAGAAATCAATTCTGGTATTGAGTTTTATTCCCTCTGTCTGAATGCCGTGTGCAAGTTACAAATAATCCGCCTTAATCTCATTCACTTTCAAAAACACATCCCGCGACGAAAAAGGTTGGGACGAGTGTTGCGGGGTAAAGTTCGCGTGTGAAGAGTCCAGCCACGGTGTTTCAAACTAATTGTTACTAATTACACACTAACAAAGATCAGTTTTAAGATACATTAAGGTACGTTGAACTAGGGTGGAGGGAGGTTCATCGAAAATGCACCTCCAAAGCCTTAAAAAGCGAGGACGTTCTGCGGCAGATCCGTTACGGGTGCGGAAAGGCGGAACCGCCATGTTCTCGCTGATTCCGTAAACGTTGCTGTTCAGCACGGCACGCTCGATGTTGGGCCTCAGTAGCCGTTCGCGGTCCCCGTTCGTGCTATCACACGTCGCTGCCTGACGCGCACTTGGCTTTATGCCGCTTCGTTGAAAGCTTTAATAACCGAGCTGCCAGCGTCAATATGATCGTGACCAAGAAAATGTGACCCGCCAAAACGTCTATACTTCATTTCAGAAACTACGTACAGCTCTGTGGAGACTACGTTGTTGTCAACAGTCCTCCCACTGACGGCGCTTAACTCATCATGATGGAAAGCGACAATAGGCGCCGGGGCCTTGCAGTTCCACCTACCCAGAGGAGAGACGAAAATTTCCTTTCAAGGCCCCCTTCACGACTAGTTAGAACTGTGCTCAGTGGGCGGACGGTTGACAACAATGTAGTCTCTACAGTGCTGTACGCAGTTTCTGAAATGAACTACGTATAAAATATCGCTTACGGCACGCATGATATTTTTCTTTACCGAAACAGCATTTGCTTTGTTACCTACCATAATGAATGCGGCGTAGCCCGGTACAAGAACAGAACCTCCGTGGCAGCGAACATTGCAAAATTTTGTGGAGGAATCGTTTATTGGAAAAACTGTTTATGCGCGACTGCGGTCTGTATAAACGGCAGTTATCCACTACCGCACTCTCCCGTACAAGCTCCTGGTATTACATCGTGTTCGCAGAACAGTAGACTCCCCTTAAAACGAACTCGAAGTTACTGTGAAAATGTGTTCGTAGTATCACAAGTTCGTCTTAAGCGGACTGTTTTTCCACTACGCACGTCCCAACAGTGCGAAAGTCTTGGTCGGCTTAGCACTGAAATTCATCGCAACCGATTTCGTCTTAACGAGACTTACTGTATTTCTTACGTAGCGGTTAATTTCACGCCCCAAATCACCGTAAACGCCTTAAAGTGTCTCTCTGCTGTGTACCTCGCGGTGCAAACAAACAGATGGCAAAGAACATTTTTCTCATGCTCCACCTATTTTTTTTTTTAAATTAGCAGTGGCTTATCTCGGCTATGCCAGGTTATACGTAGCGTGAGCTAAGGTTCAGCTAGTTATTCTTAATTTTCCTGGTTCTCTAGGATTAGCTGATTATCATGCTTACTGCTGCTACAAAGACTTTCAATCCAATCCAGTCCAGTCCAGTCCAGTCACTGCTCCTCCGGCATGCGCAGCACGGCTCTCCAGGAGCCACGCGAAACGGCTATCAAGCGGCTCCGGCGCAGCGTCAGACTTGGCTACGCCGGCGCCAGTGCGTCTGCCGTGGCTATTGCGTCAATCCTCTGGAATTCGCAGACCGGCGAATGTGCAGACCCAATTCTCTACACACCCGTACTCCAATTGAATTGGATTTCCAATCCAATACAATCCAATTTATTCCAATCCAATCCAATCCAACCCAATGCTCCTCGCGCTGGCGCAGCATGGCCCTTGAAGGTCCACGCGAAACTGCTCAACCTCGGCCAGTGTAGCTTACGCATCAAAAAGGTGATCCTCCTAAGTAGAAGTCTGCTTGCAGTGGTGCACCCTTTACAGGGCAACAGGAGAGCTTTGGCCGCATTCTGCTGGCCGACAGGTTTCGGTTTGAGGTTGCGCGGTAGCGGCATGAATTTCGCATGTATTCTTGGGATGAGGCCACGGTGTAATACTTTTAGATGAGGGCTCAGCTTGCGAAACAAACGTTTACTCGTCGTTCTAACAAAATCGCCAAACAGACGCCGCTGAGACCGTTGATCGCAGCGCCCTCCAGCAAGAGAGCTAACAAGTTGCCCGAGCGCCAGCCACTCGGAGGAGTTCGGAACTTTTCGGGTCGTCGGCAGGCCTTTTTAGCAGCTTTCGAAAGGGGTCGACTGCTCGCCGCGGCTTGACCGATATTGCGGGCCGATGGAGCAGAGGATAATTTGCATAATTTGGCGCTCGCCGCCGTATTTCAACGTGTTCTGGCCAGGTGTTTTGGGTCGGTAAAAATCAAAATAATATATAAAACACTAAACCGAGGTGAATTCGTGCCTCGGAAGTCATTGCATACTCACGCAAGGGAGATTTCATGCTTCCGCAACGAAAAAAAAATGGGCTCAAATGCTTTATGGAGAACTGCAAACGTCGGCACGCGAAGCTGACAAGAGAAAAATTAGCAGTGGCTTTGCTCGACTATGCCAGGATATACGTAGCGTGAGCTAAGGTTCAGCTGGTTATTTTTAGGTTTCCTGGTTGTCTAGGTTTAGCTGATTATATCATGCTTACCGCTGCTAAAACGATTTCCAATCCGATTTAATCCAGTCCAATCCAATCCAATCCTATCCAATTCAATCACGGCGGTGGCGGCTCCAGCGCGCCAGCTGTGCGCCGTAAGACGTCACTGCTCCTCGCGCATGCGCAGCACGGCTCTCCAGGAGCCACGCGAAACTGCTCAACCTCGACCAGTGTAGCTCAGGCTACAAAAGTGACATTATTTAACGTTCCCTGCGATCCTAAACGATTGAATGCATGCTCTGCAGCACTCCCCTGCAGACTACTTGCAGTCGGCCTTCCTCTGAAAGTGCGGGTGTGCAAAACGGTACATTTTAAAGCTTGGAGGGGAAGTGCTACTCAACGTGGAAGATGTGCACGTTCGAAAACGATGCAGTGCCGGCAATTTCACCGTTGGCTACAGCACCCCAACTACTCAGTACAAGCAGCAACAAAAAGGGGGCGTCTTCTCAAGGAACAGCGGCCCCAAATACAAGAAAGGCAGCTTAATTGCTGGAATGGGTGAAACTAGCGGAGAGTCCGCTGTTCCTTCGTCTTAAATGACGTTGCAACACTCGGGTAAGTTCCCGAACGAAGCACCGGAGTCGAAGCGGTGTTGGTGAAGACACTGACGGTTTTCAATGTTCAGGGGAACTCCGGCACTTCTCTAAATGAACTTAGGACGCCCGCACTCTCGCAGATGGTCTAACTATGCGGTAAAATCATGCCGTAAGATTGGGTTGTGCGAGCTCACACGGTGAGCTTACACACACAACGTTGCTTTACACGCATGCCGCTGGTACAAGCGAACCACCTTGCTCCGGGCAGTTCTTGGTGAAGCCACGGAAGTCTACTGCGCTGCCACGTTACGAGTTCTCCCACCATATCACGTTTCAAACGATGGTCTACGCAGTGATGTTCCGTACTCCGTAGAAAAATTCCCACTTTTAGGTTAAAGGAGTACTGACACCAAATTTTGACGCCTAAAAAATGATATAATTGGCTTCAGTAGTTTGTACAGATGCCTCCCAGAAATTTTTGCAGCGATCCGAGGCCAGAATCACATCTAAAATCGATTTTGATTGTCCCGGCCGCGAGCTTCCACAAATCGGCAGCACTAGCGAAATCGCTTTCGGCGTGACGAAACATCGGCCTGCGTGTCTGGCCGGTTCAGGGTGACGTCATATCGCTTTCGGAACCGGAAATGATATCCTGCTCTGCGCGCTGCTGTTGTCGGTGGTATGCGTTTGGGCAGGAGACGTACGGTTGTAGCTGTGTGAGCAATGCTTGTAAACTTTGCGTACTTTGCGTGTTCGATGTCTTTGCTCTTCAGTTCGTGGCCGGCGCATAGTGTTCCCTTGCACTGGTGCTGAAAACTGCGTGGTGCCGGCACCGCGCGGTGCGTGATGTCGACCAAGTTGTGCTATGGCAAGCTCGCGGAATGCGAAGTGCTGCTCGTGGAAGCCTGTCCGAGCAAATCGACGACGACGCCAAGATGCATTATTTTCCACGCGACGACATGCAGCGCTAAACGTGGACTGAGTTCGTGCGCGGCGGCGGCCGCAAGAACTGTCGCCCAAGCCAGCGGGCTCGGCGTTGCTCGCGTCAGCTTGGGTGTTGGGACCTTCAGGCTTAGTATCGTGGCGAATATTTGATCACCGGTATCTGTACAACTGCGAATGACCATCCCTTACAGAACTTTTCACCACACTATCATCCCCTTTTTCGCATACTGAGCTTTATTTTGGCGATAATTTCCGTTTCAGCGATCGGTGACCAAGACATCTGCCGTGGCCTGTTTTGATTCTAGCGCGCAGGTGGCGCCATCTTTCGGCCACTCACCGCACCGCGGTGCCGGGCGGCAGTGCTGGGTCGGAGCGCCGAACCTCCGCTTCCGGTCAGCGTAGGCTTACCATCGCGGCAAATATCTGAACGCCGCTTTTAAATTCAGCGGTGACAACAACCCCTAGCACAATTTTTCAACACACTAACATCTACTTTCTCGCATGTGGAACTTCTTTTTCGCGATCAGATTGATTAGAAGAGTGGCGACAAACTGTTGCTGTCACGGTCTGCGCCGGTTCGAGCCGCAGTGATATTAAAAAACGGACGACGGCGAAGACATCGCCGGCCTAATCACCTGGCCAAATAAAGTTGTTCTGTCTGTCGGGTGGCAGCGACTCATCCGAGTCTGACGATTCAGACGACATGCCGACTGCGCGGGCGAGTGCGGACCATGTACAATCGTAGCAGACGATGCGGCGAACGTCCCTGATGTCACGGGTGAGACCGTGACGTAAGGCTGGCCCGCTTGCAGGCTGGCCTTCGAACGGCCATTTTCCCGCGCGGCGACCAAATTTGAAACTGGTTGCAATAAACGTGCTATAATTAATTCTGTGTTGGCGGCTGACGGCTTTCGGTTCGATTTTCGTAATCACTGGGCCAATAGGTATTCTTTACAGCATAAAAACTGAAAGCGAGAAATTTAGTGTCAGTACTCCTTTAAGAAATTTCTTATTTTTAGCATTTCTTTCTGGCAGGTTTCTCAAGAATTTCCTGCAAATTTCCCTGCATTCTTTTCTTGCAGCTGATAGACCTCTACGTGGATTCCTGTTCGGCTTTGGGCGTTAGCCAGGGCCACTTATTGCTACTTTACGTCACCTCCCGGGCGCTGACGCCGTTCCGAGAATCAAGGTTTCAGCGGGCGATAAATTGTTCTACATCTAGCACTCCGCCGCATTTGACTATACATTTCCTGTTTTGTACCAAACAGCATGCTCATTTCGCATTTTAAAGCTGTAGGTTAAAACTTCCTGTATGAAGAATGAGAGATTGTTGGAATATTGGGGTAATTTTAGCTTAGGCCGGGACTGCTGGCGCTATCTCTTGTTGACAGAACGCGGACTAAGGCGCACCCGAAATGCTTTTTCGTATATTGCACAGGAGTACATGCGAGCAGGCTTCAGCCCTTCAGCCTCCTCCGCTTCACCCTTACTTGCTTCTTCTTATTGAATACTCGTTTTTTTATGCTAGTTCTTGCTTCATGAGTACGATTGGTAGCGGCCTTGGATACTTTTGGCTTGAGGAAACATGACTTCGGATATTTGAACACAAAGAGAACCCAAAAAAAGTAATAACTGATGCGAGGTTTGGCACGCTTACATTATTTTTTTATTCCACGACTCTTAAAATTCCCTCCATCTCATAAAGATTCCCTTTTTCCCTTTCCGCCAAAATTACAGACGAAAATTCCCCGAAAAAGGGAAAATTCCTCACACGGGACATCACTGGATCTACGCGCAGCGCCACCAACTTTCTTTGACAGCTTTTTGGGCCGCGGTGTTCCCGCCTAAACGTATATCTTACACCGTGGTTGGGGCGCCGCTTTGAGGGGCTGGAAAAGGGGGATAAGCAGAGTTGCTCTGTAATGAGGGCAAAAATCGACGCGCAGAGCTTCGCAAGTCGGTAAGGATTCGCATTCTTATTCAAGAGTTACGGAATCGCTTTCCCTTTCGCTCGGCAATGAGTATGTTAGTATTACAGCAGATTAGAGATTTCTTTGTGTTATACTCCTGTGTACAATCCTGTGCGACCGCATCGCTATTTCGCTAACACGCGTACTCCTTAAAACCAGAAAATCGGAAAGTAGCGAGCCCCCTTTGCAGCCACTCAATTTCCTTCACCGCCAGTACTTAGATGTCCTCACACAAAAAAGCGGCCAGGAAAACTTTTTAACCGAAGAAATTCATCATCATAACCAGCCTATCTACGCCCACTGCAGGGCAAAGGCCTCTCCCATTAATCTCAAATTATCCCGGTCCTTTGCTAGCTGCGACCAATCTATTCCCGCAAACTTCTCTCATCTGCCCATATAACTTTCTGCCGCCCGCTGCCACGCTTGCCTTCTCTAGGTATCCACTCTGTTACCCTTAATGACCACCGGCTATCCTGCCTTCGCATTACATGCCCTTCCCACGTTCATTTCTTCTTAATTTCTACGAACATATGTCCTTAACACGTGTTTGTTCCCTGACCCACTCCGCTCTCTTCTTGTCCCTTAATGTTACACTCTTAGTCGATTCCTGGTTATACGACTCGCATGCAGGCGGGCCGCCGCGTCAATTTAAAGCCTCTTATAAAGCGGCGGTTCGGGGCGGCCTCGAGCGCAATCGGCCCGCCAAACACGCGGCCCACCGAACACGCGGCCCGGCGTTTAAGCGGCTCTTTTGAGGGCCGCCTAACCAGAGGGCCACCTAAACCCCGGGCCGTGTGTTCGGCAGCCCACTGGCCGTAATTTTTCTACGCGGCCTTCCTATACGCGAGTTCAACCGAATAAATCCATCTCCATTCAGATGCACTAAGCGGCAGGATTACTTTACAATCTCGTACTTCGTTTTAAGCCCAAAACAGACGACTAATATGCTTAATCCGCGCTGCAAAAAGAAGAGCGCCCCCGAGCCAGCAGAGTACCGGCTTGCGGGGACCGACCCAGTGTTGCGCATATCTGCCGAAGGGGGCGCTGGGTGTCGCGGGCTCCGTGTCGCCCTCTGGGCGCTGCCGTACGGCCCCGGCTATCGGAGATCGGTTTTGGCGTGGGCCTCTTACGACGACGAAAAAGGCGTAATTTCGTGGCCCTTACTAGTTGTCTGCAAACACTAATTCTTACAGTCTGCGTCCCCCCTCCCTGGAACAAAAAAAACAAGAAATCCAGGGACTTACCTATCCTTTCGTGTTCAACCGGGCTATGCCCGCAATACACACACCAGCCGGCTTGACATAGCGCCGCTGCTTGGCTTGCGTTCCCGGTGGCCCAATAAACCCATCACATTCGCAGTTGTTTCCACTGTTACACCGACCTCGAAGCACACATTTGATGTCAGCGGAAGCGAACGTGGTAAAGAAAGTGTGAACGCTCGGAACAAAGTATAAACTACACAGAGCAACAGTCAAAGTGCGGGACCCCAACTTGCTTCGCGCTGGAATTCCTCGCACGTGCGCGATAGAGACAAATCACCGGACCACAACTTGCCGCGCGCAAACTTTTTTCCACTCCTACTGCGCATGTGCGCGCCAGATTTTTTTTAATGTTCTTCGGCTTTCGCCGCGTCGTCAGGCGCGCGTCGTCGGCCACCGCAAAGGAAGCTCGCGGGCCATTGTGTGAGGAGGGATACGCGCATGCGCCGCAAACCATACATATCCCTGGGAGCTTCACGATTGCCCCCTTTTTTTTATTTCCACAATGCAGCACGTGCTGTGGGAGTGCTCGGGGCTCATGGCGGAGAGAAGAGCCCATCTTCCGCCGTACATGATTCAAGACCCTCCAGGAGTGGGCATCGCCTCCTCTGGGCCGGGCTCACCCAAGAGAGACTGTTACGTCCCTGTGGACTTTCGCTTGTACCACGTGGATACACAAGAGAATGTAGAAGTTCTCACTTTCTTTACCGCCTTCCCCATCCCTGACTAGACCTTGAGTCTCCCCTTCCGAATAAAGAATTATAATAATTTTATTCCTGGCGTCAGGCTGTCTGCTAGTTTATAGCCGTGACACGGGCCGTTGGCACCGCACATAAGCGTGCTGCAACCACCTGAGGTTTTGTCACGGAAAAGAAGTCTGTCAGGGCCTCTTATATCACGGTGTTGAGACTGTCCACCGCATATAAATAGGACGCCATCCGGGACGCGACTAAGAGTGTACACCTGTCACCTTCCGTTCCATAGCTCGCTGAGCGTCACCAGTTTAGGTTGAACCCTCTTAGTGAGCCTCCAAGTTTCTGCCCCCGAAGAAATTACCCTACCTCTATAGCCGCGGATACATAGACTCGACGAGGGAGGGTCGAGTCGACTGGCAGGTTCAGCTACCTCGACCCCTCCCGCGTATATATGAGCTCCATTCAAAGCGTCGTGGTGAGGGGACTTGGAGAATTCCCTGAAAAGGACCTACCGTATTTGTACGATTCTAGCGCGCACCTTCTTTTGCTAAAAAGTAGCCTTAAAATTTGTGCGCGCGTAACTATCGGGCTCAAAACCGAAACAGGCTTTAAATCGACCAGCAGCATTGCCTTAGACACGGGGTCCTCCGAAAATCCAACTCAATCTAATAAAAAAATAGTTCAAGACCACGTGAATGAATTCAAGCGCACTAATTCCTGAATGACACACCTTGGTCAGCTGTTAAACATTTTTCTACTACTGCAATTATCGCGTCACGCGTAGAATTATGAAGTTCAAGACACTTGAAACCGCAAGCAGATTCTATGTTCCCCGCTATAGTTTTATTTACTGCAGGAGCTGGATAAGCAAGTTTACGAAGCACAATTTATTTTTGGCTGCCACAGTTGCATGCGTAAAATAAAATCTCCTCCTTTCAGATACGTGGTGTCAAGTCATTTACATCTACGCGGTAGTTCCGGCGTCAAATTATTTTTTTTTTTCGAATTTTACTGCGCGAGCCCACCCTCGCGTTAAAATTGGTGGCGCGTTATAATCGTGCAAATACGGTATTCATCTCCCCACAACCCGCCGACTCAGCCAGACGAGCTCGTCAACTCACCCCCTGCCTCCGAGTCGAACGGACTCGCCCCGGCGGCTTCTGAGCTCACCCCGTCCGCTTATACATGGGTGCGTTGAGTCGAAAAACCCCATTTTTCTCAACTCAACTCTCCCTCGTCGAGTCAAAGTAAACGGGGCTTATAATAAGGAATCTCACCCGCCCCTCGTGGGTTGCAGCAAGAAATAAATCTTGATTCGTAATAAATAAATCAAAGACATTCATCTTTTCACCGTCACGAAAGTATCTAGCCACTCTGGCGTAAGCAAGAAAAATCCGGCTAGTCGGTAGCTGTTCAATTATCTGTTCAGAGGGCTCACAACACAGGTACGAGGAGGAGGAGCAATAAACTTTTATTGAAGCCCAATCCGACTCCGTGTGTGGAGGCAGACCAGTGGGCGGTCTCCTTATACCCCTGTCACACGGCAGATCTAATGAAATTTACGGCAAATGTCATTCGCTCTAAATGTCATTAGTTCGGCGCTACACGAGAATACGGAAAGAAAAATGCGCTTGGTAAGCCATGGCGTCGTGGGGGTTCATGGGAAAACCCCCCTTTTGGCTTGAGCTTGGCATGACAATTCGATTTTTAAGCGGTTTTGGGGATTTGCTTTCTTCACTATGCATTAACACGTTTACGAGCCAAAAGAAAACCGAAATTCTGCCTGTTCTGCGGTAGCCGTGTTCGGTGAAACAGCAGGTAGTACGTGATCGCACCTGACGTTGCTTATGCCGCAGTCGAAGGACGTATGACTGAGCAGGTAATATGCCGCTGCGAAATTTGTAGCCGACGAAAAGAAGAAAAAAAACGTACTTGGACGAAGAACAGATACGACAGATACGGGCGCTTGTATGCGTCCTATCTTGTCATCGTCCGTGACTGTTTAACGCCACGTTTTCTTTTTTCTTGTTAAACTACCTGACACTCGGTGCACCGGTTCACCAAGAAGGCGAAGTTTTCATAGGCACGCTCAAAAAACTTTCCAAACTCTTCAAACAACTTATTATTTGAAATAATGGTAAAATTAATAAAATCAGAGTCTCTAATGAGTCCCCCCCCCCAAAAAAAAATATTAACATTGTTCGTAACTACAACCTTGGTCTGCAGAATAGCAGGCACAACCGTTCCGGCAAAAATACGCTTTACTTTCTTTTTCCTTATTTTAAAACAGCCTGTTTTTATTTTCCACATACATAATCGCACACTATTCTTCGCGTTTTTGCGGCACTTTGTTTAATTTTGCGCTCACTAAAGCGTTTCAATCCAAGCCAGTGATGAAACCAAGGCGAGCGCGATGTATAATGGCGGTCCATGACGACACAGACGGCCTTGACGTGAGCCGCATAGACGCTAGCGCCAGATTCCTCTCTAACCCAGTTAACAAAGCCAGGAAAATGCGGGGCGCTCGAGTGTGCGTGCCTCGCGATGACCGCCCGGCGTCCCCTGCGCACTTTCGTCAAGCCGAGCATACCCATTTAGGGAGATTGGCCAAGGTGACGACGACCGCCCGGCAGTTAAAAAAACCAAGAAGACGCCGAGCGATATTGTGTGCGTGCCTCGCTTTGATTGCCCAGCGTCCCCGGCGCACGTTTGTGAAGCCAAGCATACCCACTTAGGGAGATTGGCCAAGATTGCCGAAAAAAACTCTAGCTTCCGCATTAACTGTGGAAACACTTGCTCAGAACAAGAAATACCCCAGCGTTCGACGCGTAATCATGGCAACCCTTGTTCGGAACGAGAAAGACGCGTCATAACGTACGCCCCTCTAAGGTGATGTCCAATAATTATCTCTTTCAAAAAATGAAAGAGGCTCGATCTTACAGCAACAATGATGGAGTAAATGTTGTTGCAGTAGCGAAGAAGAAGCAAATCGGCTGCACTCGTGGATTTAAACATGCATGGTGGTCGTGAAGGTTGTGTACAGCTTCGCTACCTTCAAGTGATACGCGTTAGTGTGAGCTTCCTTTTTTTAATGCCCTAATATTCCCTTTGGAATAAGTTGGGGTATGTTATAAATATAAGTTTGCTTCTCTTTTTTATTTTTGCTGTAGAAACTGTGGAATCAGAGAACCTGCTCCACGAGCACGCGCTCGCGAAAGTGGCCCGTCGTGGTCATCGCAGATTGACGATGATGATGATTTGTAGTGGTGACGATGACCATGATGAATGAAAGAATGAATGATGATGATGCAAGTTACGGTGGTGGTAGTGATGGTTACGACGATGATGATGATGATGATGAGATTGAGTATCACGATGCACACCCGCTCCGCTTGACGCTTTTCTGCAGTGACGGGGGATTTCCATCACTGCGTGTATGCGTTTCCTATTCAGTACAGCCAGCCACCACCTGACTTGCCTATGGAGGTTATATCACAGCATAAACGTACCTCAAGCGTACAAAACCACCCGAATTGAAATAAATAACAGCCAAAACTGACTTGCAATTATTGAAAACCACGGCGTTGAAAAATATTCATCAGAAATAGCCGAACCCGACTGTAAGGTCCACTTATGAGATCAGCGGCCAGGCGCCCGGGCTGCGCGTGAGAACCCGCCACTCTGTCTGGGGGCTCAGCACTACTGTGGACTCTACGCCGCGTCACGGCGCGCACGGGAGACGGATTGTCTGGCCCACCGAATACCACGGGGATAATGCCCCGTTGAGAACGCAGACGGCGCCGCCGCGTTCCGAGAAGCACCGGGGAGGTGTAATTGCCGACGTCGGGGCGTGCGCCGCGCGCAGCCTCCATTGTTAACGGGCTCCTTCGGCATAGTGCACTGTCGCCGCCTTTCGCTCTCACCCCGCGGGGTCGCGCGCACTTGCTGGTCCGTGAGCGTGCCGTTGACCCAGAGATGGCGGCGCCTCATTGAATATTCCGTAGCGCGCTGAGTGACAGCTGTCTACGTGAATTTGGGCACTCCCTTACGCGTGTACGAACGCTACAGGGGCGTTCCCGAGAGAGTGTGATCTCGAGGTGTTATAAGGCCGAACTTGGCCGTTAGAAATCGTTCTCGTCTGAGCGCCGAGCTGGGCAGTTCCCGGCGGGACAAGGAGTCTCGACAGTTAAAGCCAGGTTGGGATTTGGGAGCCCCCTAGGCTAGAGGTTAAGATCGCGTCGGAGGTTTAGGGTACAGCGCCGTACCGGGCAACTAGACGGATCTTGCGGTGAGACAGTCTCGGCCGTCGTTTCTCGAGCGGTTTGTGTACGCTCCTAGAATAGGAGAGTTAGACGAAGTTGAGGAGCTCGAGTGATTTGTGCGCACTCGGAGCTAGCGTCTAGCTGAAGTTTGAAGTTTTTCCTTTTTCTACTCATGTACCCAGTTTTCCTACTGTACACAAAGGCTGTATATAAACTCTTCGTTTCATTTAATCAACCCTAACGCCTCGAGTTCGTCAATTCGACCGCCGTCTCCAAGAGCTTCAACACCATCGCCCTGCCAGCCTCCTGCCAAATCAACCGGAACCCGGGCGATTGGGTTCCTGATCGACACCGGACTTCGGGGAAACGAACCACAACCATCTTTACTCCGACCTAATAGGGGCAAACCCACAAAAACATACAAGACGTAGTAGCTGAAACTGACTAAAAGGCAATGAAAATACCCGAAATCCCATTTATAATGCATAAAGATGACTTAGATTATATGCTTTGATAACAAATGCTAAAATTCAGATATGACAAACCATTGAAAATGAAAAAAGAGCGGTAGCGGGACTTGAACCCAGATTGGGAGGTTTGCTTAGCAGGAGCGGAACTCCTATACTACGAGAGCAAGCGGTTCTGAGCGGTTAAATTGAGGGCCACAGACACGTGGACATAGCTTCAAACATGCCCCTAGATGGCGCCATGCGTCCCTTTGCTGTGCTGACTGGGAAACGCCTATACGTTAACAGCGAGGGGGGCTCCTTTTAGCACAACTAGCGGGAAGAAAACAGCGAGATCGTTCAAAGCGACCCCGTAGTTGGCGCGAGGTTGCACCGGAAGTGCGTCCGGTAGTACCGGAAGTCAGGAAGTTACCACAGCAGAATGAAATGGCACGACAGTGGCATCACCCATCTTAAAGTGAAGTATGTACTCGCGTAAAGTAGCACAAGAGTTTTATGAGGGTGTGCAAAGCTTGTGTATTTCGTTTTCCGATTCTACTGAACACATGAAACTGCTCTGAACTGCAGAGGAACGCGGACTTCATCAGGCACTGTAGCCTCTAACCAACGCCCCTGCTGCAAACTAAGATGTATGTTGTAAATGAACTCAACTTTCAACTATCTTTCATGACAAAGTCTGGACCGGCGTATACTTTCCATCTGCACTAGCGCGTTGGCTGAAGCAGTAACGCAGCGATTCGGGAGGTTTTATGAGAGTACAGGGCTGTGGGATTCGCTGGTTCACTCACGAGTTTTTTTTTTTTTTTTTTTTAAGACGAGAGCAATTTTGCAGTGTTACCAAGAATCTCACCGAAATATGTGACACGTTATGTAAAACACCCTTTCTGAGGGAATTCTTCTGAACTAGACAACCACAGGTTGCCAACACAAAGGCGTAACAAACACGGGATGTTGACGTCATCCTTTTAATGGTCTTCGAGTGTGGCCACGTGGTCTGCGGGGCACGGCAGTGGGCGGTCGACATCGGCCATGCTTGCGGGTGCGCTGGTGGTGAGGGTGGTGAGGGTGCGCGGTGAGACGTGAGGCGTGGAAGCTTCGGGGCGCCTACTTTCGCTTGCCGGAGCCTGCGCGAACAGAGTAATGTTTCAGATTAGACGCTTCGTTTGCTACTTAGGAACCTTTGTTAATCACGGTGGTAAAAACTAAATGCCCAGTTTAGCTATCACCGGAGCCCTAATCACATATAACAAATTTAAGGTGCAATCTTCTTACACAGCTCCATTCCAGCCAGCGAATACGTTTTTAGAAATATTTTAAAACTTTCAAATTTTGCGCTACAGTGCCGAAATATGAGGAGAGGCGAATTGTAGGCCAGCACTAAAGCATCATTATCAGTTACGCTCACTTCACCACTCAAGTGATACCACCAAACAGAAATGTCCAGTCAAGTTTATTGACAGTACGTTCATTGACAGAACTAGAAATTTCCAGTCAAGTTTGAGAGTATTGCGGTTGTTGGACCCCAACAGCACAAACCAAGCTCTGTGAGATCATGAAAAATTCCTAGAAAGTTGCCGGGAAGTCGCCATCGCTTCGTCTGTTTTCTTCACGATCTCGGTTTTTTTCTTTAGAGTTAGCGAGCAAGTTTTAAACTTTTATTTTGACTTCATGGCCCCTTTAAGCCATACAGCTGTTGATTACCCTTCCTCCATATGAGTAAAAAAACAGAGCGAGATTTTCACCGAACCCGTGGGCTTCAATATGGCTGTCATAATTCTAAAGAACGTGTTTTATTTATTATGTTTTTGTTTGGGCGTGAACCAGTAGAGCCATCAGGCGACACTTCCCGGCGGGAAGCACTACCGCTTGCAAGTCTTGCGTCGCACAACACGGATAGTCAAGGCTGCAATAATAAAGCTAATCTGTTTACGTGCACTTCCTCTAAAATATCGATCAAGCGGCCGCTTTGCGCCAAATTTGGACATAGCGGGGGGCAGAACAACTCAGTTGCTCGGTCGGGTCGTAAACGGAACTCAAGGCGTGAACCGTAAAAAATTTGTGTGGTCCCAAGTTTCATACAATGCGTGCGTTTATTCGCACCTCATTCCTTACCATCGAAAGCACCAGTGGATTGAGCGACGCGTGTGCTTAAGGCGAAGCTTGTGTGGCTAGAGTGTACTAGAAGTTTTAGTACGCTCTACTATGGCTAGGATACGGGAATTAATGGCGTCCGCGAGCGCGGAAAGACGCAATGTGGGGAAGTCAGCTTACAGCAACCTAGCTTTTTGCCAAAACAAACCCATATCGTAACTCGCGTCGGAGCAAGAACCATCCACCCTAAAATAGTATTAAGTGAGAGTGAAAGGGCCGAAAACACCATTCCTTTCTGAAGAAAGTACCGAAGCTCGGAAGCTCCCTGACATCAAAACTGCGTCAAAAATGCGTCAAAATCTTCACTAAAAGTGCGTCCACCTTTCGCTGAAAGTGCGTATACAATGAATCATCATACCTTGAAAGAACCAAATCGCAAACGAAGACCGAACCCACGCGAAGATTTTTTGCGCACTAAGTAAACGCATTAAGGGTAACAGAGGGAATCCCTAGATACGGCAAGCGTGGCAGGGGCAGATGAGATAAAGAAGTTTGCGGGGATAAATTGGTCGCGCAGGACCGGGGTAATTGGAGATTAATGGGAGAGGCCTTTGCCCTGCATTGGGCTTAGATATGCTGGGGATGTTGATGATGATGATGTTGATTATTATTATTAAGTAAACGCATCCACGTATGATCTAAACGAATACGCGTTTTATGAGACCAATGTGTACTACTGTACTCTTTATCGACGCGTGTATTGCATGATGTAGAACCGTTCCTTTCTTGGGATTTTCAAGTAACCGCTTTGAGGCACTGGAATCCCGGCTTCGCACATTCGCCCTGTGTCAAGAGATCTTCTCGGAGATTATCGGTCGACCAACCGGTCTATGGAGAAATGAAATAATTTTGTGATACGACGCCATCGGTCCAACTAAGAAAGCTTTCGCTTTAAAAGGAAGCAAATTCATATCGCCGCTCTCGTCGTAACTTTGTGCTTCTGAATGCATGACGTAATACGTGACGCCTGATAAGCTGACTGAGAGCGCGAACTTTGAAAACGAACGGTCACCGCCAAAGTCGCATGCCGTTCAAAACATGATCTCATCCTTAAGCTTAAGTGCTGCGTAACTTGGACATGTATTTGGAGTGGACTAATATCATTAA
>NW_027526225.1:114148249-114243249 GCF_048455015.1 Haemaphysalis longicornis
AAATGGCCGTTATACCATTCTTGAGGCATGCTAACGACAGGCGCTGTTCTTGAAAGGGAGAATGAAATCGCCCGACTGGAAAGAACGTTCCGGTCGCTTGGAAGGAACACTCATCGCCTAATATTTTACGTTTGTCGTTAAACAGGCAGGCAGTCATGAATTGGGAATAACTACGCACTCCACTATCGCAACTGCGCACTTTTGCGAAAATAGTTTGTTTCACAGAATTCCATGCTCAGTCAGTTTCTGTTTAGTTTCTTCGTTTTTTTAATGTTCGCAGCCAAGCACGTCAGCTCCGCTTGCCTGATACGTCCTCGCACCGGCAAAACGCCGCAGCCTGCCGCGCGAGCTGCGGTGCAGTAAAAAGTAAAGCGCTTGACTGATGTAATGAGCGCTGCGGCTCCCGCAGCAGGAAGCGGTGCGCGGGAGGCAACACACTGACCTCGGTTCTAACCCAGGCCGCCCGCGGTGGGCTGACAACGCCGCCACCCTTTTCGTTCCACTTTTCTCCCCTCTCTTACGCACTGCCGCCCCAGTTGCATGCGCACCCCTCGCCCGCGACCACCTTTAAGCTGGGTCCGTACGGGGCGTAGCTCTCACCGTGGCACAATTACGGTGCCCTGTCCTGCCCCCTCCCACCCCTTGTTCCCGCCACCTCGATCTCTATTGTCCCCTCTTTTTTTTTTCTCTCGCTCTCTTCGGTAAGCGAACTCGCTTTGTTTGCCGGTCGCGGATGTTGAACGCGAAGACAGGTCTGACCTCATGTCGCCTCGGGGCGGGCTTAAACCTGTTGGGATCGTCGGACGCGGTGAGGGCGAGGTGCGCATACGTTTACCATGATGGCTCTTGCGAAGACAACTCCCAAAACCCTAACTAAGGTGTTGGATATAGCTGCCCAGGCTTAACGATTCTAACCACCACTTCTACATCCCTTGCTAGAAATGTTAGCCATAGAACCGAGCTGCTTTGATCATTCTTTTTCGACCGGTGAGATACCAATTTACCGCTTTTTGTAAACACACAACTCGCGGTTCGCTCATGCGAATCTGGAGTACCTTGGGAGTCTGTTCTGGTTTGTATGCAGATCCTAAATCACGTCACTCGTAAGTTCCTCAATATTATTTAAAATAACTCACAATAATTTATGTAAGTTAATTTCTTTTATTTGGTTCGTTAGGCCAGAACCCCCCCCCCCCCCCCCCCCCCCCCAAATAAAGGAGGTGGGAGGAACGATGTATAGTGAGATTTTCAACGCATCAAAGCTAGGAGAAAAACAAAGAAACGATGACGGATTTCGTACAGAAATAATTGTAGGAAAAGAAATATTCACCGAAAGATTGAAGAGGCCGCACGACTTTCAAGATGCCGTATGCTACATATAATCATATTGACAAAAAACACTAGGCCTTTAAGCCAGAATCAGCTATTTTACAACAAATGACGTAAGGTTTGCGTGAAATAGTTTGCGAGCCGTGCACGACGTAGTACCGTCTCGGAGTGTTCCAAGAAACTCTGGAGGAGAAGGAAACGGGCTTTCGATGAATCAACTGGGCCGTGTCTGGGACAACGTTGTTGGAGTAACTTAAGCGATGGCTGTGTTGAATATAAATGAAAGTTGAAACCGCGAACAAAGCAGAACAGAAAAACAACTTTGTTCTATTTGAAAGAACTAGACTTTGGTAGCTCACCCAGCTCTATTCCAGCGAGGAAAAACGTTAACCAACAAAGGCAAGAAATACTGAACTTTCTAATTCGCGCCTTAGTGACATACAGTTATACCTCGTTAACTCGAAGTAGTAAAAACAAGGAAAAATTTCGAGATAAGCGAGGTTGCGCTAATCGCCATGAAATGTCGAGTTCTTTGCAAAAAAGGTGCTACTATAGCCGGTTACAACTCAAGAACGGTACCACCTCATGTAGTGTATCACTCCGCCAAAGCGCCGGACCCGTGACGTCAGTGCGCGCGCGTTTTGAAAGGGGTTCGCTATGAATGCCTGATATCGTCTGCCTTGTCTCACGAAGTTTGTTTGTCGTCACTGGAGTCGTTTATAAGCATATTAAGTCCAAAAAATCACGGGAACGGCTCACGCCATGTTCAAAATATTCCCAGTAACGCCCTACTTGCGCCGCGCGGAGAAACATCCGGCTACGGTGATAAGGCACAGCGGCAACTGCCGGTGCCGTTCTTAAGTTGTCACCGAGTATACTTACTAGCTCATCAACAGCAGCTTCCAATCTTGCTTTTCATAAAGGTTTGAAAGAGCAAAAAAAAAACATACAAGAAACGTTCACCGGCTGGGTTTTGTGGCACTGCAATTTTACTTAGCAGAAAATAACTGCGTAATGCTTGTCCGATTTGCGGCCGCACTCGGGCCTAGTAAGAAGACATCTACCTGCTTGACGCATTGCATGAGCCGATATTCCCCGCCGCTGCACTCAACCTTATTTCGCAGCAAGCGCAGCAAATTCCACGTTTCGGCAGCAGTCAGAACCTCTCGAGGAGATTCGTCGTCCCCGCCCCCGTCTTCTCCGCCCCTCATTTTGCGGCTATTTCAACGAATGCGGCGTCCGTAAGTTCTCCTGCGACGGGCACATCCAACTGTACCTCTGCGCATGTCTCTACCGTCACATGACGTGCCACACGGTTGCTTGACGAATTTGATATGCCTCTAGGCTCAGACTTCACGGTCGGGTAAAACATGGGCTTTGTAGTAGGCGCGGCTGAACGAAAAACAAAAAACTTACTGAAACTTAGGCGCGGCAGCATCCCGGGAATCTTTTGAAACGGTCCGTGGCGGCTAAATTTACGTTCCACTCTCAGTCAAGATTTTGAGATATCCGCAGTTTGGCCCAAAAATACTTCAAAATAAAGGGCAACAAATGCATGGGACGTATATATAGAAAATGGTTCGGCGCCACGGAAAATTTCGACTTAGCCGATTTTTCGAGATATGCGAGTTGGTGTTAACGAGGTATTATTGTACTATGGGCAGGAATGACGGGTCATGGACCAGCAATACTAACATATTTAACAGTATACTAAACGCCCGTTAGCATTCAGGTGACCCGATCAAACAGAACTACAGGCCCCGCTACAATTTCCCAGCCATATTTTTCGGTGGCGGCACAGGTCGGTGACGTCACAAAAAAATGCCAGAAAGTCTGTAGGGAGTCGCCACTGTTGAATGTGTTTTCTTTAATAGCTCGACTATTTCTTTGAAGTTGGAGATAAAATTGGTGTTGTTGTTATCGGAACAAAAGAGTATTTTAATTAATCACACTTGTATTTTGTTTTCATGGAACATTTAAGGGTCTTAACTAGGAGATACTGTTTAAGCGCAGTGACACTTGTTATGTCAGAACTGGCATTACTCCGTTACTTCTAGTCTGCTAAATAATATTTACCCGACAAGCCAGCCAAAAAGCGCGCAATTTCGAGCCACCCGAAGGCGAGCTGAAAGACGCTACCTCTCCCACCCGTGCCCTAAGGCCACAAAAGTTAGAAAGCAATTCTTGTATTGAGTTTTATTCCCTCTGTCTGAATGCCGTGTGCAAGTTACAAATAATCCGCCTTAATCTCATTCACTTAAAAAAAAAAACACATCCCGGGAATAGAAAGGTTAGGACGAGTGTTGCGCGTAAAGTTCGCGTATGAAGAGTCCAGCCGTGGTGTTTAAAACTAATTATTACTAATTACACACTAACAAAGATTAGTTTTAAGATACATTAAGGTAAGTTGAACTAACTAGGGTGGAGGGAGGGTCATCCAAAATGCGCCTCCAGAGCCTTAAAAAGCGAGGATGTTCTGCGGCAGATCCGTTACGAGTGCGTAAGGGCGGAACCGTCACGTTCTCGCTGATGCCGTAAACGTTGCTGTTCAGCACGGCACGCTCGATGTTGGGCGGCTTGGGCCTGAGTAGCCGTTCGCAGTCCCCATTCGTGAAATAATACGTCGCTGCCTGACGCGCGCTTGGCTTCATGCCGCTTCGTTGAACGCTTTAATAACCGAGCTGCCAGCGTCAATATGATCGTGACCAAGAAAATGCGACCCGCCAAAACGTCTATACTTCATTTCAGAAACTGCTTACAGCACTGTGTAGACTACGTTGTTGTCAACAGTCCGCCCACTGAGGGCGCTTAACTCACCGTAACTCACCAGCAGTAGGTATTACTAAGCAGCGGCTAGAGTAGTGGCGGAAAACAAGCAGGGAAGTCGATAAAATAACATCCGAGCCAGGCGTAGCGGCAGGGCAGAATTAAAAAGAAATCCGAGTTGAGGGACTAAATTTAAATTCAAACTACTAAGATAGGCTAGATGGCGCACGCCGTCACCCCGATTCAAAGGGGAGGCCTTTAATCCTCATCATCATCATCAGGAAAGCGACAATAGGCGCCGGGGTCTTGCAGTTCCACCTACCCAGAGGAGAGACGAAAATATCTTTTCAAGGCCCCCTTCACAACTAGTTAGCTGTGCTCAGTGGGCGGACGGTTGACAACAATGTAGTCTCTACAGGGCTGCACGCACTTTCTGAAATGAACTACGTATAAAATATCGCTTACGGCACGCATGATATTTTTCTTCACCGAAACAGCATTTGCTTTGTTACCTACCATAATGAATGCGACGTAGCCCGGTACAGGAACAGAGCCTCCGTGGCAGCCAACATTGCAAAATTTCGTGGAGGAATCGTTTATAGGAAAAACTGTTTATGAGCGACTGCGGTCTTTATAAACGGCAGTTCTCCGCCACCGCACTCGCCCGTACAAGCTCCTGCTATTACATAGCGTTCAAAGATCAGTAGACTCCCCTTAAAACGAACTCGAAGTTACTGTGAAAATGTGTTCGTAGTATCACAAGTTCGTCTTTGCGCGGACTGTTTTTTGCACTGCGCACGTCCCAACAGTGCAAAAGTCTTGGTCGGCTTAGCACTTAAATTCATCGTAACCGATTTCGTCTTAACAAGAGTTACTGCATTTTTTTTACGTAGTGGTTAATTTAACGCCCCAAATCACCGTAAACGCCATAAAGTGTCTCTCTGCTGTGTACCTCGCGGTGGCAAACAAACAGATTGCAAAGAACATTTTTTTCATGCTCCACATATTTTTTTAAAAAACGTTAGCAGTGGCTTATCTTGGCTATGCCAGGATATACGTAGCGTGATCTAAGGTTCAGCTAGTTATTCTTAAAGGGACACTGAAGTGATTTGAAAACAATGCGGGATTACGAGCGCAAACTGTAGTCCGGAGTCCCTGGGCCCTGTTTCGACCACTCTGTGCGCGTTTACGCGAATTTATTTAGTATAAAAATTAATTCGAAAATGCTGTCCTCCTCTCTTTACGCTCGCCCATTTTTTGTGGCGTTTTCGTGTGACGTCAGCAGGAGAGGAGCTGACAATTGGCTGCGCTACTGCACGGCTCGCCGACCTTCCACGACCGAGTCAGTCGGCCCACCGTTTAGTCCGCCGGCCGCTGACGGGTCGTCGCAATTCGCTCGATCAGTTGAAACTAAGCCACAACACGTTTGGGAATGGAAGAATGCGCCTTTCTTTACTTCGTTAGTTTGTACTCTGTATCTAGCTCCAAGTCAAGGTCGCTTCACACAAGCGCTGCACAAGCGCACATGCGACGCTTCGCTGACTGGTACGCCAGTAGGAAAATATAAGGCCTCTTGAAGGGGGAGAAGAGTGAGCGAAGTCAATATAGGTACTAAGGAAATAAAATCAACTGATATTTTTACCGTACAGCGTAAAACTAGGGTGCGGGAAGCACTTTTTTGCGCTGGGCGAACAAGCAGAGCGGTCAGCAGCACGACTACGCATCTGCGAACGCTTTCCCATCTACGAAATGCAATTTCTAGACGTGAGCTATTGTGGAAACTCGGGGGACGCTTAGTGCACGAGCGCAATACAACAAATACAGTCAAACACGGATATATCGAACTCCAAGGGGATAGCAATATAGTTCGATATATGAAAAATTCGATATAAAGAATATGGGCTCTGAGACCTCACCTATGGCAGACGATCACTTACCGATCGTCGCATTCAAGAATGACAACTAATTCCGCACTCACGACGCAACAGGACGCTTTATTTCCCTGAAAAAAAAAAATCGCTGATCTTGGCCTGCTTCTTCGTCCTGGAAATGAAATTAAAGACGCTGGTCTCGATCTTCTCAAGGCTGCACAACTAGAAAATTCCAGGAGTACGCTGCGCCTTCGCACACCATGCCCAACACGCACGCAAAAGAAGAACAGCGCGCACGTACCACAAGAACTTTGAAGGTAACAATTCCAAGGCTCTCTGAACGGACTCCAACAGAGTGCTCGCGATGGTCTTCTCCGAGAGAAACAGTGATCTCCGAAAGGTGCGGAACAACTCGCCAAACAGCAGCAACAGCAGCAAAATGCAAAAAGAAGGAGGAGGCCGCCAGTTCCCTTTCCCGAGACGACATCGGGGGAAGACAGACCCAGAGAGAGAGAAAAAAACCTTTTTCAGCAAGCCGGGGAACGTACGCAGCCGCAAAAAAAAAAAAAGGACGTGCGCAGTCGGGGCATCCCTACCTCGCACAGTCACATTTTCCGAGCGTTCGGGCTTGTGTGCCTAGAGAGATTTAGCATACCGGGCTCCGTCCGCTAACGCTACGGCGGCCGGTAGCGGGGCCCGACTGGACAAGCGCAAATTCGTTTCGGTAGGGGGGATTAGTACCGCGAGCCAATCTTCGCCATGCCCGCGCATTCCTCCACATCGTCCTCAACCTCAATCGGGGGTGCAGCGACCGCCGAAGAGCACCTTCCAGCTCGCGCGGCGTTCGATATACCCAATGTCGGGAAAAATACGGTTCGATATAAACGTACGAAATCCTATACTTTTACACAGAATTTTCAAGGGGATAATTTATGAGTTCGATATAGACAATAATTCGATATACCCGTGTTCGATATATCCGTGTTCGACTGTAGTCACCTAAGCTGCTTGAAATACTAAAACTAAATAAAAGTGTAAACTGGTTATACATTACATACCTTATCTTTTCCATCGCCGCCAGCGGCCCTCTGTGGCCTAGTCGTCTGGGGTGCTAGGTATGTCATCGCAAGTGTTTTGCCAGTCACAAGTTCGAATCGCCGCGGGTACATGATTTTTTTTTTATGAGTTAACTTTTTCGTTTTTCGCCGATGTTTTCTATACTGAGTTCATCTTTTTTTGGGCCGCAACGTTCATTGTTCCACGAACTAGGCCACAGAACTCGCGCAGGCTGGCACTGGCGCGCTAGCGAGTTCTCGTTGGCGTGCTGTTGCCATAAGCACCGACTGCTTGCGGGCAGTGGGCACAGGCCAGAATCAACAGACCCTTGGCCTGGTGCGAACACGCTTTTTACGATACAGGCATGAGCGAGGCAAGCTCCAAATATGGGGGGAAAGCGCACGCATTTGAGCGTCAGCGGGGACGCGGAGGGCGTTCATGCACTGCGTAGGCCTCAGATAGTGAATGCTACGATTCCAAGCCGTCCTGGGGGGCTTATCTTATGCATTTTACAGCCGACAACATGGCAGAAGCGCGGTACTACGATAACTGGGATATTGAGAATGCCCATCCAACGACGCCATCGAATGTAAAACATGTTGTTTTACAGACCGAAACCGAAACCGAAACTTGTTTGATTGCTGACCTTGGGCATCGTCCAATCACGGCGCCCCCTCCTCCTAACGTCACAGCTTAGTTTGTGCGGCCGCCGCAAACCGCGCATGGTAGTTTTTCTTCTTTCGTGCTTTGTAAAATAATTACCGATTTTTCAACCGGATAAACGATGAAAAGTGTGCTATTTTGAGCCAGTCTACACAGTGCAAGCAAAAACGGGAGCTTGACAAATTCACTTCAGTGCCCTTTAAGTTTCCTGGTTGTCTAGGATTAGCTTATTATCATGCTTACTGCTGCTAGAAAGATTTCCAATCCGATCCAATTCAGTCCAGTCCAGTCCATCCCGATCCAGTCAGTCTAGTCACTGCTCCTCGGGCATGCGCAGCCCGGCTCTCCAGGAGCCACGCGAAACGGTTATTAAGCGGCTCCGGCGCAGCGTCAGACTTGGCTACGCCGGCGCCAGTGCATCTGCCGCTCCTATGACGTCAATCCTCTGGAATTCGCAGACCGGCGAATGTGCAGACCCAATTCTCTACACACCTGTACTCCAATTGAATTGGATTTCCAATCCAATCCAATCCAACCCAATGCTCCTCACGCTTGCGCAGCATGGCCTTTGATGGTCCACGCGAAACTGCTCAACCTCGGCCAGTGTAGCTTACGCATCAAAAAGAAGATCCTCCTAAGTAGAAGTCTGCTTGCAGTGGTGCACCCTTTACAGGGCAACAGGAGAGCTTGGGCCGCATTCTGCTGACCGACGCGCTTCGGTTTGAGGTTGCGCTGTAGTGGCATGCATTTCGCATGTATTCTTGGGATGAGGCCATGGTGCAAGGTGTACTTTTAGATGAGGGCTCAGCTTGCAAAACAAACGTTTAGTCGTCGTTCTAACAAAATCGCCAAACAGACGCCGCTGAAACCGTTGATCGCAGCGCCCTCCAGCAAGAGAGCAAACAAGTTGCCCGAGCGCCAGCCACTCGGAGGAGTTCGGAACTTTTCGGCTCGTCGGCAGGCCTCTTTAGCAGCTTTCGAAAGGGGTCAACGGCTCGCCGCGGCTTGACCGATACCGCGGGCCGATGGAGCAGACGATAATTTGGGTAATTTGGCGCTCGCCGCCGTATTTCAACGTGTTCTGGCCAGGTGTTTTGGGCCGGTAAAAATCAAAATGATATATAAAACACTAAACCGAGGTGTAAACGCGTCTCGGAAGTCATTGTATACTCACGCAAGGGAGCTTTCATGCTTCCGCAACAACAAAAAAAAATTGGTTCAAAAGCTTTATGGAGAACTGCAACGTCGGCACGCGAAGCAGACAAGAGAAAAATTAGCAGTGGCTTTGCTCGGCTAAGCCAGGATATACGTAGCGTGAGCTAAGGTTCAGCTGGTTATTCTTAGGTTTCATGGTTGTGCAGGATTACCTGATTATCATGCTTACTGCTGCTCAAACGATTTCCAATCCGATTTAATCCATTCCAATCCAATCCAGTCCAATCCGATCCAATCCAATCGTGGCGGCGGCGGCACTGGCGTGCCCGCTGTGCGCCGTAAGACGTCACTGCTCCTCGCTAATGCTCAGCACGGCTCTCCAGGAGCCACGCGAAACTGCTCAACCTCGGCCAGTGTAGCTCACGCTACAAAAGTGACATTATCCTGCTATCCGAAACGAATGAATGCATGCTCTGCAGCA
This sequence comes from Haemaphysalis longicornis, assembly GCF_048455015.1. Taxonomy (NCBI): domain Eukaryota; kingdom Metazoa; phylum Arthropoda; class Arachnida; order Ixodida; family Ixodidae; genus Haemaphysalis; species Haemaphysalis longicornis. The sequence continues at coordinate 114,157,571 of NW_027526225.1, forward strand.
GTCCCCTGCTGACTACTGGCAGTCGGCCTTTCTCTGAAAGTGCGGGTGAGCAAAACGGTACATTTCAAAGCTTGAAGGGAAGTACTACTCAACGTAGAAGATACCGTATAAACCGGATTGTAGGTCGACCCGGTATATAGGTCGACCCCCTACCTTGAGGTGGGAAAAGTTGACAAAAAAATATTTCGGCACAGAAGCGCACTCACAATGTCTATATTTATTTTCGACGCCCGTCCGTCACTGCCACTCACTATGCCTGCCGAAGTCACTTGTCCGACCTCTCAGAGTCGTCCATTGATGACTGCTTCGCACTGTCATCTTCCGTGCCATCAGGGGCGTTGCTGATGGAGCACTTCCTGAACGCTCGTGTAACCATGTCGTCGGGCAGCGACTGCCCAGAGAAGGACACCCAGCTTGACACGGTCGCAACCGGCCTGTATAGGTCTTTTTGTTGTCGCCGGCTATCCACTCATTGTACAGTTCGCGGAGCCGGTCCGCGCATGGCCTCCGGAGCGATCGTGAGCGAAGTTCCTGGACGAAGTTCCCGGACGAAGTCCACCACTTTGTTCTTCAACTCGGGGTGCACCGCTTGACGTCCACGGAATGATCGGTTTCGGGAGTTCCACGCGCACAGCTTAGCTTTCTGGCTCCACCAGTACCGCACACTTTTCTCCGAAACGCCTAACTGGCGTTGCGCCGCCATATTCCCATTCTGCTCGGTGACTCAATCGCCGTCAGCTTAAACGCCGCGGTGATCTGCCGTCGACTGCCGCCACTCATCTCGGAACAGAGACGTACAGAAATGTACGCACGCACGCACAATAAACGAGTAAAAGACGAAAAACTAGAGAAAAGCGAAATCAAATAAAGGCCTGATAGTGCGAGAGAGCAGTCCGACACGAATGGCGATGGCGACGGACTGCTCTTGCACATTGTTGCCAGACAACAATTTACATTCTGCCAATGACCGCTATATAAGACGAGGGGTGACTTTTGTGCGGATTTTTTCGGAAAAAAACTCGACCTATATTCCGGTTTATACGGTATGTGCGTTCGAAAACGATGCAGTGCCGACGATTTCACCGTTGGCTACAGCACCCCAATTACTCAGTACAAGCAGCAACAAAAAGGAGGCGTCTTCTCAAGGAACAGTGCCCCCAAATACAACAAAGGCAGCTTAATTGTTGGAATGGGTTAAACTAACGGAGAATCCGCTGTTCCTTCGCCGGAAATGGTATTGCAACCCTGGGTTAAGTTCACGCACGAAGCACCGGAGACGAAGCGGGGTTGGCGAAGACACTGACGGTGCCCAATGTTCAGAGGAACTCCGGCATTTCTCTAAATGAACTTAGGACGCCCGAACTCTCGCAAATGGTCTAACGATGCAGTAAAATCATGCCTTAAGATTGAGTTGTGCGAGCTGACACGGTGAGCTTACACAAACAACGTTGCTTTACACGCATGCCCCTGGTACAGCCGAACCACCTTGCTCCGGGCAGTTCTTGGTGAAGCCACGGAAGTCTACTGCGCTGAAACGTTACGAGTTCTCCCACCATATGGCGTTTCAATCGAAGGTCTACGCAGTGATGTTCCGTACTCCGTAGAAAAATTCCCATTTCTATGTTAAGAAATTCCCTATTCTTAGCAATTTTTTCCGGCAGGTTTTTCAAAAATTTCCTGCAAATTTCTCTGCATTCATTTCTTGCAGCTGATAGACCTCTACGTGGATTCCTGTTCGGTTTTAGGCGTGAGCCAGCGCCACTTACTTTACGTGGCGCTCCGGGCGCAGATGCCGTTCCGAGAATCAGAGTTTCAGCGGTCAATAAATTTTACTACATCTAGCACTCCGCAGCATTTGACTATACATTTCCTGTTTTGTACCAAACAGCATGCATGCTTATTTCGCATTTTAAAGCTGTAGGTTAAAACTTCCTGTATGAAGAATGAGGCATTGTTGAGATATTGGGGTAATTTTAGCTTAACCCGGGACTGCTGGCGCTATCTCTTGTTGACAGAACGCGGACTAAGGCGCACCAGAAATACTCTTTCGTATATTGCACAGGAGTACATGCGAACAGGCTTCAGCCCTTCAGCCTCCACCACTTCACCCTTTACTTGCTTCTTCTCATTGAATACTCGTTTCTTTATTCTAGTTCTTGCTTCATGAGTACGATTGTTAGCGGCCTTGGATACTCTTGGCTTGCGGAAACATGACTTCGGATATTTGAACACAAAGAGAACCTAAAATAAGTAATAAATGATGCGAGGTTTGACACGCTTACATTATTTTTACTTTTTATTACACGACTCTTAAAATTCCCCCCATCTCATAAAGATTCCTTTTTTCCCTTTTCGCCAAAAGTACAGACGAAAATTCCCCGAAAAGGGGAAAATTCCTCACACGGGACATCACTGGATCTACACGCAGCGCCACCAACTTTCTTTGACAGCTTTTTGGGCCGCGGTGTTCCCGCCTAAACGTATATCTTACACCGTGGTTGGGGCGCCGCTTTGAGGGGCTGGAAGGGGGATAAGCAAACAGAGTTGTTCTGTAATGAGGGCAAAAACGGACGCGCAGAGCTTCGCAAGTCGGACCCGCATGTAGGCGGGCCGCCGCGTCAATTTAAAGCCTCTTATCAAGCGGCTGTTCGGGGCGGCCTCGAGCGCAAGCGGCCCGCCAACACGCGGGTCACCGAACACGCGGCCCGGCGTTTAAGCGGCCCTTTTGAGGGCCGCCTAACCAGAGGGCCACCTAAACACCGGGCCGTGTGTCCGGCAGCCCGCTGGCCGTAATTTTTTCACGCGGCCTTCCTATATGCCTTCCTATACGCGAGTTAAACCGAATAAATCCTTCTCCATTCAGATGCACTATGCGGCAGGATTACTTTACAATCTCTTACTTCGTTTTAAGCCCAAAAGAGACGACTAATATGCTTAATCCGTGCTGCAAAAAGAAGAGCTCACCCGAGCCAGCAGATTACCGGCTTGCGGGGACCGACCCAGTGTTGCGCATATCTGCCGAAGGGGGCGCTTGGTGTCGCGGGCTCCGTGTCGCCCTCTGGGCACTGTCCGGAGCCAACAGACAGATCTAGTTAGGCGTTCCGGGCATTAGCGTATTGCTGGGCGTAAAGCGGAGCGTATACTCGTCGCGACGCGCCCATGGATAGTTTTACTACAGCGTTTTTCGTAGCGTGCGCTAACGCTTGAGGCGCCACCTGTTGAACCCAACGCGAAATACCCAAATTTGACCTTTTTTACGTGGCTACCCAAGGCAAGCTGTAGCTGGACGGCGTTTTTTTTTTTTTTGATGCGTTAACGCTGGTTTCGATTGTAAAAATCTTGCAAGTATGATAAAAACAGACCCTATTACCTTGATTCAGTATTAGGGGAAAATATGATACACCCGTCGCGATTGCTTTGCTCTATCGCGCGACGCCGAAGTTTTGAAGCAACACGCAGTTCTCGGGATACTCACTCTATTCAGCTCTGAAATATGGCAGGACCATGCGACAAATACAGCTGAGCATGGCATGCGACGCTAATGCGACGCGCAAAATGAAACAGCGGGTAGGCTGGCACGGTGGTTTGGTGATACACTTTACCCGGGTGATAGCAACTCAATAAGATATACGATGCGTTCCTATTACTCACTTCCTCTTATTTGTGAAGTTCAACTACAAATCCTTCACGTTTCACACGGGTAGCGCAACGTTCTCGGCTCGCACCCGAGGGCGCGACGACGGCGCAGGCGAACATTCTTAATTCCCGAAATGGAGGCCGCCGATCTGCACCAACACTGCGCGCATTCCACCACCACGACACGCACACAAACTCCGCCGCCCGCTTCGGGAGCCATCCAGGTTGTCCTTGGTCGTTAATTTCTGGTCGGCATGCCTGTTGGAACTGAAACGTTGTCGCCTAACGAGAAAAATTCCCCGCATTTCCCCGAGGGGAAGAATGTGAAAGTGCGAATGCACGAGTTGAATTTGCGCGGTTGGGTAATGTTCGCGAAAGAGAGATCACACACACACACACACAACTGCAAAGAAAGAAAGATGCATTTATTCACAGACACCTATTTGTGTTGTCGTTGTACTTGATTGCTAGAGCGGATCTCAGATTTGAAATTTCGGGTCAGTACTCCTTTAAGCGGGTGCATTAGCCCTTCTCACGCCCGATTCCTGGCCAATCCCCCACGTGGGTATGTGCCATGTCAGCGGCCAGGCAGCGCGCGCCCATCTCCCCCCGTTGCCAAGGAAGACGAGGAGATTCCTGGCCAATCCCCCACGTGGGTATGTGATGCGGACATCGCCGGTGGACGCAGGTTCAGGGTCGCTTAAGAAGTGCATTGCACTTAAAAGCACGCGACGGTCCGCGTTTTCAGTCGGGGAACCTCCTGCCACGACCGGCCGCCGACATCGCCGAGGCAGCAGCCATTTTGGAAGCAAGATGCCTTCCAGCTGACCTTACTTCCAGCAGGTCCGCAGCGCCCCGCAAGCGCCCCGGAGCATACGCTCCCAGCCGTTGAGTGCGTAGCCCCGCATCGTCGGGGCGTTTACGTAGCGTACTGCGCATGCGCAGTCACGAGCCTCCCCGCCTAGGCGTACGCTCTTCCGGAGCGCGCGCCCAACTAAATCTGTCTAATAACGCACGTCAAATTTACCGTACGGCCCCGGCTATCGGAGATGGGTTTTGGCGCGGGCCTCTTACGACGACGAAAAAGGCGTAATTTCGTGGCCCTTACTAGTTGTCTGCAAACACTAATTCTTACAGTCTGCGTCCCCCTTCCCTCAAACAAAAAAACAAGAAATCCAGGGACTTACCTATTCTTTCGTGTTCAACCGGGCTATGCCCGCAATACACACACCAGCCGGCTTGACATGGCGCCGCTGCTTGGCTTGCGTTCCCGGTGGCCCAATAAACCCATCACATTCGCAGTTGTTTCCACTGTGACACCAACCTCGAAGCACACATTTGATGTCAGCGGAAGCGAACGTGGTCAAGAAAGTGTGAACGCTCGCAACAAAGTATAAACTACACAGAGCAACAGTCAAAGCGCGGGACCCAACTTGCTTCGCGCTGAAATTCCTCGCACGTGCGCGATAGGCTCCGGACAGCGAAGTTTGCCGCGCGAGCGCAGCGCCAGCCGCGACAGACACGCGCAACTCTGGGGCGGTCCCGCCGCGCCGACCGTCTTCAGCGCCAGTGAACGTAACTTTGCAAAAAACGTTTGTTATAACGTTATTTGCGCGTATATGTGCTACACAGTGCAACAAAGTCGTGCAAAATGTGATATAGTCGCGGGAAGCCTCCAAATAAAACGGGGCACTGATAAAATTATGTTGCCTCGCTGCCGAGCCGCAGGATAGCACAACTGGGAAGCATGTGTTCAAGGCTTTTCATTCTCCCGCGGGTTCTTCTTCTCTGTTTTTTGTTTCTCGCAGATACCGAGCATGGTTACTGAATCTTGAAAGGCCCACATTAAGCGAGCGGATTACATACTGCCGGGGTGCACGATCTGCTTGTTAGTAGGCTGGTTAGCAGGCGGTCAATACACATAAGTGCGCTCTAAATTTGGCAACAAAGAGGGTCCCCAAGCACAGTTATAGCATTGTAGTTTTATCACCCAGCGGTTCTACTCTTCTTCATCTAATATTTTACGTGCTTATACCGCCGAATTAAATATATATAACCACATATGGGGCGCGGACACTTATAGGCGTAATGTTCCCAAATGTTTCGCGAGCTTTTCGATAGCATAAAATCACCGCCTCTTCGTGCAAAAGAAACAATGAAATGGTTGTCTAAGCCACTGAAAAGGAAAGAAAAATAGAGCTAAGATGTGCCGAAATAAAAGTTGGAACAGTATGTACACAGGAAAAAAAATTCGCGTTCTGGGAGGAGGAGGAGGAGGACAAGCTTTATTTATTCCATCCGTTGGGATTGCGGTCACTCTGGACCAGCTGGTGTACTCGGGCAACTAAAATTTTTCTCCCGTGACTTTTGTGGTAAAGGTGTTGACGAAAAAAAGGCGCTACTATTCCTTCCTAACGGAGGTCTCCTGCCGAACCCGTTGGCGTGGAGAGAAAATTAAAAATACCCGAATAGGAATATTCCGTAATTTATTCCGATACGCCTATTAGATGTTCTGCTTACACCTCCCCCATCCCATCCCTGCCCAAAGGAATTTCTTCTGATAGCCTTCTCGTGAAGAGTTTCTTTTTTGTGGGCGTGCTTACATGTATGCAACTAGCGTACTGGGCTACAACTGGAAGCCCAAAAGTTTCTCGGCGAAGCGGGCACTTATTAACGTCCGCAGTTTCGCTATACCCCAACAAACGCGAATTTCATACTGTTACATGTATGGAGCATCACATTAGGTTCAAAGACCTATATGTAACTCCCATATTTCTGCAGTCGCATGCAAGTGCACTCACATGGATGGAATACCCCGCGCGGAAACATCGCGCAACGTCTGATATATTTGCAGACAAAGCCTCCTCTTTTGTGAATTCAACAATATAAATTACGTTTATTTTTGAAGCGAAACATGCTGATCTTGAGAAAGGTTTGCCCCGCAGGCAGGCTGTACAAGCGTTTCTCTTCTGGGCATCACTCCTATGCGGCCTTTATATGCCTTCCTATACGCGAGTTCAGCCGAATAAATCCTTCTCCATTCACATGCACTATGTGCCAGGATTACTGCACAATCTTTTACTTCGTTTTAAGCCCAAAAGGGGCGACTAATATGCTAAATCCGCTCTGCAAAAAGAAGAGCGCCCCCGAGCTAGCAGCGTACCGGCTTGCGGGGACCGACCCAGTGTTGCGCATATCTGCCGAAGGGGGCGCTGGGTGTCGCGGGCTCCGTGTCGCCCTCTGGGCGCTGTCCGGAGCCTATAGAGACAAATCACCGGACCACAACTTGCGGCGCGCAAACTTTTTTCCACTCCTACTGCGCATGTGCGCGCCAGATTTTTTTTTTTAATGTTCTTCGGCTTTCGCCGCGTCGTCAGGCGCGCGTCGTCGGCCACCGCAAAGGAAGCTCGCGGGCCATTGTGTGAGGAGGGATACGCGCATGAGCCGCAAACCATACATATCCCTGGGGGCTTCACTATTGCCCCCTTTTTTTATTTCCACAATGCAGCACGCGCTGTGGGAGTGCTCGGGGCTCATGGCGGAGAGAAGAGCCCATCTTCCGCCGTACATGATTCAAGACCCTCCAGGAGTGGCCATCGCCTCCTCCGGGCCGGGCTCACCCAAGAGAGACTGTTACGTCCCTGTGGACTTTCGCTTGTACCACGTGGATACACAAGAGAATGTAGAAGCTCTCACTTTCTTTACCGCCTTCCTCATCCCTGACTAGACCTTGAGTCTCCCCTTCCGAATAAAGAATTATAATAATTTTATTCCTGGCGTCAGGCTGTCTGCTAGTTTATAGCCGTGACACGGGCCGTTGGCACCGCACATAAGCGTGCTGCAACCACCTGAGGTTTTTTCACGGAAAAGAAGTCTGTCAGGACCTCTTATATCACGGTGTTGAGACTGCCCACCGCATATAAATAGGACGCCATCCGGGACGCGACTAAGAGTGTACACCTGTCACCTTCCGTTCCATAGCTCGCTGAGCCGTCACCAGTTTAGGTTGAACCCTCTTAGTGAGCCTCCAAGTTTCTGCCCCCGAAGAAATTACCCTACCTCTATAGCCGCGGATACATAGACTCGACTAACCTTATTTAGTGACTCTAGACTCGACGAGGGAGGGTCGAGTCGACTGGCAGGTTCAGCTACCTCGACCCCTCCCGCGTATATGAGCTCCATTCAAAGCGTCGTGGCGAGGGGACCTGGGGAATTCCCTGAAAAGGACCTACCGTATTTGTACGATTCTAGCGCGCACCTTCTTTTGCTAAAAAGTAGCCTTAAAATTTGTGTGCGCTTAACTATCGGGCTCAAAACCGAAACAGGCTTTAAATCGACCAGCAGCATTTCCTTAGACACGGGGTCCTCCGAAAATCCAACTCAATCTAATAAAAAAATAGTTCAAGACCACGTGAATGAATTCAAGCGCACTAATTCCTGAATGACACACCTTGGTCAGCTGTTAAACATTTTTCTACTACTGCAATTATCGCGTCACACGTAGAATTATGAAGTTCAAGACACTTGAAACCGCAAGCAGATTCTATGTTCCCCGCTATAGTTTTATTTACTGCAGGGGCTGGATAAGCAAGTTTACGAAGCACAATTTATTTTTGGCTGCCACAGTTGCATGCGTAAAATAAAATCTCCTCCTTTCAGATACGTGGTGTCAAGTCATTTACATCTACGCGGTAGTGCCGGCGTCAAATTATTTTTTTTTCGAATTTTACTGCGCGAACCCACCCTCGCGTTAAAATTGGTGGCGCTTTATAATCGTGCAAATACGGTATTCATCTCCCCACAACCCGCCGACTCAGCCAGACGAGCTCGTCAACTCACCCCCTGCCTCCGAGTCGAACGGACTCGCCCCGGCGGCTTCTGAGCTCACCCCGTCCGCTTATACATGGGTGGGTTGAGTCGAAAAACCCAATTTTTCTCAACTCAACTCTCCCTCGTCGAGTCAAAGTAAACGGGGCTTATAATAAGGAATCTCACCCGCCCCTCGTGGGTTGCAGCAAGAAATAAATCTTGATTCGTAATAAATAAATCAAAGACATTCATCTTTTCACCGTCACGAAAGTATCTAGCCACTCTGGCGTAAGCAAGAAAAATCCGGCTAGTCGGTAGCTGTTCAATTATCTGTTCAGAGGGCTCACAACACAGGTACGAGGAGGAGGAGCAATAAACTTTTATTGAAGCCCAATCCGACTCCGTGTGTGGAGGCAGACCAGTGGGCAGTCTCCTTATGCCCCTGTCACACGGCAGATCTAATGAAATTTACGGCAAATGTCATTCGCTCTAAATGTCATTAGTTCGGCGCTACACGAGAATACCGAAAGAAAAATGCGCCTGGTAAGCCATGGCGTCGTGGGGGTTCATGGGTAGACCCCCCTTTTGGCTTGAGCTTGGCATGACAATTCGATTTTTAAGCGGTTTTGGGGATTTGCTTTCTTCACTATGCATTAACACGTTTACGAGCCAAAAGAAAGCCGAAATTCTGCCTGTTCTGCGGTAGCCGTGTTCGGTGAAACAGCAGGCAGTACGTGATCGCACCTGACGTTGCTTATGCCGCAGTCGAAGGACGTATGACTGAGCAGGTAATATGCCGCTGCGAAATTTGTAGCCGACGAAAAGAAAAAAAAAACGTACTTGGACGAAGAAAAGATACGACAGATACGGGCGCTTGTATGCGTCCTATCTTGTCATCGTCCGTGACTGTTTAACGCCACGTTTTCTTTTTTCTTGTTAAACTACCTGACACTCGGTGCACCGGTTCACCAAGAAGGCGAAGTTTTCATAGGCACGCTCAAAAAACTTTCCAAACTCTTCAAACAACTTATTATTTGAAATAATGGTAAAATTAATAAAATCAGAGTCTCTAATGATTCCCCCCCCTCCCCCCCAAAGAAAAAAAATATTAACATTGTTCGTAACTACAACCTTGGTCTGCAGAATAGCAGGCACAACCGTTCCGGCAAAAATACGCTTTGCTTCCTTTTTCCTTATTTTAAAACAGCCTGTTTTTATTTTCCACATACATAATCGCACACTATTCTTCGCGTTTTTGCGGAACTTTGTTTAATTTTGCGTTCACTAAAGCGTTTCAATCCAAGCCAGTGATGAAACCAAGGCGAGCGCGATGTATAATGGCGGCCCATGACGACACAGACGGCCTTGACGTGAGCCGCATAGACGCTATCGCCAGATTCCTCTCTAACCCAGTTAACAAAGGCAGGAAAATGCGGGGCGCTCGAGTGTGCGTGCCTCGCGATGACCGCCCGGCGTCCCCTGCGCACTTTCGTCAAGCCGAGTATGCCCATTTAGAGAGATTGGCCAGGGCGACGGCCCCCGCCCGGCAGTTAAAAAACAAGACAATTCTGAGCACACGTGTTTGCGTTCCTCGCTGTGATTGCCCAGCGTCCCCGGTGCACGTTTGTGAAACCAAGCCTACCCACTTAGGGAGATCGGCCAAGATTGCCGAAAAAAACTCTAGCTTCCGCATTAACTGTGGAAACACTTGCTCAGAACTAGAAATACCCCAGCGTTCGACGCGTAATCATGGCAACCCTTGTTCGGAACGAGAAAGACGCGTCATAACGTACGCCCCTCTAAGGTGATGTCCAATGATTATCTCTTTCAAAAAATGAAAGAGATTCGATCTTACAGCAACAATGATGGAGTAAATGTTGTTGCAGTAGCGAAGAAGAAGCAAATCGGCTGCAATCGTGGGTTTAAACCTTCATGGTGGTCGTGATGGTTGCGTACAGCTTCGCTAGCTTCAAGCGTTACGCGTTAGTGTGAGCTTCCTTCCTTTTTCAATGCGCTAATATTCCCTTTGGAATAAGTTAGGGTATGTTAGAAATACAAGTTTGCTTATGTTTTTTGTTGTTTTTTGCTGTCGGAACTGTAGAATCACAACCTGCTTCACGAGCACGCGCTCGCGAAAGTGGCCCGTCGTGGTCGTCGCAGATTGACAATGATGATGATTTGTAGTGGTGACGATGACCATGATGAATGAATGAATGATGATGATGCCGGTTACGATGGTGGTGGTGATGGTTACGACGACGACGATGATGATGAATTGAAATAAATAACAGCCAAAACGGACTTGATATTATTGAAAACCATATATGACAAACCTTTGAAAATGAAAAAAGAGCGGTAACGGGACTTGAACCCAGGTTGGGAGGTTTGCTTCGCAGGAGCGGAACTCCTATACGCCGAGAGCAAGCGGCTCTGAGCGGTTAAATTGAGGGCCACAGACACGTGGACATGGCTTCAAACATGCCCCTAGATGGCGCCATGCGTCCCTTGGCTGTGCTGACTGGGAAACGCCTACACGTTAACAGGGAGGGGGGCTCCTTTTAGCACAAATAGCGGGAAGAAAACAGCGAGATCGTTCAAAGCGACCCCGTAGTTGGCGCGAGGTTGTACCGGAAGTGCATCCGGTTGTACCGGAAGTCAGGAAGTTCCCACAGCAGAATGAAATGTCGTGACATTGACATCACTCATCTTAAAGTGAAGTATGTACTCGCGTAAAGTAGCACAAGAGTTGTATGAGGGTGTGCAAAGCTTGTGTATTTCCATTCCCGATTCTACTGAACCCATGCAACTGCTGTGAACTGCAGAGGAACGCGGCCTTCTTCAGGCACTGTAGCCTCTAACCCATGCCCCTGCAGCAAACTAAGAGGTATGTTGTAAATAAACTCAACTTTCAACTATCTGAGTTCATACCAAAGTCTGGATCGGCGTAGACTTTCCACCTGCACTAGCGCGTTGACTGAAGCAGTACTGCCGCGATTCGGGGGGCTTTATGAGAGTACAGGGCTCTGGGATTCGGTGGTTTAGTCACGAGTTTTTTTTAAGAGACGAGAGCAATTTTTCAGTGTTACCAAGAAGCTCAACCGAAATATGTGACACGTTATGTAAAACAATCTCTCTGAGTGAATTCTCCGTAGCTAGACAACCACAGCTTGCAAACACAAAGGCGTAACAAACACGGGATGTTGACGTCATCTTTTTATAGGCCTTCGAGCGTGGGCACGCGGTCAGCGGGGCAGGGCAGTGGGCGGTCGAACTCGGCCATGATCTCATCTGGTACTGAAGGATGCGCAGTGGTGGCGGCTGAGACGTGGAGGCTGCCGGTGCCTACTTTCGCTTGCCGAAGCCTGCGCGAACAGAGTAAAGTTTCAGATTAGACGCTTCGTTTGCTACTCAGGAACATTTCTTAATCACGTTGGCAAAAAATAATTTAATGCCCAGTTCAGCTATCACCGGAGCCCCAATCACATGTAACCAATTTAAGGTGCAATCATCTCACACAGCTCCATTCGAGCCAGCGAATACGTTTTTAGAAATATTTTAAAGCTTTCAAATTTTGCGCTACAGTGCCGAAATATGAAAAGGAGAGGCGTATTGTACGCCAGCACTAAAGCATCATTATCAGTTACGCTCACTTCATCACTCAAGTGATACCACCAAACATAAGTAGAGGCCCACTACAAATGTCCAGTCAAGTTTATTGACAGTACGTTCATTGACAGAACTAGAAATTTCCAGTCAAGTTTGAGAGTATTGCGGTTGTTGGATCCCAACAGCACAAACTAGGCTCTGTGGGATCATGAAAAATTCCTAGAAAGTTGCCGGGAAGTCGCCATTGCTTCGTCTGTTTTCTTCACGATCTCTTGGATATTTCTTTAGAGTTACAAGCAAGTTTTAAACTTTTATTTTGCCTTCATGGCCCCTTTAAGCCATACAGCTGTTGATTACCCTTCCTCCATATGAGTAAAAAAAGAGCGAGATTTTGACCGAACCCGTGGGCTTCAATATGGCTGTCTCGATTCTAAAGAACGTGTTTTATTTATTATGTTTTTGTTTGGGCGTGAACCAGTAGAGCCATCAGGCGACACTTCCCGGCGGGAAGCACTACCGCTTGCAAGTCTGGCGTCGCACAACACGGATAGTCAAGGCTGCAATAATAAAGCTAATCTGTTTACGTCACTTCCTCTAAAATATCGATCAAGCGGCCGCCTTGCGCCAAATTTGTACATAGCTGGGGGCAGAACAACTCAGTTGCTTGGTCAGGTCATAAACGGAATTCAAGGCGTGAGCCGTAAAAAATTGGTGTGGTCCCAAGTTTCACACAATGCGTGCGTTTATTCGCACCTCATTCCTTACCATCGAAAGCATCAGTGGATTGAGCGACGCGTGTGCTTAAGGCGAAGCTTGTGTGGCTAGAGTGTACTAGAAGTTTTAGTACGCTCTACTATGGCTAGGATACGGGAATTAATGGCGTCCGCGCGCGCGGAAGAACGCAACGTGGGGAAGTCAGCTTACAGCAACCTAGCCTGTCGCCAAAACAAACTCATATCGTAACTCGCGTCGGAGCAAGAACCATCCACCCTAAAATAGTATTAAGTGAGAGTGAAGGGGCCGAAAAGACCATTCCTTTCTGAAGAAAGTACAGAAGCGCGGAAGCTCCCTCACATCTTCATGATGATTTGCATGATGAATATAAACGTTCCTTTCTTGGGATTTTCAAGTAACCGCTTTGGGGCTCTGGAATCCCGGTTTCGCACATTCGCCCTGTGTCCAGAGATCTTCTCGGAGATTATCGGTCTACCAAGCGGTCAATGGGGAAATTAAATAATTTTGTGATACGACGCCTTCGGTCCCACTAAGAAAGCTTTCGCTTTAAAAGGAAGCAAATTCATATCGCCGCTCTCGTCGTAACTTTGTGCTTCTGAATGCATGACGTAATACGTGGCGCTTGATAAGCTGACTGAGAGCGCGAACTTTGAAAACGAACGGTCACCGCCAAAGTCGCATGCCGTTCAAAACATGATCTCATCCTTAAGCTTAAGTGCTGCGTAACTTGGACATGTATTTGGAGTGGACTGATATCATTAATATGAACCATTTCCTAGATGTACGGTCTTATGGATAGCCGCCGTCAACAAACACGAGAAATAAAATTTCCCGGTACCCTTCGCATAAATTTTCATCGCCTCTATATCATGCGCTAAAAGGCTTCGCTGGATATTTTTGGCCGCTCACGGCTGCCTATGTGTTCCTGTCTGTGCGAAGCGTGCCATTGCAGTATCGCGTTTTATAGCCGTAAGGGAGCTAAGTTAGCCCTCTTTGTCCATTAGTTTTAGTGAGTCGAGAGAACAAGGTGTATTGAAATGTCGGCCTGAGAAACCTTTCGCCCGCTACATCCCGTGGGGGGGGGGGGGGGGGGGGGCAAAAAAGGAGGACAAAGAAATAACAAGGCATAACATCAAAAGCAGGAGAGGTGACGACAAAAGCATTTGAGGGGAGTGAACACGTACAAGGCAATTCTCAACAAGCCAAGGACTACGCAGCATGGCCTGTTCTCATCTACAGACTCGAGTGAGGAGCCAGAACTCTTATTAAATAAGAGATCTAGCTTGTAGAGCTGTTCTTGTCATTTGTGTAGGTCGTGGCAGTGCAAGGTGACAGCTTGTTTAGATGCAGAACAAGGCATGGTGTTGTGTTTTTACGCCGTCAATTCGTTCTTTTCGATGACAGTGACCTGGTATCCACTGAAGCACCACAGCGCGTCTCTTTCCTAATAAATACATAAAAAACGAAGTCTTCGCTAACTGCTTTCGGCCTCTTATTTTTGTACTGCACGGTACTACAGCATTAGCCTAGGCCACAAAGGTTAGCCAAGTGTTGTAGAACGCCCTTACATAGAACGCCCTTACACAGCCATCAAAAAAAAAAAAAAAGAAAACATGGGACGATCCGAAATGCAACTGTTGTTTCAATAAGCGAAGCGTCGGGGTTTTTTCAACAGTTTTGGGAATCGATACAAGCCCAATTTTTTTACAGGTACAACCCATAAAGTTGACTGCAAAACTGGAAAGCGTAAAATACTCCCCCCCCCCCCCCCCCCCCCCCCTTCCCCGGGCCAGCGTGCTCAGGAGCCCAGATGGTTTCGACTGGGGGCGTTGGGAGTGCGTGTTGGAGAAGTATGAGTGCCTCAGACGAAATAAATACGGGCCCAAAATCTTGAACTCTCGTTTTCGAATCGGTGATGATCGCAGAGGGGTCAGCTTTTGCGTTCGCGCTAATGCTACTGCCGCTTCTTATGTCGTGGCTGGGTTCGTGGTGAGGATGGTCAAGAAGTTGCGTTGAATTAGATTGGAAGTGCAGTGCGAAACTATTGTGGAGGCATCATGCCGCCGATATTCCGCTGCGTTGACGTAGGGGACATCAGGTTTGTCGCAATATTGTCGATGTAGCGATTGTGCACGCTGTGAACGCCTTTCGGGGTGACATTTTTCAGGCATGTTTCTCGGCATAGGCTTGATAATTAGGTTGTGTTGAGGTAGTGGCTTTATCGCGTGGTGGAGGGCGGAGAAGGTGGTGGTCTAGAGGGGAGCTACGTAGCTTCTGGAAAATATGAGCGCCAGTGGTAGGTTTTGAGAGTGCGTTGATTTGATAGGCGAGACGAGCTTCAATGAGTTCTTCTTGCGGTGTTATGAACACCGAGGACTTCAAATTTGGCAGTGAAAGTGCTGAGGAACAGTTTATAGGCTTTTCCGAGTATTTGGTTGACTGCTCAACTCTGTTTTAGATGGATTCGGATACGGGAAGGAGTATGTCAAAAACGGAATAGTTGGAGGTGTCTGAAAATAATGTCTACATCAGTGATGCACTAGATGTTGAAGGAACGAGCGAACACGCTGTATTCAGGTACGCCTGTAGTGGATCAGATTCATGAGAAATTTGAGATGTACATTGAGGTAATTAAAAATGGTTTTACATGACACTTATAAATGACGAAAAGGCCTTTGATTCAGTAGCCATCCAATCAGTGCTGAAGGCATGGGGAAAACGGGAACGGGAAAAGACATATACTCTAAGCCAATCGCGTGGTTCAGTTTCGCCACAGCGCACTCGAATGACCAATCCAAGAAGCCAAGAATAAAATTTCAGCGACTGACAAAAAGTTCAGTCTGCACAGTCGCATCACGCAATGCAAGCACGACGCCCTGCAATGCGCAATCTCACAGCGCACATCACGTATAGTTAATTTGTACCTAGATACGTTGCCATTATTCGCCCAATTAGCCTTGCTCGTCGCATTATTGATCACTTAAATGCACTGTGGTTAAGCCTAACCACGCCTTAGAGTGTATATGCACTGCTTTTGGGGGATACATAGAAGGAATTACGGGCACGATCACGATCGATTGGGAGGATCCCCTAAAGGAATTGAGCCAGGCACCTAATTTATTTACAACGTGCCTCGAGCGGACATTGAGAGGTTGGCTGGGAAGAGTTGTGAGCTCCAATCCAAACAGTGAGAGGAAAATGAGACGTAGAATTACTGTGTTCTGAAGAGCATTCGGTAAATGTAGGAAAGCTTTCTGACTAAAGAGAAATACAACCAATGCGTGCTTCCGGTGACGGCGTGTGGCGCAGAAACTTGGGGATTTACTAAGCAACTTAAGAGGAAACTCAGGTCAGCTCAACGAGCCATAGAAGGGGGAATCAAATAGGAGTAACTGCTATGGAAACGAGCGTCTTCGATCAGAGAGCGATCTCGTATTGAAGAAATCCTACATCGGATTAAAAGGTAAAAGTGGCATTGGGTGGATCCAGTAAGGCGGAAAATTGATACCTTGTGCATCACCATGGTGACAGGGTGGCCACCGAGACACGGGACTATGAAAGCAGCAAAAGACTCAACGGACAAATAAATGTGGTAGAAGGAAATAGATTCGCCCAGAAGCGCACGATAGAAGTATATATATGTTATGGAAGAGGCAATTGAAGCAGGGTGACTCTCCAGCCACCTTCCAGTATTTCTCTGTGATGTCACAAAATATTGTTCGTGGGATTGGCGGCTTCAGGCAAAAGGCACCGTTGAAAACATGACTACACGATTGTATCGGGGCCTTTAGAACCGATTGAATATTTTTCTTGAATTCTAACGTGCGGTTAACACGCTGATAATGAAGTTGTAGTGCTGGCCTGTATTACGTCTCCACTACCGATAACGCGTCACTGTAGCGCGAAATTTGAAAGCTTTTCTATATTTCGTGCGTTTTCACGGTTGGGCGAACTTTCATTGCTGGAATAGATTCGGTTGAGCTGTATTCTGTCTTCATGGCTCCTTCAAACCATTGTCCGCGGCAAGAATACGAAACACACAAACAGGAGGATCATGCTTCTCGAGTTCTATTGCCTGCTCATATCGATTCAAAACAACGTGTCGCTATCCTGGCCACGCGAAATACTGCGCACGAACCTAATAAGCACGGAATCAATAAACAAAGTGCATTGGGCCCGCGGAACAGCAGCCAGCTAAATCACTACACTTGGGATCTACAAGGAGACAATGTCTATGAGACAGAAAATAAACTAACCAACCTGTGTTGTATTTTAGCACCCTGCACTAGTAGGCTTGAGAACTCCCCTTTTAGCAAGCTCTTGTGTAAGTGACTTTGACCAGTGCATTGTATGTATATTTTGGTATTATGCATCTGTAAAGAGAAGTACTAGAAAATTTTACGCGTGAGAACAACCTAAAATGTGGCTTTGAGGACCAAAAAAACCCCTAGGCTTTGACGTGTAAGGTAGGGGATGCTTAAGGAAGACCGCTTAGCTTTGGTCGCGTGCGCTGAAATCTCGTACCCATACGGGTGCACAATGCGCACGAGAGTGCGAAAAACTGGGACGATGGAGGTAAATGAGCTCGACCCACCGCGGTTGCTCTACGGCAAAGGTATTGTGCTGCGGAGCTTGAATCACTCCCTGAACTTTTTCGGTGCGGTTTGTTTATACAGGTAAGAAGTGAAGACACCCGTGTCTAGCCATATCGGCGCATGTTAACGATCCCCAGGTGCTCTGAATTAATTGGTAGCCATTTAGGCGCGACTCACAGCCCTGGAGTAGCATCGGCACGTGAAACACCAAGATTTGAAAGTACAAGCTAGGCAGAAATCGGCTGTAGTAACGTTTTGACGGAATACAGTAAAATATGCGGCTGACAAAGTACGAAACTTCAGTTCCTAGAACCCGCAGGTGGTTCAGACTCGCGGCAGTAAAAAATCCACAGAAATTCATCGAATTCTCTACTAATTCGTCACACTGTTATGCCCCTTGTCTAGAGTGAGTTCATTACAGCCAAACATCGCTGATTGTAGGATTTAACGCGCCGACGCAACGCCAGCGATGAGGAGCGCCGTAGTGGAGGGTACCGGATTAATTTATGACCACCTGGAGATCTTTAACGTGCGAAAAATCTTGTACAGACGGGTGATTTTGGCTATGAGTAGCGAAAGATCTTTTGCAGTCTTATTTTGCTTCATTTAACCAGTGATTTAAATTTATACCATTTGTCGGTTTCCGCAATTTTTATTGGTACTTTGAACGTTCTTTATATTTTATTTTATTCTACTTTTTTACGTTCTTTCATTTCTTTTTTATTTCTATTGTATTTCTATTATTTTGTATTTTACATGCTATTATTTTATTCTGTCCGACCAATTATCTACACTTACGCTATTATAATGATTATTGGTTACTTCCCCGAAATCCAAATTTTTGTGGTAATGCAGGAGTTTACATGATTCGTCATTTTAGCTGTTTTTATTCGTATTTTGGACGTATGTTTTGCGGACTTTTTTCAGTTAAACTTCGTCTTTGGTATAGACGTGTAAATGCCAATTTTTTATAATTTTGCAGGATCACCTTTGCGAAAATTTTGACTACCTAGCGGCCATCTAGGACAGTCTCTCAGAAACTTTTTTAATTAAAGTTCTTTGTCTGTCTTTTACAAAATTCTGCCCGAAGAATTATCTCTATTAGAGGTGTTACTTTCACCAAATCTTGAGTTTTTGTAGCCGCCCACTTACCGGGAAACCTTAATCCGGACACGGCCAGTATGACTACGACGAGGACGAAGATGAAAAGGAAGACCAAGAGCATGATCAGCGACCGCTCGGGGAAGAGGCTCATCCCGTCGCCGCTATGGTTACAGAAATAAAAAGACGAGAACGACGTCAGTTCGGCCGCCTACAAGCCGCCGACAAATTAGCCTTATCGTCCCAATTACACTCCTGCGCGCTCAGATGCAGCGGTACTGCATTACTTTGCTGTAGGTCAATACGAAAAATCTGAAATTTTGCAGACAGCCACGAGCAATGCGCATGCGCTGTCCGCACTACGTTGTGAAATAATAAATCCAGGAAACCAAGCAAGTTGCTGCCTCTACAACAGCATCACTTTGCTGGCGCTATTGATGCGTAGAAAGCAGAAAACTTGACGGCCTGATGAGATGTCGGCTCCGTGAGAACTTTTCTGGGCCTCTGCTATTTACCGCTTCCAATCATTCACCTGCATCTCCTGTACCCAAAACCCAACGACGAAGACGAAAGCGTCAATAGTGTCGTCTTCGCGTTCAGGTTCGACTGTCCTGCACTTTCAGTGGCAGTCAGACACAAACTCGTTTTCGTTACAGTGTCTAGAACGCTCAGCGCTACAGCTATGGCTACAGTGCGGCCGACTCAAACTTAAAGGGCGAAGCACCTTAGGACCTCGCTTTGTCCTGGGTTTGGCGTACGTGTTGCGCATGCGCGAGGAGCATTGGATTGTATTGGGATGGATTGGATTGGGTTGGAATTTTACATACTGTACAGACGCGTTGTCACTCATTTACATGCCCGAGTGGACAATGCCACAGCTGAATCACGGTAAGGACGATCCCCAGTGCTTCGTCCACTCGTCATTCACTTCGTGGAGATGCGTGAATTTTCAGACTGGGCTGACACGAGCCACAGTGTCTGCCGTGGTGGGGGTGTAGGGGTTCAGCTCCATCTTTATGTTCTCACTGGCTGTGGTTATAGTCGAGCTGTGGCCACCCGTATTTTTCTTTACATTTTAAAAGCCTAAGTTAGTTTTCGGTGTTTTAAATGATTGTTTCTGCTGGTTATATTGTGTTAGGTTTGTTTACGTAACGTTTCGCTGAAGGAGGGCGAAGTAGCGCCAGATGCAGCCTTTTTTCGTCCAAAAGCGCAAATGGACTTCGTTTTAACCGTGTGCTTACAGTGCCGTCGGATGGCGCTCTAGACACAGCCTTTTTGTTAACAAAGTGGCGGGTGTTTAGTAAGAGACGTTGGAGTGCGGTGCAAGCAGGATGCAGCGGAAGCTTCAACGACGCACAAAAATTGAAACTGCCGGATGTTTGTAGAGGTAAAGACATTACCTCTGCGAACGATCATTGTTATACGAAACTCAAGGTGCACTACCAGAAAAGTAAATACCGCGCCAGACTCATTCTGGCAATTCAAAACCCACCGCAAAAAGTCATTCGTTGCACCTTAGTTGCTTCCCTTCCTGCAAAAATTCAGAGCCAGATGGGGCTCTAAAAAAAGGCTGAGCGCAATAGAGAAAATGCCTAGCAGTAAATTATGACACACAAAGCACTTATCAACGACGGCGCCGACACCCAGTTTCAAGGCGAACCGCGAACAAACGTTTCGATGATATGGGGCAATTCTCCCTTCTGGGCAGCCATATTTTAACCGTAAAAGTAGCCTACGAAATACTTTGCCCATCTGTACCTTCTCGAGTCAAGGCATGCTCCCGATGCGTTGCACTTCATAAAATGCAGTGACTACGACGCCGGGGCACGTTTTAGGGGGGGTGGTTGAACTGCACGATACATGTCATTCTGTTCACACACTAAAATGTACCAGACGTGATTAAGTTGGCTTTCCTGCAGTGGGTTCTGGTGTTAGGATCTACAGCGCAAGTAAAGCCTAGAGAGCTTCGCTTTACCATCGTAAGGCTGTATCTCGGCGTTTCTAAGTGCGCCGCGGTGACGACACAATTACGTCAACATCACCCCGGTAGCTGCGCGTTGTATTCCCTACATATTACAATTGCCCTGCTGCGGTGTACGTATGGCTCTCGAAAACGTAAGTTAGCGTTCCCAACTCGGGTTCCCTCCCCGGTTCTTCCCGTGGCCTTCTGGGAAGGTTCCGGGCCAAACTGACTATTTCTTGTGAACCACACCAACAGCGTGTTCTCTTCCCTCTCCGGAACCTCCCCGA
Organism: Haemaphysalis longicornis; assembly: GCF_048455015.1. Classification (NCBI taxonomy): domain Eukaryota; kingdom Metazoa; phylum Arthropoda; class Arachnida; order Ixodida; family Ixodidae; genus Haemaphysalis; species Haemaphysalis longicornis. The sequence goes on from NW_027526225.1 coordinate 114,178,303, forward strand.
GTAGTGCAATTAGGGAACAAAAAAATGAGCACCTTTCTTGAACTATCGTGGCATAGTCGATGGTAGCACGGCAGCCCGCACATATCGTATTTCCGCGATTCTAGAGCACCCGCGATTGTAACGCACACATACGTTTACTTTATTTGAAGCCGATTCTACCACGCAGATCTGAAATGCATGAAACCAAGTATTTGCAGAATAATATGGGACACATCGAACTGTGGCTGCAAAAACCTCTCGTTCTTAAACTTGTTGAACCATCGGTCGCTGGCATTAAAACTGGAGCCGGGAACATGGAAAGCGTTTGCTTTTCCAAGCATCCTGACCTTCCTTCATAATGCCCATTGAGGAATGTGCAGAGTAGGTACACAAACATATACGTGATGTTGACGAATTGTTTCGGATTGGATTGATTTGAATTCCGGGAGGAGTTAGTGTTTGAAGCCGTTTTGAAGCAGGTATCAATTTTGAGCCCTATTGTAACGCGCACAGCAATTCGAAAGCTACATTTAGCGAAACAAGACGCGCATTAGATTCGTGCCGATACGGTAGTCCTCATGGCAAGATGACTGTGGTCGAACGGGATGTTTCGCCACCCCTTCACGCAGGTCAAGGGCCTTATGAATTTACTTTACATTGCTTTGCCAGCACCATAGCTGAACAGCCGGTGCGCGTGTCCAAGGTAACGCGTAGTTGATTAAGTACTAGAACACGGCGGTGTATTTGCAAAATATTAGAGTAGTATAACACAGATACATTAGCCCCTACAGTGAGGTCACATGTCAGCACCCTGATACAAAACGAATGCCATGAACGATCATATGGCAGGCACACCAACTGAGACTGAGTCCAGCCTGCTGGCAAAGCCATCGAGTTTCCCACGTTATGTCCGGAAAACGTCAAGCATGACAATTATTTTAGAGATGCAACATTGCAAATACATGAATAAATAAATTGTTCAATAGAGGATACCCATTCAGAGAAGCCAAAAGACGGCCGCTACGAAAAGATGACGTCAAACCCAGGACACTCGTATTTCTAAAATGAAAGGGCCCATGTGTCCATATTTGGGTTGAAGAAAGACAAATCCTTAGCGCTCCATCAATGGCGTGCTTCATAGCGCAGGTGTTGCTCCCGCACGTGTCACGCCAATATGATTTAACCCATCATGCTACAGGAAAAGTGTCCCCAGATGAAACTTATAAAGCGAATTATGGACCGCACGACCAAACGCTTGGAGACTTCCCTGGTCCATACCATAGAGAGTAAGGAGTAACCAGTAGGGCAGCTGAATAAAACGTCTTGTTGGGCCAGTTGGTTCTAGATTGCAGAAATAAGCATGTGCCCAGCAATAACGAGAAAGTTGAGCGGACGGGACTGGTGCAGTATGCCATCTAAATTAAGGTTCAAGCGCGGAACCGATAGAAATTTCGGATGAGTGGCCACTGTAAAAGCATACCTTAGAAGGAAAAGAACAATGAGATCCCCTGAGCTAACTCGGCTGATCTCTACAAAAGCAAAAATAAGATTTAATAGCGTAACAAAAAGCATAAAGACCACAACAATATCCCAACAAAACAAGAATAAATTAACAGAACCTAAACTTCCTGTATCCAGCATATCCACTTAGGTGACAGGCAGGAAAGTGAAAGTGTGCAGAGTTCTTTCGCCTCCTCAAAATATTGGTAGATTGATTGATTGATTGATTGATTGATTGATTGATTGATTGATTGATTGATTGATTGATTGATTGATTGATTGATTGATTGATTGATTGATTGATTGATTGATTGATTGATTGATTGATTGATTGATTGATGTGTCGGAGCTACCCCTGGGCTGTGAGGCGGGCGCGCCGTAGCGAAGGTCTCCGGATTACTTTTGACCACCTGGGTAGCGAAATCTCGACACACGACGTTCTTGCGTTTGGCCTGCATAAGAAAAGCGGCCCCCATGGCGGGGATTGAACCCGCGTACTCGGACTACTCAAAAGACATGACCCTGTATTTGGTTCACCGCCGTAATTTCCACGATGAACTACACAGTTTAGATAAATAAATGCCTATAGTTTTACCCTGAGTCTTAGCGTACAAGTTTGAACCGCAACAGACAACGCTGAGGCCGTGATCGATTCATCAATATATTTCACTGGATTGCGCATTGCGCCGAGGTACTGCTGAATCAGTTGCCGAAGGTAAACGCTCGAAACAAATAGGATAGAATGTTAAGATGGTTGGCGGAAGAAGGTACGGGTGGGGGGGAGCAGTCTTTTACTACGCAAGTGTGACCGCACTCGATTTCATTCCATACAGATTTTGAAGGCTAACAAACATACGAGTGAGCAAAATACGTAAAGTAAAAACACGCAAGACAACTGCAAGACCTAAATATAAACAGACTGAAATATATATAAGCTTTAAAGAGATAGCTCCCACTAAACACCATGCATGTGCTAGGCATAAGCCACGGACGAAGCAGTGATCTAATAATAAACACCAAAGAGAATCGAAAATATCCCAAACCTTCCCGTACTAAGTTCGCTATCGGAAGAAAGGTAGCACAGAAAAAGACGTAGATTATTGGTAAACACCTGACTTAAGCTCTGAATGGGTTAACAAGGAGATGAAGACAAACGCTTCAAAGCAGACCTAAAGCGTCGTCCCTTCAGTGTGCAAGACTTGGAATAAAGAGATAAGAGGCGTCCCGAAGACTTACCCTCCCTTCAGCGTTGTCATGGGTGTCCGGCTGGGTGAAATACCCACCAGTCTTGGAGTACCCACACGCGAGGGCACGCGCTGAAGGAACTGGCGGCCCGGGGTGCCAACTCCGGGCGACATCCCCCGCATGCGGAATCCCGGCGACTGCTGGCCGCGCATCATCATGAAGCCAGGCGACCGCTGTCCTCGCATCATAAAGCCAGGTGACTGCTGGCCGCGCATCATCATGAAGCCAGGCGACCGCTGGCCTCGCATCATAAAGCCAGGCGACTGCTGGCCGCGCATCATCATGAAGCCGGGCGACCGCTGGCCTCGCATCATAAAGCCAGGCGACTGCTGGCCCCGCATCATAAATCCCGGCGACTGTTGGCCCCGCATCATCAAGCCGGGCGACTGCGGCGCCCTCATCATGAATCCTGGAGACTGCTGGCCCCTCATCATCATACCAGGTGACGGTGGCGGCCGCGTCAAACCCGGCGACTGCGGGGGCCGGATCGCCAAACCGGGTGGCGATTGCGCCGGCCGAATCTGTTGTCGAGAGAAGAAAAAAAAAACGCTGACGCTGATTTTTTCAACACTAGCAACAATTCCCCAGGGCTATAGGTGTCCAGAGAAACGCCCACCGTCAGCTAAATTTCATTAAGGATGTCTTCAGGCCATTATACATGGTACGAATTTCGCCTGTGTATTCCAGGTGCGGCGCAATTCGTGCGGCAGAACAATCTTTTTTGTAGCGTAAGCTACACTGGCCGAAGTTGAGCAGTTTCGCGTGGACCTTGTAGGGGCGTGCTGCGCAAGCGCGAGGAGCATTAAATTGGATTGGATTGGATTGGGTTTGGATTAGACTGGATAAAATTGGGTTGAATTGGATCGGATTGAAAATCCAATCCAATTGGAGTACGGGTGTGTAGAGAACTGGGTCTGCACATTCGCCGGTCTGCGCATTCTGGAGGAGTGATGTCATAGCCGTGGCCACACACTGGCTTCGGCGCATGCCTAGCTGTGCGCCTTCTTTGCGCAGTAGTAAATCTGACGCTGCGCCAGAGCCACTCGATAGCCGTTTCGCGTGGCTCCTAGAGAGCAATGCAGCGCATGCGCGAGGACCAGTGACTGGACTGGACTGGACTGGACCAGACCAGACCGGATCGGACTGGACTGAACTGGATTGCATTGCATTGCATTGGATTGGATTAGAAATCGTTTAGCAGCAGTAAGCATGATAATCAGTTAATCCTAGACAACCAGGAAACCGTAGAATAACCACCTGAACCTTAGTTCACGCTACGTATTTCCAAGAATAGCCGGGCTAAGCCACTGCTGGTTTTTTCTACCTTTATTGCTATGACAAATTGCCGAATGCCAAGCAGCGTTCACAACAGAGGTTGGACTGTTGCAAACATTTTAAAAATTTGTCACAGCAATGAGAATAGAGCCTTTTTCGCACAAGTGGTGCCGAATCTGCGAATTCGCACGTGAAATTTGCGCCATGTAGAATCGAAGTTGCGTTCAATGAGCGGGAATCTCAATACACGTTCTCAGTACTTCGCGAACCGGCACAAGCAATCTTTAACCTCGCAGGCGGCACGTATTTTAAGCGCAACATGCCTACAAAGGCAACTTTGTGTGCTTCAAAAGACGTGAATCAAGAGTCCGATTCCCCATCCCTGGTAACATCTGAGTAAGTTAATTGCTACGTGTATGGATGATTTTTTGATGACAGAATTTGCGCTCGGCCGGTCAGGTCACATGCAATATCAAGCATGCAGCGAGCAGTCAAAACCTCTGAGCGGCGAGCAAGATTTTGTCGCGCTCGTTTTTTGAGAACACGACCTAACGTGAGTGGCAACGTCTGGTAGGCTTACGAAACTGTGTGGCGAACAACCCAGTTGCGCTACGGAGAGACGTATTCTGTCATCCCAGTCAAACGCGACTCGATGCGCCACACTACAGCAGACACCGCGAAGGTTGAGAGACGCTTTCTACTTTACCGGAGTCGGCGAGGCCGCTCCCTCGCTGCTCTCAGTGGCAGACTCTTTTTTGCGGATGACTTCGTAGATGACCCGCTCAGTCATTGAGACAACGTCGTCGCCCATGGGCTGCTGGTACTGCCTGGCGAGTTCGCGCATCTTCTGAGTCATCTGCGTCGTCAGTGGTGCGGGCGGCGGTTGCTGGTAACGCGGCGCCCGCACCTCCTCCTGTGACCTCTGGCTCGGGTGCCGCTGCAAGTCGTAGCCCGAAACCGTCGCGGGTGGTCCGATGCTCTCACCCAAGTTAACGACCACAGTGGTAGGTGGCAGGGTGATAGGCATCTGCGACGGCTGCCTGGAAACAGCCACACTCGACGCCGGCCTCCCCCGCTTCAGCTGATCCAGACGCTCCAAGCGATCCAGACGATCCAAGCGATCCAACCGTTCCAAGCGCTCCATCCGATCGTAGGGTGGAGCGCCTTCCAGGCGCTGAAAAGGCGGGCCAACGGATTCCTCGAAGTAAAGTGATTGCTTGCTCTGGCGCTCTCGACGGGACAGGGGCCGCTCTTCGTAGTAGTCATCGTAGGCCGGGCGGGCGCTCACGTGAACTGGTGGTACGTCCACGTAATAGGATTGCGTCCGCCGTGCTCCGCCTTCACCTCCACCGGGCTCACGCGAGATGATGGTTCCGGAAGGCGTCCTTTCAAACACCTGAACCTCGACGTAGTTGCGGTTCTCATCCGCGTCCTCGTAATCGTCGTTGTAAAACCGTTCCGCGAAAACTGGACCCTGCGAGGCCATTGCCTTGAGCATGCTCTCTGATGGAGCAGGCGCCTTGTATGGACCCATCTTGGCTTTCTTTGGGGCTTCGACAGAGTCCTCAGATTTCTCAGCCTTTGACTTCGAGGATTGGACTGAATCCTTCTCGAGCGCTGGTGACGCCGCACCGGAACTCTTCGCGGAACTCTTGACGGAGCCTTTGGTGGACGCCCTACCGGACTCTTTGCTCTTCGGGCTTTTCACCTTGGGACTTTTCACCTTAGGACTCTTCTCCGGGGGACTCTGGTCCTTGGGAGTCTTGTCCTTGGGAGTCTTGTCCTTGGGAGTCTGAGAACTCTTGTCCTTGTCCTTTTTGTTCTTTTTGTCATTCTTGCCCTTTTCTTTCTTTTCACCATCCTCCTCTTCCTCGGGCATGGCTATGGGCTTGACTTGCCGAGCCCCGGTTCAAAGTCCAACTACCCTGCAAAGCCCGAGGCAAGCACAAAAGAAAGCCAAGCAACGTGGTGAACAAAGTAGGCCTAGCAACTGAAAAGAACGAAAAAAACGACTTCCACGAGTGAGCGCAGGCATAGGGACATTGGTCACAAGGGTCACGTGACCAAATTCTCACTCTAGGAATAAGGACCCTTTATTGTGCCGGCAGCCGGCAAAGTAGGCTGCGCGGAATGTTACCTGCACTGCGCCACCATTGGCTCATCGCAATTACGTGACCATCCTGCGGGCATTCTTTGCCGGTAGTCGGTATTTTCTATCTCCTACTCAGATGCATTTTTCTTGTGCATGTTTTATTTCAGGGCGACCAGCCCCGACCAAACAAGAAACGAAAACTGGATCCGAACCCGTATGCTTGCTGGAACTGAACCTGAACCCGAACCGCTATTGTTTGAGATCGCAGAACCTGAACGGGAATTGAACCTATAAACAAAGAAATAACAGGCACCGGTTCACGACTAAACAATTCGACCATCCGCTCTTGGTAGTGCGCGGTCAATGCCAATCGCGGCATCTGCTTCGCCCTTCCCTCTTTGCGACTGCGCAGGAGCAATCAGGCTGCAAGAGTGCTCCGCTGCACAATGGCGAGGTGCCACACCCGAGAGAGAGAGAGAGAGAGAGAACAGACTTAAGTGCGCATAGTAGTTGCAATCAATCATTTTCATAAAATTTCGCACACCAGGAAGGTCTAAATATTAGGCAAGTGTGAGCCGCAGGAGTTGCTAAGCTGTTGTTGGCTGCTGACCAGAAGTATGCGAGTTCGATGGCTGCTTATCCCCCCCCCCCCCCCCCCACTCCGGCGGCGTTTTTGTAGCGTGAGCTACACTGGCCAAGGTTGAGCAGTTTCGCGTGGTTCGTAGAGAGCCATGCTGCGCACTCTTATAAAAAATGGTGTGGTAGTTGCTCCCTAAAAGGACTAACTGCGAAGTATCATATGTTAATCCCCAAAAGGAGCAACACGTTTCTCCCTTCAACCAAAATGGCCGCCGGTAAACAAGCCCGCTCAGTGCACCGCTCGTTTTTGCTTTTTATTATGTATATCTCATCACCAGCAGGTTACGCATTTAATAAACACCACCTAAGGGGTTCCAGCATGCTGCTATGAGCATGTTTGAATACCTTGAGGGGCATTTTCGAGCACTATACAGGGTGTCCCAGCTATCATGCACCAAGATTTAAAAAAAGAGTAAAGGCGTAACTCGAAGAAAACCTAGTGCATAATGTTCGCAGTACTGTGAAGAAGCGGAGAGTAATTTTTTCGTTAACGAGACTTAATTAACTAATTGTAATTAATTATCTAACTCGAGAAATACTGTCCTAATCACTAAAGTGTCAATGAGGCACTTGTAGGTAACCACGAGGGGCATCTAACTGCGGTATTTTCAGCGATGAACTAATTGCGTACACATTTATTCTGACTGATAAAGAAAACCCGCGAAATATGAAAAATACCACGTGACGGCGCCTCCGCGCGCACCGTAAAGCAACGCCCTCAAACAGGCTGCCTCTGAGTTAGCCAGAATGAAATAGACAAAAGAAAGAAAGAAGAAATCGCGACCGAGTTTGTTCCTTATCTGCACACGCGTCCCGCGAATCTTGCTGCTGCTGCTCCTTCCATGCATGCTATTATCAAGGTGATGCGCTGTCTCTTCGGGCGGGTAACACGCAAAGCAGTTGCTTTCAATCAGCTTTGTTTGGGGACGCTGCTTCACAATGCGCGCGTAAGCGTCGTCACGTGATATTTTTCATATTTCGCGGGTTTCCTTTATCAGTCAGAATAAATGAGTACGCAATTAGTTCGTCGCTGAAAATAGCGCAGTTAGATGCCCCTCATGGTTACCTACAAGTGCCTCATTGACACTTTAGTGATTAGGACAGTATTTTTCGAGTTAGATATTTAATTACAATTAATTAATTAAGTCTCATTAACGAAAAAATTACTCTCCGCTTCTTCACAGTACTGCAAACATTATGCACTAGGTTTTCTTCGAGTTACGCGACTTCTCTTTTTTTTAATTTTGGTGCATGATAGCTGGGACACCCTGTATACGACGATCACTGCGGGCGCGTTTGAGCCCGCTGAAAGCATTTTTTAACCAATCGGTCGTAGATTGTGCTCGCAATAGTTTTGCCCTAAAATAGTCTTGAAAAAAAAAGCACAAGTCGGCGCGAACAGCCTTTTCGGACGTATATGTAATTCACAGAGGCTTGAATTCACACGCACCACACTCTCTGCAAGGATACGCCATAAACCCGACGTAGATAACAGACCACATGCACACCACAGCACAAACAACAAAAACGGAAACATACGCGGCACAATAATTCGTTCTTCGCACTGACTACACTTCATATATATATATAGCCGCCGTTTGTCAAATGCGTGTTCCGGGGTGAGGCCACTCTTTGCGTGTTTACGAAATTGTGCATTAGTATTTCTAAAACACAATAACGGTCAAGAATTAGGGCGTTATCGATTGCACATATTTTCTTGTTTACATGATAGTTAACTGTAACCAAAGAGTAGAAAATATCGTTGGCGCGGTCGTCAAAAGATCGCACGCGCAACGCCAACGCTCTCGAATCACGTGCAAAAACGCGCCATGCGGTTCATGCTTAACGGAAGGAACGAAGGCGTTTTCATTTCATAGTGGTCCACAGATCCGTGATAATTATCTCAAAATGTATTCTACTGATAAGAGAAATCATGCAGTGACATCGTTAACTATGGCTTAGGCCAGGTTCAGACTGGTGTTGCAACTCTTGTAATATCTCTAAATAATGACGTCATTTGACGTCTCAGCCAACCGAATTGCATGAAACGCTGTTTTTTTACGTCCATAGCTCACGATATGGCTGTTACTTCGGCAGTCTGAACATAACATTACTTCTATACTCGAGTACAACTTAAGAACGGCAACGATGATGATGATAATGATTGTTATTGGTTTCCACTTTGTAGCGGAGTGATGACGTGCCATCTTACCAAAAAGTACCAATATACCTGTGCTTTATACTCTTCATTTAATACTGGCGCTGCTTAGGGCAGCCGCGAACAACTTATCAGGCACAAAATACTTTTTTTTCCTGATACAGGTGGTGACTGTCCTAACCAATATTCCCCTCTGCTTTTCGTCCACCAGCATTCTAATCTTTTCCTCCTCTAGAAATTCTCGTTACCTTCCTCTGTGCCACCCTTAAATCCTAGGGGTTCTGGAAGCCGAATATTTCCCACATGTACAATCGGAAAGATATCCTCGCATTTCTAACACTATGTGCCGCATAGCTTGTTTCTTTTCCGCAGACCACGCATACTTCGTCATTTTGTGAATACTTCCGCACAAAGGTCCTAGTTCGCAAGAAACGTGCTCTAGCCTCAAAAAGCAAAGCACTGCTTTTGGAATTATCGTAGAAATTTTCCGTTCTGATGTCCAATTTCTCAGCCCTGTACATCTTCACCGATATTTTAGCTTCCATTTTTTTCTCGCTATTTGTTCGTTTCTATCTGCCTTGCGCCTTTTTCGGTTACCTTGGCTGTTTTAGATTGGCCACTGTTCTTTCTGTATTTCATCGTTAGTCTTCTAGTCTTTCTTAACCACTGCGTGTCCACGCTTTTCAAGTAAATGTATAACGGTAGTTGGCACTGTGCCTCATCACCACAGCCGAATGTCACTCCGTCCTCAGGAAGTAGTGCGTTACTGGGAATCATTTAAACATGACATGAGCCGTTGTCACGATTTTTTAGACTTAATAGGCTTATAAACTACTGACGCGACGACGAAAAAACTACGCGCAAAAATACAGACAATATCACGCATTCAGAGCAATCTTTCAAAACGCGCGCGCCCGTTGACATCCGGGTACGTCGCTTAGGCGGAGTGATACCGTACAGTAGCTATTGCTGTTCTGAACTTGTTCCCGAGTATAACAAATTTTGGCTTGCACCTACCAGAAGGTGAATGTGAAGAAATTATCCTGGGTGACAAAAAAGCAGAACTCATAGGCAGCATTAACGAGGCTGTAGTAGGGTTTGTTTGTTTTTTATGCTAGAATTCATGCTAGAATTCAAGGAAAAGCAGACCGCTTGTATTTAAACGTGTCATTTACATGGTACCTGCTAATGTACGGAGGTGACGGGCCGGTACGTAGGCCTATTCCTTGTGGTTTAACGGTAAGTGTCATGGGCGATTCTATTGAAAGGATTGCGATTTTAGTGAAAAAAGAGGAAACAGTAGAAATTTTTCGTACTCACGTTTCTTAGGGGTGGCTATATGCATTCCCAGAAACATACCGGCTCAGCGGCAAACTAACTATTATATTGTTTAAAATTTGGCCTGATTTCATACAGTTGCATTTAAAATTTCGAATAACTAGAATTTTAATTTATGTAATGGTCGCATTACACGGCACATTTTGTTCAGCGCTTCGCGTATAATTCCATTCATCGAACCAGTTCAGTGCGTGATTTAGTAAAATTGCAACTGAAACGGAGCGAAATGATTTCATCCGAACCTGAACCGTAACCGAACCGCCATGCTTTACGGTTCGACAAGCTGCTTTTGTCGCGTATGCATTTCAAGAAAACATCTAACCTAACCAATATTATGCTATCCCAACATATAACAACAGGTCATAGCCTAACCTAACCAACCCTAAATCACAGCAACCCGTAAATGCAGGTCCTACCACAACCAAACACAAAGGCAGTTCTCAAATAAGCAATAGGCTACGTCTAATCTCACACCAGCCGTGAGAATTATCTCCGGGAGTTTCCATAAAAGCTGTCTGGCCTAAAATTTGCTGAATGATATGACGCCCCAACGTAACCTAACATAAAATAACGTCACCGAGCCTAACGGAACCTAACCGAATGCGTCATCACCTACCAAATCCACCTAAACTGCATCAAACCTAATCTAACCCAGCCCAACGACAAAGAACACAACCTGTATTAAACGTAGTTCAACCCATTCTAGAAGTCCTGTGCGTCGATCTTGAAATAGTAAAAAGCAGAGTAAAAAAAAGCAACAAATCACGATGACCGAACAATTTCGAAAGCTAAAAAAAAAAAGCATCGCAATGTCGGAATGGAACCTGAGACTTCTCGTTTAAAACCAAGTACTATACCACAGCTCTTCTGGGGCTTTCTTTCATTACCGGCTTGGTACAGTGAACAAAAAAACAAAGCAATGACACATGCCTCAACACAACATGACAGAGCTCCTCCCTCTGAGGTGGCGCGTGTTAAAACCGTTTCAAGTTAACTAGCTCCTCCAATACGTTAGCCCAGTCAGGTTGCTCGTCTTGCATTTTCATTACATCTCTGATATAGGCAACGCTTTCAATAAAGTATTCCCTTGCCTGTCGTGCATCCGGGTCTGCATGTCGCGGGGCCACGCGAGGTTTCCAGAGACTGTGCATGCTCAAGGCCATAAACATGTCGAGTGGCATGCCTCCATCATTACGCGTGGAAGGAAACGTATTCCGTACGGAGATACCGGCAGTTCTTTCTTCAGTGTCCGCTGAAGAATGTCCCATTGGAACACTGCAGACACGGCTTTTTTAGGGAGTATTTATCCCATAGAATCTCTGAATAGCCTTCTTACCCTGTGAGAGGATACTGCCGTGAGAAGTTTCTCACGGTAATTCTCACGGTTGCCGTGATAGTAGACACTACCTGAGCAATATATAAAGACGGAATGCCCGAAAAAGAACCGATCGGATCTGCATTGCCCACTACCAAGTTTCTGAAAAATAAACACCGTTATAAGGTGAAGAAAATCACAATCATTGGCAAAGTAAATAAAAATAAAAACGAAATATGGAAGAAGGTGGGATCGAAAGAGCCACTTCGCTACCCGAAGCATGACGCGCGACCACTATGCCACTCTTCTTTTATTGCCTGTCTAAACAACGTACAGCGAATACAGGATGGTAGATGTCATTAGACACCACTGCCCTGCTTTGAGCAAGCAGTTAACCACCGTTGACTCCGCACCCTGCAGAGGCAGACGTACCGGTCACAATGAAGCAATACTGAACAACCACTCAAAAGACACTGCCGGCAGATTATCCCTACCGTCTTAAGTGCCGGCTGCCGGCAATATATCCACTTAGGCATTCTCCCTTTACGGTGTACATTCGCTATGCTTAATCTCCGGAACGCGCTTCGGTCGAGGGGTGGAAGGGGGAGGCGGCGAGAAGTTTCTGTCTAGACAAGTCAAATCCCTGCTCTTCTCTGGTTTACTGACACTGTTGTGCCCTGTGGCCCAGCTGGAGAACCAGATCCACAGCGACACTGCGCGCGAGACGGGACCCGCTCGGAGGGCAAGGCTCGAGACAGCCGGGGAGGCGTCCATTCCGGCTGCCCCACTGCTGTACTCACTCGTTTGAGGCGAAGATGGAGGTGCCCCCGGTCCCGAGGCTGCGAGGGGATGCGAACTACGGGCCGCTGATCCGTCAGGCCGCTGTCGGCCGCCAAGCGACCCCGCACGAGCTGCCCACCGCGCGAGCTGCCCACGCTCTGCGCGCCCCGGGGCCTCAGTCCTCTTTGTTTTCTGCGAATCGCTCTTTCGCTGAATGTCCTCTTCGGACAATAAAGCATTGCGCCGTCGCCTTGTGTGCCCTTTACGAGCCCCGGCTTTTTTTTTTTTTTTGGCTGAAATCCTGTTTGAGCAGTTCCCGACGCCCGTCATCGCCATCTTTAAAGTTATTCTTATAATCGTCGACTTGTCCATCATCATCATCGCCGTCATCCTCACATCTGTGCTCAAATTCTAATGTTGCTAATTTCACGGCCCATTTGTTGTGTCGGTTGCCCAGCAAGATAAATCCCCAACTTGCTACGTGCCTGCCTTGCGCGCCAACCTTTTTTTTCGTGCCTGCCTAAATTCATTCTTTTTTGTGCTTTTACCACGCCAAATGTTAATAAAGAGCATCCTAAGATCGTGTCTCCTAGAATCATCGAGGGAATGCGAAGTAATCGGAAGAGTAATCATCGGCCATTTTTATCTGCTTTTCTCAGGCGTGCGACTGAGCTTCTCTTTTGTTCTTCACTATTATGGCTTGATTGTGCCTATTGATTTCATTTTGTTGCGAAAGCTACAGTACGCTGCCTCCGGCGGTTTTCGAGGGGTGACCAGTTTTGACCTTGACAGCTAGAGGTCAAACCACACCCCCTTGCGCAAGCGCCCGGATTGGAGCAGCGCCCATGGCGGGGTGAGATAGGCGAGGAGGGAACGGAGAAGCGCGCGGGACCCGTGCCGCCACTTTGCGGAGGAAGGCGGCGACGCCGCCTCCGCAGCGATGAGTGCGCGCGACGAAGGAAGGCGACGTGCGCGCAGGGCCGTGTGCGATGGAGTAGGCCAAACTCACTCGCACAGCGGTGACGCTTAAACGACGGCGTGCGGCGAAAAAGAGGAGACACGCTACTGTTGTGTACAGCTTCGCTACCTTCAAGTCTTACGTGTTAGTGTGAGCCCCCTTCATTTTTTCTACGGATAAAGCTAATTCTTCTTGACCAGTATCCGAGAGTGGGTATGCGCCATTTCATGCAGGCCGCGATCGTCATCATCAGTACTATTAGTGGTGGTGATGATGGTATTAGTAGTAACGTATTGAGAGAGAAAGAGGGCACCGACCAAGTAACGAAAAAGGAAAAGAAAAACTTAAAAGACGTTTAAAAGAAAGACGTTTAAAAGAAAGAAAAGATAGACGTTTAAAACTTAAAAGAAGGATGGCACTGCAGACAACGCCCAGTGCCGCTAAAAAGAAGTGGGCTGTCATTCCTTATGTCCCTGGCACAAGCGAAGCATTGGCTCGTGTTCTGCGCAGCTATGATGTGCACGTGGCACACGTGCCATCGAAGAGGCTGCGACACACATTGACCCACGTAAAAGGATAAGCTTCCTAAAGAAAGATATCCCGGAGTGATATATGAGGTCCCTTGTGGAAACTGCAACTCTGTGTACGTAGGCGAGACGGGCTGCTTTCAAAAGCGCCTAAAACAGCACTCCTATGATGTGAAGACGAAAAAAGTGGCGTCGAATGCCCTCGCCGAACATGCGGAGCTGTCGGGTCACGAGATAGACTGGGAAAATGCACGCATCATCACTACGGAGAAATATTTGGCCGCAAGATTAAATTTAGAATCGCTAATAATACAGACAACGCCTAACACCCTCAATCGCAACATCGGAACCTTGCACCCAATGTATGCACGCTGCCTACGTCGTGTTTTAAAGCCTACTTAAGGCCGTTTTTCTCTGCAATAAATTTCATTGTGAACAAGGCTCCCGTGCGGGAGCCGAAACGTCTTTTAAGTTTTTCTTTTTCTTTTTCGTTACTTGGTCGGTGCCCTCTTTCTCTCTCAAATGTACCCTCCCGACCAGACGGTTGTCCGTCAAACCCTTGACTTTAGTAATGTATTGGTACATTTATAAACCGAGGACGAAAGGTGGACCAGGAGAGAGTATTATAGGGGAAAGGACGTAACAGTAAGTCTGCTTAATGGGGCTGATGAATCCGAACTCGCCAGCACTCGCCCCCGGCAACTGGTGGTGGTGGTGGAGGCCCATAAACTTGGCATACCCACTCAGGAGATTCGCCAAGATTTATTTTATTAAAAAGAACCAGATAAGGCAAAATAATGCAGTCGATGAAAGAATTTAGTACGTAGATTAAAGAGAGAAATAGAAAAAGAAAGAGGAACGAGAAAGCCTGATCGGAATCGTTTTAGCAAGGCAGACGAACCGTGTCTGAAATGAAGGAATGGATGGCGTGACAAACATCCCCATGGCAGTGGCCTAGCTTCGTGCCCCCAAAAGACAAAAACACTGGCAAAGTTAATGGCAGGCCAAGACACCGAGGGGAGCCTCCAGCAGCCTTCTGCGATGATGAGAGAATCGGCGGCAAAAAAGGAAGAAATTTTCATCCGATTCAATTTCGTGGCAGAAGTGGCACAAGGGCCAGGTTGTTTTGTCGAGTTCTGCTCCCAGATGACGTTTCAATCGAAGGTCTACGCAGTGATGTTCCGTGCTCGTAAGAAAAATTCCCATTTCTAGGTTAAGAAATTCCCTATTTTTAGTCATTTTCCCCCGCAGTTTTCTCAAGAATTCCCTGAAAATTTCTCGGCATTCTCTTCTTGCAGCTGATAGACCTCTAGGTGGATTCCTGTTCGGTTTTGGGCGTTAGCCAGCGCCACCTACTTTACGTGGCGTTCCGGGCGCCGACGCCGTTCCGAGAATCAGGGTTTCAGCGGGCAATAAATTTTGCTACATCTAGCACTCCACAGCATTTGACTATACATTTCCTGTTTTGTACCAAACCGCATCTTTCGCGTTTTAAAGCTGTAAGTTAAAACTTCCTGTATGAAGAATGAGAAATTGTTGAGATATTGGGGTAATTTTAGCTTAGGCCGGGACTGCTGGCGCCATTTCTTGTCTACAGCACATGGACTACGGCACATCCGTAATACTTTTTTGTATATTGCACATGAGTACATGCGAGCAGGCTTCAGCCCTTCAACCTCCGCCGCTTCACGCTTTACTAGTTGTTTCTCATTGAATACTCGTTTCTTTATTCTCCTTCTTGCTTTATGAACATCATTGGAAGCTGTCTTGGATGTTTTTGGCTTGCGGGAACATGACTTCGGATATTCGAACACAAATGCAACAAAGCGTTAAGAACTTAAAAAAAAGTAAAAAAAAATGATGCGAGTTTGGTGTGCTTACGCTATTTTTTCATTTTTATTCCACGACTCCTAAATTTCCCTCCATCTAAGAAAGATTCCCTTTTTTCCATTTTGGCCAAAATTACAGGCGGCAATTCCCCGAAAAAGGGAAAGTTCCCCGCACGGAACATCTCTGGGTCTACGCAAAGCGCCACCAACTTTTTTTGACAGCTTTTTGGGCGCTGTGTTCCCGCCTAAACGTATATCTTGCACCGTGGCTGGGACGCCGCTTTGAGGGGCTTGGATAGGGGGAAAAGCAAACAGAGGTGCTCTGCAACGAGGGCAAAAACCGACGCGCAGAGCTTCGGAAGTCGGTAAGACTTCGCATCCTTGTTCAAGAGTTACGGAATCGCTTTTTTCTTTCACTCGGCAATGGGTATGTTAGTTGTTGCGTCTGCACAGCTGTTGATGGCTGCCGGCGATTTATTACTACTCAAGAGGTAGGAACATTGGCAGTGGCTCGGGCGTCGGATAGAGCAGTGGCCACCGTTCGACGCGTGAAGCGCGCTCGTGCCACAGAACCCAGTGCCTTTCTCACACGCACATCATTATTGTCGTCTTCTGGCGACATATCAATTCTTCCCCCCTTTGAGAAAAGAACTGAAAACAAAGTCTCCATAGCGATCTGGAGGCCGCCTAGCCTCGGGTGGTCCCAGTTTCCGGGTAGTCCCTGCTTGCGACGTCGAGGTCGATGGTTAGGAGGAAACGTCTGGAGTATCAAGCGAGTCTGGTAGTAGTGGAACAGCAGAACTCGATGGTGTCTCTCGCGTTGCCAGCAAAATCTTCTGCTGTGCTTTAGTCCGTGGGCGTCCTGCTTTGGCTCGCTTTCTTGGTGGGGTTGAGATGACGGCGAATCTTTCCAAAGGCACATTTTACCAGCCAGGATCGTGGTCCGACGTGGCGCAGAAGTTCGCCTTCAATCCAATTTGGCTTTCTGAAGAACGGTCGGATGAGCACCCTTTCCCCTTCGGTGAAACGACGTGATTGTTTCAGTGTCTGCTGGTGATAAGAGGTCTGCGGTTCCTTCTCTGGCTTGAGCAGATCGAGAGGACAAAAGTTCGCGGCCAAACATCGCTCTCACAGGTGTCATTCCTGTAGCTGTGTGCATCGGAATCGCTTGATTTGATTGATTGATTGATTGTAGGGGTTAACGCGCCGACGCAACGCAGGCGATGAGGCGCGCCGTAGTGGAGGGCTCCGGATTAATTTTGACCACCTGGGGATCTTTAACGTGCGCCGAAATCTCGAACACACGGGCGTTTTTGCTTTTCGCCTCCATCAGAAAAGCGGCCGCCGCGGCCGGGAATCGAACCCGCGACCTCGTGCTCAGCAGCGCAACGCCTTAGCCACTGAGCCACCGCGGCGGGTGCATCGGAATCGCTTTCTCTTTCACTCCGCAATGGGTACGTTAGTAAGGAAGCAGATTAGAGATGTTTTTTGTGCCATACGCCTCTGTACAATCCTGTGCGACTGCATCGTGATTTCTGTAACGCGCGTACAGATGACGCCTTAAAACCAGAAAAGGAAGATTGTAAGCCCCCTTTGCAGCCACTCAATGTATTTCGCCGCCAGTGCTTAGGTGTCCTTACTCGAAAAGTGGTACAGGAAAACTTTTTACCGAAGTAATTCATCATCATCACTAGCCTATTACGCCCACTGCAGGGCAAGGTCCTCTCCCATTAATCTCCAATTATCCCTGTCCTGTGCTAACTGCAACCAATTTGTTCCCGCAGAGTTCTTGATCTCATCTGCCCATCTAACTTTAGGCCGCCCCCTCTCACGCTTGCCTTCTCTGGGGATCCTCTGTGTTGCCCTTAATGAACAATGGTTATTTTTCCTTCGCCTTACATGCCCTGCCCACGTCCATATCTTCTTCTTAATTTCTACTAATATGTCCTGAACGCGCGTTTGTTCTCTGACCCACTCTGCTCTCTTCTTGTCCCTTAATGTTACACCTGTCATCTTCCATTCCATTTCTCGCCGAAGTCATCATCAGTTTCAGTTGAACCCTCTTAGTGAGACTCCAAGTTTCTGCCCCACAAGAAATTACCCTATACCTCTATAGTAAGGAACCTCACCCGTCCCTCGTGGGTTGCAGCAAAAATAAATCTTTATTCGTAATAAATAAATCAAAGACATTCATTCTTTCACCGTCGTGAAAGTATCTAGCCACACTGGCGCAAGCACGAAAAATCGGGCTAGTCGGTAGCTGTTCATCTCGGTGTTTAGAGAGCTCACAACACATGGACGAAAGAAAAAAAGAGACGACACAGCGCTATCGTGTCGTCTCTATTGGCGGTGAGATGTTTGAGTGGCGCCCCCTGGCTCTGACGTCAGCTAAGGGACTCGGACCACTGTCGTCTGCTACACTAGCGCCGCTGTCGTCTGGTTTTGAGGGACAGCAGTGCCTGGGCTAGAAATAGTCCACTTTTAGGCTTCAGTTTCTGTGTTGTCCCTGTGTTGTTCCTTTGTTTCTGTGTTGTGAGCGCTTTGAACACCAAGATGAGCACACCGGCATCCCTTTCAATAATCCTTCTCACGTACGGCATCCACAACCGACAAAGAAGAAAGTAAAAAATCTTAATAACTATTGCCACGATGTACTTACTGTTCAAAGGAACTGAAAAAGGCGTTTAATAAGAACTTTCTTAGCAGGGAAGCTGTTTAGCAAATTGAAAATTTTCGTGTCCGCCGTTAAAAATACCAAAAAATTGCTGAGCGCGCGCGCGCACATGAGCGCAGGCCCCGCGGTGACCGCCGGTCACTTAACAAAGCCAGGAAAATGCCGAGCGCTCGAGTGTGCGTGCCTCGCGATGACCGCCCGACGTCCCCAGCGCACGTTCGTCAAGCCGAGCATACCCATTTAGGGAGATTGGCCAGGGTGACGGCCACCGCCCGGCAGTTAAAAAACAAGACAATTCTGAGCACTCGTGTTTGCGTTCCTCGCTTTGATTGCCCAGCGTCCCCGTCGCACGTTTGTAAACACAAGCATACCCGTTCAGGTAGATTGGCCAACATTGCCCCACAAAACTGCAGCTTTCTCCGTAACCGTGGAAACACTTGCTCAGAACAAAAAAGACCCCAGTGTTCGACGCGTAATCGTGGCAACCCTTGCTCGGAACGGGAAAGACACGTCATAACGTACGCGCCTCCAAGGTAATGTCCAATGATTATCACCTCCAAAAAATGAAAGAGGCTCAATATTATAGCAACAATGATGGGATAAACGTTCTTACGGTAGCGAAGGAGAAGCAGATCGGCTGCAATCGTGGGTTTAAACCTGCATGATGGTAGTGAGGGCTGCGAACAGCTTCGCTACCTTCAAGTGTTACATGTTAGTGTGAGCTTCCTTCCTTTTTTTAATGCGCTAATATTCCCTTTAGAATAAGTGAGGGTATGTTAGAAATACAAGTTTGCTTATGTTTTTTGTTGTTTCTTGCTGTCAAAGCTGTGGAATCACAGATAACCTGCTCCGCCAGCAAGCACTCACGAAAGCGGCCCGTCGTGGTCGTCGCGGATGGGCGATGATGATGATGGTGGTTGAATGATGATTATTACGATGGCTCTGGGGTGATACTGCTGCTGATGATGATGACGGCGACGACGGCGATGACTATGGTGATGATGATGATATTCATGATGCACACCCGCTAACCCGCTTCGCGCTTTTCTGCAGTGGTGGGACCGTGGGATTAGTTCGACCAGAGTCCTTCAATGCCTTTGTGGTCATAAAACTTCGCCTTCAAGCGTTTGGCAGAAAACGGACCACGGAGTAAGATAAAACAGACGCTCGCCGCCTTATCAGCCGTGCGCTCTCGCTTTATGTGTCGTGGGCCGCCCAAATGGACTTATCATTCTGTGAGTGGCGAAAAAAGTTGGTGCGAACGGGCATGCTGCTACTGCGTTCCTGCCTGCCGGTCTGGCTACAGAGCAGCGGCGGCCAGCCGATGCCCTCCGATCTGTGGTTGCGCCCCTCGCGGTAGCCTTTGTCCCCGTACGAAACTTGGCCGGGAGTTTCGTGACCAGAGAAGCATTGAAGGACTCTGGTACGACATTCGTCCGCAGGATCCACTGTCTGCGGTTGGCTGCGCGGGCCCAGGCAATTTAATTTGTTTGTTTTCAAGCGTCACATTAATTTCTGTCGATGGGTTGGGTCACGTGACTTGCTTCCACTCAAACATTTATGATTATCACTTCACTGAACGTGAGACTCTTGACCAAGCCGAGTTAACACTTTATGTTAACAAATCCTAGCCGAGAGGACGACGGCATACAGCGCCTTTCACAGTGAAGCCGTTTAAATAACCCCCGTCTGAATCCTTAACCTGTCGTCGTTAACACCCTTACATCGGCGGAATGACAGGAGGGGGTGGCTCTGTTCGACCTGCGCGCCATTTGGCGGTGAGCGCGAACACGGGCGGCACTGCGAAGCCCGCCTCCGTGACGTCGGCTTAGCGATCCTCGCATTTGTCGTCTGCTTCACTCAGGCTCGCTGCCCCTGCGGTTTCTTAGCGCTCAGTCGACGTCTGATGCTTGTCTGCACCAGAATTGGCGCGTGCGTAACTTTTTATCATAATAGTCTTAAAATCGCACACACTAGCTCAAGGTGTGAGTTAAAGTATTGTTTTCGATACTGCCACGGAAGAAACATTGCCGGTGTCGCCCCATTCCTTGCGAAGCCGGTCCTGTGCGGAGCGCGAAGAGTCGGAGCTAGGCGTCAGCTTCTGTATTAGGCAATCTTTCGAACAAAGGAAATAGCCAGCTGCTAGTAAGCGACAACGTAAAAGACCAAAACAAATTGTAGGCCTTCAGGATCATCGGCTTTGAAAGAAGGAATTACGATTCCCGATAACCATATGTAAGGTAAAACAGTTTTTGCAATCTTGCCGAACATTCGAAAGTATTGTATCACATCCCTTTACGTTGTCATGGCATGACAGTATGCCGACATGCACTATGGGCTGCAAATAAAATTACACCATCTTCCCGTAGGGGAACCCTAAGAAGTATGCAAAGCAGCCATGGGGTCGATTCAAGTGCCCATTAGTTTTCAGTTCGTCGTTGAGCCCATGGCTGCTTCGCATACTACTGAGGGTTCCCCTACGGGAAGATGGTGTAATTTTATTAGATGCGACGGGGCTATGTCCCTCCCTTGTCGTTGTTACGCCGTCCACACCCCCACTGCGCATGCTCGGCTTGCTGAACGCCTGGTGGTGTCTTACCCTTTAATAGCTCCTGGAGCGACAGTGTTACCGGTGTCTTCCTGGGCCCGCCCGAGATGAGCCGAGCATGTGCAGTGGGGGTGTGGACGGCGCCAAAAGCCGCGTTTACATGAATGCGACAGAATGCGATAGCAGCGCGTCACATTTCCTAGCGCATAACGAGTAATGCGACGCGCTAGCGTTTACATGTACCGCATTACCCCTGGTGCGATGGTGGCGCCATACGGTGTCGCACATCGAAGGTAAAGCAGCGTTTCTGGCGCTTCCAAAGCTTCCGGCACGGCTGTTCTTGTTCTTTTTTCACGACTCGCATTTTCTGGCGTATTACACTCGATTTAGACGTTTTTAAATGCAAAGATGTGTTTGCAGGGCTTACTTTTCTTGTCGACATAATTCCTAATGCGATGCCCTCGCGTTTACATGCACTTCGAAAGTCGACTTACGCGTCTCAATCCACCCCTGTCTGGCGCATTAATGCGACGCGCTTTCCTAGCGCATTAGGCCCGTTTACATGGATGCGATGCGCTAGAAAATTGATGCGATGCGATGCGCCACTTGTCGAATTCATGTAAACGCTGCTACAACAAGGGAGGGACATAGCCCCGACCATGAGATGCTGGAGCGACAGTGTTGCCGGTGTCTTCCTGGGCCGGCACGAGACGAGCACGCTTCCCCTTAAAGGGCTCCTGGAGCGGCAGTGTTTCCGGTGTCTTCCTGGGCCGGCGGATGGATGTACGACGGACGGCGGACGACGGAGCCGAGAGCAAGAGATGCTTTGCATCTAAAACTGTAGGCTGAGTTCCAAATAACCCAGTGCGTTTAAAGCTGGTTTTATACCAGGCTTCCAACCAGTATGGAGGTTTTTTGAGCAAAACGAGTCACATCTACGCTAAATATACAGTAACAATATGTTTGTTCAGACCTGGAGGGATATTTCGGCACATTTCCCACAGCTATCTCTTCCCAATATTCGGATATGCGTTATAGGAAAACTGCACTCAAGAGGAGGAGGAGTTCGAGGAGGGGGAGAAAACTTTATTTAACAATGAAATCGAGCTGGTTAGGGGGCCGGGTCCTCAGTCCAACACAAGAGAGTAAGAGAAATGTTCTTCAATTCATTGAACGCCATCCTGAGTAGAATAGAATTTGTCCTTTCCGCCTCGAAGAGTTGGAAACCAATAAAAAGCTGCTTGGAAATATTCATGTTTCGATTCTTGTGATAGATGCACGTATACTTTATATTGCTTTAGTTAGCGAGGATATCATGACTACAACACCGTAATCAGGCTATTATTGCTCGGGTTGAGAGTTAGGTCGTTATGATAACAATGGTTGCGACCGAAATTCGGAGCACAAAAGCCGCCTTCGAGTGCTTTGGACAACGTTGTCTGGGGCGCGATCGCGGTGGTGGTGGTGGTGGTGGTGGCCCGAAAAATGGCGCATACCCACTTAGGGGGATTGGCCAAGAAGAGTTATGTTTTCATTAGAATAAATCAAGCGAGGCAAAATAATGGAGCAGAAGAAATAATTTGGTCTAGGTTAATGAAAGAGAGAGAGAGGAAACACGAGAAAAAAAAACACACAGTGAGAAGAATAGGAAAACTATAGTAAAAATCAGCCTAATCGGAATGTTTTTAACACTGCAGACGAGCTGTCTCCGAAATGAAGGAGTGGATGGCGTTGCACACGTCCCTATGGCATCGGCCCAGACTAGTCCCCCCAAACGACAAAAGCACAGGTACAGTTAAAGACAGTCCAAGACGTAGCAGGGGAATCTCCAGCAGCCTTCTCCGATGATTGGAAAATCGGCGGCAAAAAAGAAAGAAATGCTCTTCGGATTCAATTTCTTGGCAAAAGTGGCACAAAGGGGTGGTTATCAGATTTGCCCTGAATAAATACCGATTAAGTGGTGGCACACCACAACGAAAAGAAGTTATCAATACTTCACACAAGCGAGTTTGGCATAAACTTCTCTCCCAGCGGTACCTGAGGTGTTCAAGTTCAGGAGAAGTGTTCAGACCATGGTCGGAGGCATCTTGATTGAGCAGGTATTGGCGATAGCGTGCCAACAACACGCAAGAAAACGGGGGAAGAACCTCGACGATCGGCAAAGCCAGAGCTGTTTTAGCTAATATATCAGCGGTTTCATTGAGGGTTAACCCACAGTGGCCGGGCAGCCAAACGAGCCGAATCTCCCGCACATGAGTGGGGACGCAGGAATAAAAAGTTTTGGCAATAGGATGTAAAGTTTCTGAGGAGAGAGCCATGCACACGGACAAGGAGTCGGTGAGTAGCATCACGGAAGAATTCGCCGGATCAAGTTTCAGGATTGCAAGAAGTAGAGCAAGAAATTCTGCATGAAAAATGGGGGTAAAATCTGGTAATCGCAATGAAAAAGACCAGTTCAACGTCGGAGAGAAAATGCCCACCCCAACCTTTTCGTCTTTTTTCGAAGCGTCAGTTGCAATGACCACGTGGGATGGGTATTCGGACTGGTGAGCCAGGAGAATGTTATTTAGTATGTTAGGCGGGAGAAGCTTAGCGTTTTTAGGGAAAATATTATCAAACGAAATCCTTACTACTGTGGATGGTATCTGCAAGGCGGGAACTGACAGGAGGGTGGTGTTTAATGGAGTAAGCAACGAATTGGCAAAAATGACCTGTGGGCGCCGGAGACGAGACCAATATATACCAAAATAGGACCTTGCATGCTGGAGGAAAACAGCCTGTGGTCTGGCCAGCGGGGACTCAAAGAACTTTGCGAATGCATTAACGGTTAGGTATTTGAACCTGGAGTTCAGCGTTAGGACTCCGGCTTCTAAGTACAACACTCTAATCGGGACGTAAGCGGGCAGGCCTAAGCAGCAGCGCAATGCTTGACGTTCAAGCTTCACCAAAGGCAAGAGCTTATAGGCCGCAGAGCCAGAGAACAAAACGCACCCAAATTCTAAGACTGGGCGAACGTACATGCGGTAGATCATCAAGAGTGTATCTGCTCTCAGACCTGAACGCTTGTGGCTAAGGCCCCTCAAAAGAGCGACAGCGCGGGAGCCTTTCACTGCAATGTGCTCAATGTGGAGACGCCAATTCAATTTACTGTCATATATAACTCCAAGGTATTTTAGTGAATCAACCTGCCGAATGGATTGTTGACGATAGGATAACGAAATAGATATTGGGTCCGTAAGGGGGAACACGAGAATGGCACACTTATTAATATTTAACGAAATTTTCAGAGTGTCCAGCCATAATTCTAGAGCATTCAGATACGACTGAAGGGAATGAAACAGGGAATGAATATCCTGCGAAGAAGAGAAAAAGGCAATGTCATCTGCATAAACGTATGTTTGTACATCCGGCTGACTAGGTATGGAGCTTAAGAGCACATTAAATAGCACTGGGGAGATGACAGACCCCTGGGGGACTCCACGCGTCTGCTTATAACGAGAAGAGGCGTAGCCATGTTGGTAACAAAAGAACTCTCTGCTTTCTAGAAAAGCCGCTATCCACGCAGTGATGTACTCCGGGAATGAATAATAAGCCAGGAGATCTAGGAGGATGCCATATTCCACGCTGTCGTACGCTTTTGAAATATCCAGAGTGACCAATGCTGCAACCTGCTTATTCCGTCGTGCCCACTGAATGCGACTTTCTAAGTCTATATGTGCCCACCAAATGGAGCATCCTTCTCTAAAGCCAATTTGTCTGCAGTTTAGGATATTCTTATCAGTCAGAAACTTGTTAATCCGGGGAAGCAAAACGCGCTCAATCACTTTAACTAGAGTAGATGTTAGAGCTATCGGCCTAATGTTATCAATTGAATAACCGAGCTCCGGCTTCTTGGGGAAAGGCAGAATTTTGGCCAAACGCCATTCAGGTAGAATCCATGCGTTTCTAAGTGAAACGTTAACTACATTTAGCAAATCTGCCGGAGCTTCATTATACAACAATTTTATCATTGCGGTGGTAATACCATCCGGCCCTGGCGCAGACTCTGGGAGGGAAGAAATCACTTTACCCAGTTCGCCTATAGTGACCTCTTCAAAATCAGCTGAGCCTAGAGTACGACGGCTTGTAGGAGGAATCCTCTACGCAAATCGCAGCTGTAGGTCACTAGCAATATTCTCTAGGAAGTCTACGATTTCTTCCGGCGTACGAACCAGGGAGGGTGCGTTCAGAGGGGGGGCACATGATTTCCTAGACCTCATAAACTTGAATAATGCTTTTTTACGATGTGGTTCTGATAGGGCTGAAAATCGGCCAATGTTAAAGGACTCCTTTGCACGTAGTACAGTTCGCTTGAAAGTTGCGCGGTAAAATTTAAAATTAACCCAGTTAGCCGGACTCTGATTGTGAAGAAACTGCTTCCAAGCGGCTTTCCTACGTCGGAAATCTCTGGTACACTCTTCATTCCACCAAGGACCACACGAGTTGTTGTGGACTGATGCAAAAGTAAATTTTGCTTTACGTATGGAATCGTTAATAGCTGTGATCACGCTTTCAGCCCTGCAGGTTTGTTCCATAGGTGGAAAAGTAGAGAGTGCATTGCCCAACGCCGAGGAAAATTTAGTTATATCGATGAATGAATGTACTCTGTGGCTAGGTATTTTCGCGGTGCAAACTATTTCGAAAAGAATAGGGATATGATCACTGTTCGTCTCGCAATCAACTGTTGACCACGAGGATACCAGCCCTGACGTTGCAAAAGTGAGGTCAAGGACAGACCGCGACTGACCACTAATAAAAGTGGCATTGCCCATATTTCTACAGTGAAGGTCATTATCGCCTGCCCATTCCCACAGACGTTTCCCTGAGGTGTCTGTCCTAAATCCCCAAGATACATGATGGGAGTTGAAGTCTCCCGCGACTACCACAGCTTTCTGGCACACCGCGATAGCCGAATCTAAAGGTCTGACTTCGAAAACTCCGTGGGGGAAATACACGTTTACCAATGAAAAAGGCTTGCACCCCGGCAGAAGCAAATCAATACCGAGAATCTCACATTGAGAGGACAAGAAGTCAAAAGTCTTAAAGGCATTACGGCAGAAATTATTAGATATTAATATTAGTAAACCCCCACCGCGACCTTGACGGTCCAGTCGGAAAGTTTTATAGTTATGAAACGTAAAACAAGTGCCGGAGTCCAACCAAGTTTCTTGTAAGAAGATAATTTCAGGGGAAAATTTAGCAGTTAAAGAGTAAAGGTCGGAAGAAGAGGATCGAATCGAGCGGCAATTCCATTGTAACACTTTAAGAGACGCCATGACTAGTTATATGTTAGCCTCAGTCACCGCTTTGGTTAGGATATCCTCTGGCGTGGTGCTGCGTAACTGGGCGTTCCTATTTTTTGTTTTCGCAGAGGGACCGGGTGGAGGGGACGTGCCTCTCTTGTTGGAAAAGGTAACAATCATGTCTTCAGGCGATGTTTCTTCACAAGAATCTAGAGGTAGCGGGACTGTGGAGCAATCCATAGGTGGGTGACAAGTGGACTGGGAAGCTGTAGGCGAAGGTCGCGTCTCATGACATGGATTGTTCAGTGTGATTTGGCTGGTAGAGGAAGGAAAAACAGCAGGTACAGATGCAGCGCTTTGAGACTGCGCTGGTGCAAGCACTGTTGCATTACTTGCCAAGGTGTTGGTGCAGAGTGGGTTTACCACGGAAGCTGTCATTAGTGGGGCTATTGGAGAGCTCTGAGGAGGAGCAGTGACGGCCTCAGGAAGACTGAACGATGGATTTGTAGAGTTGGAGTTGAGCTGCTGCATGAAAGCGAGTATGCCCTGGAATGCTTGAAGCAGTTGAGAGAACTGCGACGACATCATCTGCATTTGCGCTTGCATTTGCTGAAAGCCTTCTGAAAATATACCTGACATACGGTCTACCGCTGCAGGCATGGCTTTTGCGATAGCAGCATCTACCAGCGAAGGCAAGGAAGGGTCCGTTGTAGCCACCTGACGAGAGGCAACACCCGCGTATCCGAAAGCCCGCTCTCTGACAATGGCTGCGGCTTCCGCCCGCGAACATCGACGTTTCTCTAGAACTTCGAGCAGACTGACTTCCTGAGCTCGTGCAGGACAGTTGGAGTAGTCCGCTGGGTGTCCTTGTTGACAGAGGCAGCACTTTACCTCATCTGCGTTGCATTCGGAAGCTGAGTGCGCGCTCCCACACGAGCAGCAACGAAGGGACGATTTACAACCCCCCAAAGAGTGCCCGAATCGCCAGCACCGTTTGCACTGCAGAGGACGTGGATTTAAACGATCAACTCTGAAAACGAGTGGCCAGACCTTAATTTCAGAGGGGCAAGTGAGACCTGCAAATGTGGCGATGACTGATTCAGTGGGGACTCTGGTGTTATTGGCCTCTCGGCTGCAGCGATACACTGCAATCACCCCAGCATCTGCAAATTTGTGGAGCACGTCCGTGGCGCTCAACTCTGCGCTAACACCCCGTATGATGCCCTTTGAGCACGCAAGATGGTGAGGGATGAACGCACTCACCGGAATGGAGCCGAACATGCGACAGTTTAGCAGGTCAGAAATGCAGGACAGATCCGAGGACCTACACACTAGGCCACCCTTGCCGAATTGCCGGACCTCGGTCACCGACTGGTAGTGCTGCGTGGCACCCTGCAGGGCCGACTGGACTGCCTCGGGATGGTTGAGACGAATGGACGCCCCATTAGCCGGAACCAGAGCCACAGGAACCCTGTTCACGCCACCACTGGAGAATAAATTCAGAGGCAGCTCCTGCGCAGAAAGGGAAGCCGACCAGGGCGATGGCCCCTGGCCGGGAGAGCTGAACGACATCAGCTCACCTGCTTGCCGAACCTACAATTTAGGAAATGCTCCAGCGTTAGAAAGTGCTCTCTAAACGAAATGAAAAAGCAATCTGAAATCTAAAAAACTTGGCCAAAACCCGCAAGGGGAAGCAGAGAACAGGGGCGAGTAGCCAAAGACACGTCAACCCTTCAGCTCGAGCGAGAGCGCAATCGTTCTCATTGTTCTCATTTTATGCGCATGTGAATAAACAACGCACGCTGGGGATATGCACCTTCTTGCACGCAGCCGTAACGAAAGCCAATTTGTGAAGAAGGGAATGTATGCCATGCAACCTGAAGAAAATATCCACACTATCTTTGTGAGCCTTCCAAATATCCCCAAACCTATTAATAAGACGTTTGCGACGGTGCAGAAAAATTAATTCGTTGGGCAAAGAAAAAAAAACATTCATCTGATACAAGTCAACAAGGAAAGAAATAGAAGAAAGCCGTTTTGTTTCCTGCTGTGCGATGCACGTAGGGGCCCGCTGCTTGGTACGTAGCAATATACTGTTAATTCTTCATAAGAGCCTCTCACAAATACTGAAGGGAAGCCTACGCATTTTGAATACTAATCGAGGAGCTCTGAGCGATGATCCTAGCGAATAAGCTAGAAAGGGCGAGCTACACACGATCTTCTGACCGATGCTCCGAAGACAGTTGTTCTCTCTCTCCTCGTGTGTTGCAAACTTGTGGCAGATACAGCTTGAAATTGTTTAGATGTGTCAGAAGATGGCAAAAATAACTGAATTACTAGAGCTATGATTTTAATGCACTAAAGCAACAACGCGGGAAATTTCAAGCAAAGAAACTACTGCCCCTCACAAGCGGAGTGTAGCAGACAACAGCGGCGCGAGTCCCTAGTCCCTAAGCCGACGTCAGAGCCAGGGGGCGCCACTGAAACATCTCACCACCAGTACATTGTGCTGTCGCTTACCGTTTGCTAAAGCTGTTTCTAGTCACCTGAAGACAGTGACGCAGCAAAACGTTAAAATGTAGGTACAACACTACACTTCTGGCGCGGTTCAGAACGTTTATTATTGGTGGTCATAGGCAGCGCCCTGTACCTTTCCTAAAGAATGATCATTATTACGACCTGACGACGACG
The DNA here is from genome assembly GCF_048455015.1 of Haemaphysalis longicornis. NCBI lineage: Eukaryota > Metazoa > Arthropoda > Arachnida > Ixodida > Ixodidae > Haemaphysalis > Haemaphysalis longicornis. The sequence goes on from NW_027526225.1 coordinate 114,207,133, forward strand.
ACGACGATGATGATGAGGATGGTATCATGATGACGATGAGGAGGTGGAAGAGGATGAGGATGGTGATGATGATGAATAGAAACCTTTTTACCAAAAAAAATTGCATGGAATTGTTAGACCCGCTGAGGCGCGAACCCAGGCCTTCAGCGTCATAACACAGAAATCTAACTCGAGGCCACAGTGGCCTAACGGGGAGGGGGGGCTCCTTTTAGCACAAATAGCGGGAAGAAAACAGCGAGTTTGTTCAAAGCGGCCCCGTTGTTGGCGCGAGGTTGTACCGGAAGTGCGTGCCATGAATTTGCACCCACAAGGGAACGAAATGTCGTGACAGTGACGTCACTCATCATGAAATTAATAGCGGGAATTTAAAAAAGTAGAATATATACTGCTAAATGCCCACACTGCGAGAAATGGGCAGTATTGAAATCAAATGACGTATATGCACTCGCGTAAAGTAGCTTTGCACAAGAGTTTTGTGAGGGTGTGAAAAAGCTTGTGTATTTCCATTCCCGATTCTACTGAACCCATGCAACTGCTGTGAACTGCAGAGGAACGCGGTCTTCGTCAGGCACTGTAGCCTCTAACCCATGCCCCTGCAGCAAACTAAGACGTATGTTGTAAAAAAATTCAACGTTCAACTATACGAGTTCATGACAAAGTCTTGACCGCCCTAGACTTTCCACCTGCAGTAGCGCGTTGACTGAAGCAACACAGCAGCGATTCCGGAGGCTTTATGAAAGTACAGGGCTCTGGGATTCGCTTGTTTAGTCACGAGGTTTAGGTGCGGAGTACCTTAGGACCGCAGAATGTCCGTCCACGTCCGTGCGCATAACATTTACAATCGCAAAAAAAATCACATAGGCTGGCAGGATTCAAGCCCGAGTCTGGTAGACCAGTCAGAGTTAGTGTCAGTCGTCTTACCCATTGGGCTACGACCTTGAGTTATTACCCGAGAGTCAAACGGGTAACGCCTGTAACACTGCGGAGTTCCTTAGGACCTCCAATTGTCCGTCCGCGTCTATCCGCGCGCACACTACCGTCAAGCGAAAATCAAGTGAAATTCGATTTGAGCCGTGAGTTTCGGTTTCATTTACGAATAATCAAGGTTCAACTCACGGCTCAAATAGAATGACGGTCGGGGCGCAAATCGGATATCACTCGGGCCGCAACTTGGATGTCATTTCGAGTCCCCGTACTCGGCACCCTCGCCATCATCCACGGAGTCAGATGCTGCCATTTTTTTAAGAGACGAGAGCAATTTTGCAGTGTTACCAGGAAGCTCAACCGAAGTATGTGACACGTTATGTAAAACACCCTTCCTGAGTGAATTCTCCTGAACTATACAACCACAGGTTGCCAACACAAAAGCGTAACAAGCACGGGGTGTTGCGTTAATCCTTTTAATGGCCTTCGAGAGTGGGCAGGTGGTCAGCGGGGCACGGCAGTGGGCGGTCGACATCGGCCATGCTCTCATCTGACGGTGAAGGCTGCACGGTGGTAGAGGCTGAGACGTGGAGGCTGCGCGGCGCCTACTTTCGTTTGCCGAAGCCTGCACGAACAGAGTAATGTTTCAGAATAAGCGCTTCGTTTGCTACTTAGGAACATTTCTTAATCACGTTGGCAAAAAAATAATTTAATGCCCAGTTCAGCTATCACCGGAGCCCTAATCACATGTAACCAATTTAAGGTGCAATCACCTTACACAGCTTCATTCCAGCCAGCGAATACGTTTCTAGAAATATTGTAAATCTTTAAAATTTTGCGCTACAGTGCCGAAATATGAGAAGGAGAGACGTATTGGAGGCCAGCATAGCATCATTATCAGTTACGTTCACTTTTCCCCTCAAGTGATACGACCAAATAGCAGTAGAGGTCCACTACAAATGTCCAGTCGAGTTTATTGACACTAAGTTTATTGACAGTACGTTTATTGACACAACTAGAAATGTCTAGTCACGTTTGACAGTTTTTAAGAGTATGGTGATTTGATTGGCGAGATGAGCTTCAATGAGTTCTTCTTGCGGTGTTATGAACACTGAGGGCTTCAAATTTGGCAGTGAAAGTGCTGAGGAACAGTTGTAGCGCTGCTTTATAGGCTTTTCTGGGTATTTGGTTGACTTCTTAACTCTCTTTTAGGTGGATTCAGATAGAGAAGGAGTATGCCAAAAACGGAATAGTTGGAGGTGTCAGAAAATAATGACTACATCACTGATTCACTAGATTTTGAAGAAACGAGCGAACAGGATGTATTTAGGAACGCCTGTAGTGGATGAGACTCATGAGAAATTTGAAATGTGCATTGAGGTAAATAAAAATGGTTTTACATGGCGCTGATAAATTACGAAAAGGCCTTTGATTCAGTAGCCACCCAATCAGCGCTGAAGTCGTGGGGAAAACAGGAACGGGAAAAGACATACACTCTAAGCCAATCGCGTGGTTCAGTTTCGCCACAGAGCACTCGAATGGCCAATCCAAGCAACCAAGAATGAAATTTCAGCGACTGGCGAAAAGTTCAGTCTGCGCAGTCGCATCACGCAATGCAAGCACGGCGCCCTGCAATGCGCAATCTCACAGTGCACATCACGTTACATTGCCATTGCACATCACGTTACATACATTACCATTATTCGCCCAATTAGCCTTGCTCGTCGCATTATTGATCACTTAAATGCACTGTGGTTAAGCCTAACCACGCCTTAGAGTGTATACGCACTGCTCTTGGAGGATACATAGAAGGAATTACGGGCACCATCACGATCGATTGGGAGGTTCCCCAAAAGTAATGGCGCGCCAGGCACCGAATTTATTTACAACGTGCCTCGAGCGGACATTGAGAGGTTGCCTGGGAAGAAGTCAGAAAAGACTAGAGAATACCTGAGCAGCTTGGGGTTTTCGGACGACATAGCCTTAGTTCAGTGAAACGAAAGAACTGCAGAGAATCCTTCAGGGAACTGTACTCAGGAAGCCTCTTGTCGTAGGATTAAATGAGACCAAATAAATGTTAAACAGACGTGTAGAAAGCGCCTCCTATCAGCATGGGCCTTATAACTATCTTTGGCGAGTTGTGAGCTCCAATCCAAACCGTGAGAGGAAAATGAGACGTAGAATTACTGTGTTCTGAAGAGCATTCGGTAAATGTAGGAAAGCTTTCTGACTAAAGAGAAATACAACCAATGCGTGCTTCCGGTGACGGCGTGTGGCGCAGAAACTTGGGGATTTACTAAGCAACTTAAGAGGAAACTCAGGTCAGCTCAACGAGCCATAGAAGGGGGAATCAAATAGGAGTAACTGCTATGGAAACGAGCGTCTTCGATCAGAGAGCGATCTCGTATTGAAGAAATCCTACATCGGATTAAAAGGTAAAAGTGGCATTGGGTGGATCCAGTAAGGCGGAAAACTGATACCTTGTGGATCACCATGATGACAGGGTGGCCACCGAGACACGGGACTATGAAAGTAGGAGATGACTCAACGGACAAATAAATGTGGTGGCAGGAAATGGATTCGCGCAGAAGAGCACAATAGAAGCAGACTATGGAAGAGGCAATTGAAACAGGGCGACTCTCAACCACCTTCCAGTATTTTCTCTGTGACGTCACAAAATCTTGTTCGTGGTATTGGCGGCCGCAGGCAAAAGGCCCCGTAAAAACACGGCTACACGATTGTAGCGGGGCCTCTAACGCGATTGTTTTAGTTGAATTATAACGTGCAGTTAACACGCTGAAAATGAAGTTTTGGTGCTGGCCTCTATTACGTCACAGGACGCGGGTTCGTTTCCCGGCCGCAGCGGTGGCTTTTCGGATGGAGGCGAAAAGCAAGAACGACCGTGTGTACGAGGTTTCGGCGCACTTTAAACATCCACGGGTGGTCAAAATTAATCAGGAGCCCTACACTACGGCGCGCCTCATCGCCTGAGTTGCGTAGGCGCGTTAAACCGTACAATCAATCAACCGAACTATTACGTCACTACTGTCGATAACGCGTCGTTGTAGCGCGAAATTTGAAAGTTTTTTTTTATATTTTTTTTGTCTTCATGGTTCAGCGAACTTTCATTGCTGGAATAGATTCGGGTAAGCTGTATTCTGTCTTCATGGCCCCTTTAAACCGTTGTCCGCGGCCACAATACGAAACACACAAACAGGAGGATCATGCCTCTCGAGTTCTATTACTTCCTCGCATCGATTAAAAAGGAGTCGCCTTCATGGCCACGCGAAGTACTGCGCACGAACCTAATGCGAACGGAATCAATAAGCAAAGTGCAGTGGGCCCGCGGAACAGCAGCCAGCCAAATAACTACACTTGGGATCTACAAGGAAACAACGTATATGAGACAAAAAATAAACTAACCAACCTGCGTTATATTTTTGCACCCTGCACTGGTAGGCTTGAGAGCTCCCCTTTTGGCAACCGCTTTTGTGAGTGAGTTTGACGAGTGCATTGTATGTATATTTTGGTATTATGCATCTATATAGAGAAGTACTACAAAATGTTCCTGGTGCGACAAACCTGAAAATGTGAAATGGGGGGGTCATTCCACTGATAGCATTGCTAACACACGGCAAAACGGGTGGGGGGGGGGTGAAGTTCACTTTGAGGGAAGGCCAACATAATAGTGGTTTTGGGTATTGCCGCTGTGCCCAACGATGTGGGATGCCAATTCAATTTTGTGAACGCAAGCGCGCAAGGACCACGCCACAATGCAAAGGTCAAAAACCTTTGTCTTGCCCGCCTCGGTGGCTCAGTGGCTAAGGCGTTGCGCTGCAGAGCACGAGGGCGCGGGTTCGATTCCTGGCCACCGCGGCCACTTTTCTGATGGACGCGAAAAGCAAAAACCCCGTGTGTACGAGATTTCGACGCACGTTAAAGATCCCCAGGTGGTCAAAATTAATCCGGAGCCCTCCACTACGGCGCGCCTCATCGCTTGCGTTGCGTCGGCGCGTTAAACCCTACAATCAATCAAAAACACTTGTCTTCTTGTTGAGCGTTATTTTTACGTTTACATGATGCTGGCAATCCAAGCCTTCTGTGTTGTTTACTTTTGTGTCGTCGCCAGCATCTGGGAGCGCCCAGCTGTCGTATGTGTTTCAAGTAAAGCCCGCTTTACAATCTATGTTTCGTATGCCGCGCAGGCTATTGCAGTTGATATAAACAGTGTATCACCCGTCGTCACTCAGACTTTTCATCTTTGATCACTAATGTTGTAGATGTGATTCGATGGTTCACGAAGCATGAACGCCGAAGGATAAATTCTCGCAAGGCAATCAAGAGATGGGAGATTACTGCCGGCACTGATTGGAAATTTCCGGGCAGGCTTGCTTGAGATCACTTACAGCAGAGCCTACAGCTGTGGCGTGCCAATGAGGCGGCAGTAAAAAATTCTACAAAAATTCATAGAATTGTCTACTAATGCGTAGCACTCTTATGCCGCTTGTCTAGAGTGAGTTCGTTACAGCCAAATATCGCTGATTGTAGGATTTAATGCGCGACGCAACGCCAGCGATGAGGCGCGCCCTAGTGGGGGGTTCCAGATTAATTTTGACCCCCTGGAGATCTTTACGTGCGCCGAAATGGATATTTATCGTACAGATGGGCAATATTGCTATGAGTAGCGAAAGATCTTGTGAAGTTTTATTTTGCTTCTTTTCGCCAGTGATGTAAATTTATACCATTGATCGGTTTACGCTATTTTTATTCGTATTTTGAATGTTATTTTGCGGACTTTTTTCGTTTATTCTTTAGTTTTGGGGAGATGTGTAAGTATATTATTTCATTTTATTTCTTTCTATTTTTATTGTATTTCATTTATTTTATATTTTACATTCTACTATTTTATTCTGTCCGACCAATTATATACACTTACGCTATTATAACGATTCATGCTTACTTCCTCGAAAACTGAATTTTCGTGGTAATGCAGGAGGTTACATGTTTCGTAATTGTAGCTGTTTCTATTCGTCTTTTGAACGTATTTCTTGCGGACCCTCTTCACTTATTCTTCGGTTTTGGGATAGATGTGTTTGTCAGATCATTTTTGTGAAAATATTGACTACCTAGCGGCCATTTAGGATAGTCTCTCGGAAAATTTAATAACTTTTTTGTCTGTCTTTTTTTTTTCAAAATTCTGTCCTACGAATTATCTCTGTTTACGCTATTATAAATTGAAACAGCGCCGGATACTTGTAAAGACACTACCTCTGCTAACGATCATTTGTTATACGAAACAAAAGGTACACTACCAGAAAAGTAAATACCGCGCCATACTCATTCTGGCACTTCAAAACCCACCGCCCAAAAGTCATTTGTTGCACCCTAGTTGCTCCCTTCCTGCAGAAATCTAGATCCAGCTGGTTCTAGAAAATGGCTTAGCACAATAGAGAAAAAATCTTGCTGTAATATAAGACACACAAAGCATTTATCAAAGACGGCGCCAACAGCCAGTTTTAAGGCTAACCGCAAGCAAAAGTTTCGATGATGTAGGGGCAATTTATTTATTCATTGGCTACTGATTGATCGATCGATCGATCGATCGATTGATTGATTGATTGATTGATTGATTGATTGATTGATTGATTGATTGATTGATTGATTGATTGATTGATTGATTGATTGATTTAATGAATCAAAGATACACCTGGGGTGTGAGGCGGGAACGCCGTAATGAAGGTCGATCGATCGATCGATCGATTGATTGATTGATTGATTGATTGATTGATTGATTGATTGATTGATTGATTGATTGATTGATTGATTGATTGATCGATTGATCGATCGATCGATTGATTGATTGATTGATTGATTGATTGATTGATTGATTGATTGATTGATTGATTGATTGATTGATTGATTGATTGATTGATTGATTGATTGATTGATTGATTGATTGATTGATTTAATGAATCAAAGATACACCTGGGGTGTGAGGCGGGAACGCCGTAATGAAGGTCTCTGGATTAGTTTTGACCACCTGGGTAGCGAAATCTCGACACACAGCGTTCTTGCGCTTCGCCTCCATCAGAAAAGCAGCCACCGCAGCCGGGATTGAACCTGCGTACCCGGCCTACTCAAAAGACAACCCTGCAATTCTTCACCGCTGTAATTTCCACGATTCACAACACAGGTTAGGAAATAAAATGCCCATAGTTTTACCTGGATTCTTAGCGTACAAGTTTGAAGCGCAACAGACAACACTCAGGCCGTGATCGATTTATGAATACACTTCACTGGATTGCGCATCACGCCGAGGTACTGCTGAATCAGTCGCCGAAGGTAAACGCTCGAAACAAATAGGTGAGAATGTTAAGATGGTTGGTGGAAGAAGGTATGCAGGGGGGGGGGGGGGGGGGGGCGACAGAGGTCTTTTACTGCGCAAGTCTCACCGCACTCGTTTTCATACCGTACAGCTTTTCCAGGCTAACAAACACACGAGTGAGCAAAATACGTAAAGTAAAAACACGCAGGACAACCGCAAGACGCAAATATAAACAGACGGAAATATATTTAAGCTTTAAGCTCCCACTAAAGATCCCGCATGTGCTAGGCCTAAGCCACGGACGAAGCAGTGATCAAATCATAAACCCCAAAGAGAACCGAAAATAAACCTTTCCGTACTAAGTTCGGCATCGGAAGAAAGGTAGCGCACAAAAAGACGCAGATTATTGGTAAACACCTCGCTTCAGCTCTGACTGGGATAACAAGGAGATGCAGACAAACGCTTCAAAATAGGCCTAATGCGTCGTCCCTTGAGTGTGCAACACTTTGAATAAAGAGATAAGGGGCATCCCGAAGACTTACCGGTCCTTCAGCGTTGTCATGGGTGTCCGGCTGGCCGAAATAGCCACCAGTCCGGGAGTGCCCACGCGCTAGGGCACGAGCTGAAGGAACTGGCGGCCCGGGGTGCTTCCTCCGGGCAACATCCCCCGCATGCGGAATCCCGGTGACTGCTTCCCGCGCATCATCATGAAGCCAGGCGACCGCTGTCCTCGCATCATAAAGCCAGGCGACTGCTGGCCCCGCATCATGAATCCCAGCGATCTGCTGGCCCCTGATCATCACACCAGGTGACTGCGGGGGCCGGATCGCGAAACCGGGTGGCGATTGCGTGGCCGAAGCTTTTGTCGATGGAAGAAACTCACTGACGTTGATTGTCAACACTGGCAACAATTATACAGGTCTATGATGTCCAGAGAAACGTCCACCGTCAGCTAAATTTCAGAAAGGAGGACTTCAGCGCGTTTATATGGTGAGAATTTCGCCTGTGTGGCGTATTATGTCATCCAAGTCAAACGCAACTCGATGCGCCACACTAAGCAGACACCGCGAAGATTGAGAGACGCTTTCTACTTTTCCGGAGCTGGCGAGGCCTCTCCCTCGCTGTTGTCAGTGGCAGACTCTTTTTTGCGGACGACCTCGTAGATGACCCGCTCGGTCATTGAGACAACGTCGTCGGCCATGGGCTGCTGGTACTGCCTGGCGAGTTCGCGCATCTGCTGAGTCATCTGCGTCGTCAGGGGTGCGGGCGGAGGCTGCTGGTAACACGCGGTGCCCGCACCTCCTCCTGCGACCTCTGGCTCGGGCGCCGCTGCAAGTCGTAGCCCGAAACCGTCGCGGGTGGTGCGATCCTCTCGCCCAAGTTAACGACCACAGTGGTAGGTGGCAGGATGATAGGCCTCTGCGACGGCTGCCTCGAAACAGCCACACTCGACGCCGGCTTCCCCTGCTCTAGCCGATCCAGCAGCTCCAAGCGATCCAGACGATCCAAGCGATCCAACCGTTCCAAGCGCTCCATCCGATCGTAGGGTAGAGCGCCTTCCAGGCGCTGAGAAGGGCGATCCAAGCGCTCCACCCGATCGTAGGGGAGAGCGGCTTCCAGGCGCTGAGAAGGAGGGCGAACGGATTCCTCGAAGTAAAGCGATTGCTTGCTCTGGCGCTCTCGACCGGCCAGGGGCCGCTCTTCGTAGTAGTCATCGTAGGTCGGGCGGGAGCTCAGGTGAACTGATGGTACGTCCACGTTGAAGGATTGCGTCAGCCGTGCTCCGCCTTCGCCACCACCGGGCTCCGTCGAGATGATGGTTCCGCAAGACGTTCTTTGGAACACCTGAACCTCGACGTAGTTGCGGTTCTCATCCGCGTCCTCGTAATCGTCGTTGTAAAACCGTTCCGCGAAAACTGGACCCTGCGAGGCCATTGCCTTGAGCATGCTCTCTGATGGAGCAGGCGCCTTGTATGGACCCATCTTGGCTTTCTTTGGGGCTTCGACAGAGCTCTCAGACAGAAGTCTGAGAGCTCTGTCGAAGCCCCGAAGAAAACCAAGATGAGTCCATACAGCCTTTGACTTCAAGGACTCGACTGACTCCTTGTCGAGTGAGGGTGGCGCCGTGCCGGAACTCTTTACGGAAGTCTTCCGGGAGCCTTTGGTGGACGCCCTACCGGACACTTTGCTTTTCGGGCTTTTCACCTTAGGACTCTTCTCCGGGGGACTCTTGTCCTTGGGAGTCTGGGAGATCTTGCGCTTGCCCTTTTTGTTCTTTTTGTCCTTCTTGCCGTTTTCTTTCTTTTAAGCATCCTCCTCTTCCTCGGGCATGGTTGTGGCTTTGACTCTACGAGCCACGGTTCAAAAGTCCAACTACCCTGCAAAGCCCGAGGCAAGCACCAAAGCAAGCCAATCAGCGTGGTTAACAGAGTAGGCCTAGCAACAAAAGAGAACAAAAAAAACGATTTCCGCGAGTGGCCGCAGGCATAGGGACATTGGTCAGAAGGGTCACGTGACCGAGTTCCCACTCCAGACTTAAGGACGGTTTATTGTGACTACAGCTGGCAAAGTAAGCCGTGCGAAGTGTCATCTGCACTGAGCCACCATTGTCTCATTGCAATTACGTGACCATTCTCGTAGTCGCTATTTTACTATCACCCACTCAGATGCATTTTTTCTTGTGCATGTTTTCTTTCCGGGTGACGAGCGCGGACCAAACCTGAACCGAAAACTGAAACCGAACCCGTATTTTTGCCGGAACTGACCCCGAACCCGATTCGTTATTCTTTGAGCTCGCTGAACCTGAACGGTAACTGAACCCCCAAACAAGGAAATAACGGGCACCGGTTCACGACTAAACTGTTCGACCATCCGCTGTTGCTAATTCACGGTCAGTGCCAATCGGGGCATCTGCTTTGCCCATCCCTCGTTGCGACTGCGTAGGAGCAATCAGGCTGCAAGAGTGTTCCGCTTATCAATGGCGAGGTTCCACACACGAATTGCGCATAGTAGTTGCAATAATTCCGTTTCATAAAAAGTCGCACACCACGAAAATGTAAATATTTGACAAGTGTGAGCCGAAGGAATTGCTCAATGACTAAGCCAGAATTATGCGAGTTCGATCGCCGCCTAACCCTCCCCGCACACCCCCCCCCCCCCTCTTCCGGTATCCGTTTTTGTTGAGCAGCCGAGGTGTAGCAGTGGTTCCTGGAGAGCCGTGCTGCGCATGCGCGAGGAGCAGGGACGTCTCACGGCGCTAACCTGGCGCGCCGGAGCCGCCGCCGCCGCTGCAACTAAATTGGATTGGATTGGATCGGATTAGATTGGATTAGATTGTATCAAAGTAGATATGATTAGATTAGGTTGCATTAGCTTCGAAATTATTTTAGCAGCAGTAAGCATGACAATCAGCTAATCCTTGACAACCAGGAAACCTAAGAATAACCAGCTAAACCTTAGCTCCCCCTACGTATATCCTGGCATAGCCCAAACATGCCACTGCTAATTTTTTTGATGTACACGGAAAAAACGTCCGTGTCGAGATGTCGAGTCCTTTTAAAGACCCTCAGCTTGTCTAAGTTACCCTGCCGCACAGCAACGGTGCGATTCATAGCACAGGAATGGCTAAGGGGCATCAAACGTGTTAACAGTTTTTTGGGAAGTGAGGTCCCACGGGAAAACAGAAATTAGCTTTAAATTACTGCGCCAAAAGTTCTTCAAATACCGTGAGGCAGATTTTTCTAGAGGTATTTCTTCCTTTATCCAAACTTTTAGAATCTGACATGTCATCACTGTGATGACCGCGAGCGCCGTGGTGCCTGAATTGCGAGTTTTTCATGAGGCGTAGAGAGGACAAGTTTGCGTTTTTTAATGGATCCAAATAATGGTATTAGATATAGCGAAGAAAGCTGTTAGCGTGCAATAGGCACTTTATCCTTTACATTGAAAACACTACGCAGTTTGTCTGGGAAAGAAAAAAATAGAGCACTTAAAGGGACCCTGCAACACTTTTTTAAACTTTTTTTGAGATCTTAGATGGTTGCAGAACGTAGTCACCCAACATACCCAGATAAGGGGGTCGCAAAGTACCTTAGCCAAAAATTACTGGTCTATGCCCAACAGATAACTTGAAAACTCGCTCAAAAGATTTTTCTCACTTTCCCGGTCTTGACGTTCTTTGATGGCTGGAATCACGTCACTGAGTGCATCTAGCGGCTGTTGGCCGGTTTTCCTTCAGTTGCATCAATGAACGCTTTTCGATAGCAACTTTCAAAAATACAGCCAAAAAACAAAACAGAAATGGAAGGCGTATCTGGTGTGACGAGCAAATAACGCAGTGCCGATCCGTGCTGGCGATAGTCATAGCTTTCGCAGTGGTTCCAGACGTGAAGGAAAGAGTGAAAACGCTCATTGAAACTGCTGAAAGGCAGGCCGGTCCCGCTCTTTCTATCCTGCCAAGCGCTCGTTCTTTCTGTTCTGCTGTTATACCTCCGTCAGCGCTGATTTTTTTTTTTTTTTCTGAAGTGCACTTTTACTGGCTAGTTTAACTCGCGGCTATACCGCTACTGCTCGTTCCGGAGAGGGAGTGCTCACGTAGACCAATTAAAGATCGACTCCCCAAAAAAGTTGCATCTCGGGCTTCACCCATCACATCATTCTTTCAGCTTGCAATGCCATAGTCTGTCATCATTCCGCAGAGTAACGGAAGGAACGCTGGCGGGGATCATGCGGAACGGAGGCGTTTTCATAGTGGTCCACAGATCTGTGATAGCTATCTCAAAATGAATTCTACTGATAACAGAAATGGTGCAGTGACAGCGTTAACTTTGGCTTAGGCCAGGTTCGGACTGTTCTAGCAACTGTGCTAATATCTTTACATAACGACGTCACTTGACGTGCCAGCCAACCGAACTGCATGAAACGCCGTTTTTTTTTGTTTTTTTTTTTTTTGACGTCCACAGCGCACGATATGGCTGGTGCGTCGGTAGTTTGAACATAGCATTACTTCTATACTCGGGTACAACTTTCGAACGGCAACGGAAGTTGGCGCGGTGCATCATCACCCCCGACGGATCTCGCTCTGCTCAGCGCAAGTAGGGCGTCACTAGGAATATTTTGAACATGGCACGAGCCCTTTTCATAATTTTTTTAGATTTAATATGCTTATAAACTACTTGTAGTCACGACAAACAAACAACGCGAAAACTGGCAGACAATATCACGCATTCAGACCAATCTTTCAAAGCGCGCGCGCCCCGTTGACATCCGCTCCTTCGCTTAGGCGGAGTGATACCGTACATTAGCTATTGCCGTTTTTAACTTGTTCCCGAGTATGAAAAATGTTTGCCTTACACCTTCCAGAAGGTGAATGCGAACAAATTATGCTGGGTGACCAAACAGTCGAACTCATAGGCAGCATTAACGAAGCTGTAGTAGGGTTTTTTTCTTGTGCTAGAATTCGTGGAAAAGCTTACCACTGGTATTTCAACATCTCGCCTGCATGTCGCCTGTCAATCTACGGAGTTGACATTCCGGTACGTAGGCTTACCCCTAGTGGTTTAACGGTAACCCTGATGGGCGATTCTATCGAGAGGATTGCGATTTTAGTGAAAAAATAGGAAACAGTAGAAAGTATATTCCACAGTCACGTTTCATGGAGGTGAATAAGGACGCAGCGGCAAAGAAACTTGTATATTGCTGAACACGTGGCCTGATTTCCTACAGTTCCATTTAAATTTCGCTACTTTTATGAGGAAAAGCGGTATTTTGAATTAACCAGAATTGTATTTTATTTTATGGTCGCACTGAACAGCAAAATATTTTTTCAGCACTTCGCTAATAACTAATCGAACCAATTCACGAACTGATTCGAAGCAGAGAACCGGTTCCCGAACCGACTCGGTACCTTATGTAGTCGAATCGGAAATGAACCGGTACGAAATGATTTCATCCGAATGTGAACCGTAACCGAACCGCTAGGCTTTTCAGTCCGATACGCTGCTTTTGCACATATGTATTTCAAAAAACAACTAACATAACCAATCTTATCCTATCCCAAAGTACAGACAAAAAAAAACTAATCTAACCAACCCTAAACCAACGCAACCCGTAAAATGAGGTCCTACTTTAATCCAACCCACAAAGGCAGATCTCGAATAAGCAGTATATAAATTCAGAATGCCCCCTAAAAAAACCCCGGATAAAGAAAGAAAATCGCTTACGAAATAAACAGGAAATATGGAAGAAGGTTGGATCGAAAAAGCCACTTCGTTACCAGATACGTGACGCGCGACCACTGCGCCACGCTTTTTTTATTGCCTGTCTAAATACCGAACAGCAAATACAGGCTGGTTGATGTCATTAGACACCACTCCCCTGCTTTGAGCAAGCAGTTAAACACCGCTGACTCCGCACCCTTCAAAAACAGACATACCAGTCACAATAAAGAAAGCCTGAACAACCAGTCAAAAGACACTTCCGGCAGATTAGCCCTACCGTCTAAAGTGCCGGCTGCCGGCAATATATCCACTTAGGCATTCTCCCTTTACGGTGTACATTCGCTATGCTTAATCTCCGGAACGCGCTTCGGTCGAGGGGTGGAAGGGGGGAGGCGGCGAGAAGTTTCTGTCTAGACAACTCAAATCCCTGCTCTGCCCTGGTTTACTGACACTGTTGTGCCCTGTGGCCCGGCTGAAGAACGAGATCCGCAGCGAAGCTGCGCGCGAGATGGGACCCGCTAGGAGGGCAAGGCTCGAGACAGCCGGTGAGGCGTTCATTCCGGCTGTCACACGGCTGTACTCACTCGTTTCAGGTGAAGATGGAGGTGCCCCCGGTCCCGAGGCTGCGAGGGGATGCGAACCGCGGGCCGCTGATCCGTCAGGCCGCTGTCGGCCGCCGACCGACCCCGCACGAGCTGCCCACCGCACGAGCTGCCCACGCTCTGCGCGCCCCGGGGCCTCAGTCCTCTTTGTCTTCTGCGAATCGCTCTTTCGCTGAATGTCCTCTTCGCACCACAAATCATTGCGCCGTAACCTTGTGTGCCCTTTACGAGTCCCGGCTTTTTTTTTTTGGCTGAAATCCTGTTTGAGCAGTTCCCGATGCCCTCATCGCCATCTTTAGTTATTCTTATCATCGTCGTTATTCTTATCATCATCATCATCATCGTCATCGTCGTCCTCACATCTGTGGTCAAATTCTGATGTCGCTCATTTCACGGCCCATTTGTTGTGTCGGTTGCCCAGCAAAAGAAACGCTCAACTTGCTACGTGCCTGCCATGCGCGCCCACCTTTTTTTCATGCCTGACTAAATTTATTATTGTTTTTTTAAGTGCGAATGCACTTCTTAAGCGACCCTGAATCACTCGTCCACCGTCCGTCCGCAGCCTAGCAACGGAGCTAGCTAGCGTGCCTAGCAACGGCGCCGGATTTCCGACGCGTGAGGGCGCTCGCGTAGCGCCTCCTCTCCCCCCTCGCCTACTCTCCAGCTTGCAACACCCTCTCTCGGTACGCCAGCCAGGCCACTACACTATATAAAAAATAACAGCATCCGGCTTCGATCCGAGGACGTTGCGGCCGCAGCGCGACGCTCTACCGACTAAGCCACGGAAGCCACGCTGATTTCAGAGTTAGGAACGCTCCTTATATCTTTAACGCATTCAAACTACGTCGTCAGCGGCGTTGCGTTGGCGACTCAGCGGCGTTATAGCGGCTTGATAACTGCGTGGTGTACACTTGATACTACAAACCCGATGGAAGAGAAGGCGGCGAGGCGGTGGGCTGCGGGTGCCGAGCGCAAGCGCCGCAAGCGGGCCGACAACCGTGCATTCGCACTTTCACATTCTCCCCCTCGGGAAAATGCGGGGGAATTTTTGCTTTTATCACGCCAAAAGTTAATAAAGAGCACCCTAAAATCGTGTCCCCTAGAATCATCGAGTGAATGCGAAGTAATCGGAAAAGTAATCATCGGCCATTTTTATCTGCTTTTCTCAGGCGTCCGCCTTAGCTTCTCTTTTTCTTCTTCTTTATTATGGCTTGATTGTGCCTATCGATTTCATTTTGTGGCGAAAGCTACAATACGCTACCTCCGGCGGTCTTCGCGGGGTGACCAGTTTTGACCTTGAGAGCTAGAGGTAAAACCACACCCCCTTCCGCAAGCGCCCGGATTGGAGCAGCGCGCTATGACGGGTCGAAATAGGCGAGAAGGGAACCTAGAAGCTCGGGGGACCCGTTCCGCCACCTTGCGGAGGAAGGCGAAGATGCCGCCGCCGCAGCGATGAGTGCGCGCGACGAAGGAAGGCTACGTGGGCGCTGGTCCGTGTACTATGGAGTAGGACGAACTTCCAGCTGTAGTCGCTCGTTCAGCGGCGACGCTTAAACAACGCCGTGAGGTGAAAAAGAGGACACACGGTATTGTTGCATCCAGCTTCGCTACCTTCATGTTTTACGCGTTAGTGTGAGCTTCCTTCATTTTTTCTACGGATTAAAGCTAATTCTTCTTGCTCAGTCTCCGAGAGTGGGTATGTATCATTTTTTGCAGGCCGCCATCGTCATCATCACTAGTATTAGTGGTGGTGATGATGGTATTAGTAGTATCGTAGTGGTACATTTATAATCCAGGGACGAAAGGTCGATCAGGAGAGAGTATTATAGGGGAAAGGACGTAACAGTAGGTCTGCTTATTAGGGCTGATGAATCCGAACTCGCCAGCACTCTCCCCCCGCAACTGGCGTCCGAGCACGTGCTGCGGCCTGCATATTTATAAAGACGGTAGGAAGCTGACCTGTGTTGCATAAAAAAAACCCGCCCGCATCTTCCCACGGGGGGAACTCGAGTAAATGCGTCGCGGAGTGGTGGGGGTATCGCGTGAATGTTGCGTAATTGGGTATGGTTTGGGAATGCTTAATTGTTATTTCGTCTTTATTATTCTTATTTTTTGAATGAAGGAGAAGCGAAGGCAAGGAGTGTACAAGTTAAAGTCTGTCTTTATTGCTTGGTGCCGTCAAGAGAGAGAGAGAGAAGGCTCTTTATTGAAAAAGCAGAGAGTTTTGCCGGCGTTTGTGATCACCTACATGCTTCTCTGCTAGGGGTCGGGGATGTAGGGAGAACAGGCCCTAGAGAGAGGTGGGCAGAAAAGAAAAAAAAAAGAGTGAGAAAAAAAAACGAAGAAGCAAACAAAAAAAAACTGGCGTGGTATGGCGGGCTTGGCGGACTATTTTTTAGATTGTGTTACAGAATTTACAATTTTGAAATGTGGCCAATGTCCTCCAAATATGAAAACAAACTTTTTAGGGCCTGACGCTGCTTTGAGGGGCTAGTCCATGGTCCTAAGATGGTCTTCAAAGTTACCGGCCCTTGATCTAGGCGTTCAATATCTTCAAGAAAACGGGATCTTGGTGCCAAGTAGGCCACACATTCTAATAAGATATGTTCGACGGTTTCTATGGAAGAACAGTTATCGCAGTACGGGTTGGTCGTCAGTCCGAGGCGAAAGAGGTAACTGTTGGTGTAGGCCGAGTTCAGTCGTAGGCGATGATATAATGTCTCCAGCCTACGAGGGAGCTCTCTAGGAAGTTTTGATGTCAAATCAGGGTCAATCGCGTGCAAAAATACTTCATTATTGGGTTCGTTGCTGCGCCATAGCCGGTTTCTTTCACTTACTGCAAAGCGATGGGCCATGGTGGAAGCGTCTGTTTTTGTAAAGTACACTTTGCGATATTTCCGGTGGTTAAGGCCCATACGGGCCGCTTCATCGGCTTTTTGGTTTCCAAGCAAAGCGTCAAGTCAAGCGAAAGCCAAGCAAAGACGCCCTTGACTGAATTCCGAACGCGCGCTCCGCCGCTTATATACACACCGCCCGCGTTCGAGGGAGAGGAGTACGGGGGAGAGACACGCATGCGCACACTTCCGTACACAAGCGCGCGAACTTTCCACGCACCCACCACGCCGTTATCACGTGTACACGCCCTGCCGCCATTACTGTTGAGCGCGACGCAGCGCACGGGTAGCTACGACGCATGCGCGCGCAGACGCGCTCCCCGCGCACCGCCGCAGCTGTTGTTGAGAGCGACGGAGCGCACGGGGTACACGCGCTCCTCCCGCACCGCCGCACCTGTTGTTGAGAGCGAGGAGGGTACGGGTGAGAGACGCGCACCTGCGCCTAGACGCCATGCGCATGCGCAGTGAGCGTGTTTACGGCGCCTACAACATCGACGAGTGACATCGCGAGCCTAAGAAATGCTCCGCATTTAAAAGGAGAGCAGTGCTTCTCATACAGTGATGAAGTCGTTTTAAGATTGTTACAAACACTACACGCTGCTTCAGGTTGACCTTTTTAAATGTCGGGGGTGGTTATTAGTTGTTCAATTATTTTTTCGCAGCTTTTGCTCGTGAATATTTTCGCTTCAGGTTAGTAGCAATTGACATTTTAATTATGTGCTGCTTTCTTAGAAACTGCTCCACTAGATTGTTTTTTAGGGGCGAAGCACCGTAGGCCGAGGCTTGTCCGGTGTCCGTGCTCACGGCACCGCACCGTGTAAATCGAAACATCTATGAACAAAAGGTTCACAAAAGGTTAACAAGAACAAAACAAAAGGTTCACAAAAAGTTAGAGAGAGAGAGAGAGAGAGAGAGAGAGGTAGAGAGGTAGAGAGAGAGAGAGAGAGAGAGAGAGAGAGAGAGAGAGAGAGAGAGAGAGAGAGAGAGAGAGAGAGAGAGAGAGAGAGAGAGACGCACAGCACCATGTAAATCGAACATCCCTGAACAAACCGTTCAAAAAAGGTTGACAAGAACCAAATAAAAGGTTCACAAAAGGTTAGAGAGAGAGAGATAGAGAGTGCTCTTGCAGAGTCATGATGCGCATGCGTGAGGCGCATTGGACTGGATTGGATTGAATTGGCTTGAATTGGGTTACATTGAATTGAATTGGATTTAATTAGATTGGAAATCATATTAGCAGCAGTAAGCACTCTTACAGGTGATTTACGCTAAGAATGGTCCCCAGTGCTCGCCCACTCGTCATGATTCACTTCGTGGAGATGCGTGAATTTTTTTATTATGAACACCTTCCAGAGTACTTGTCTAAACAGTTCTCTGAAAAACTGGGGTGTACTGTACGCTTTTTGCTTTTTGTCCGTCATTCGGGGCCAGTCAGTACGTCCCTTTTCTTGTAAACCAACGTTTTCAGTGAACCCCTTTTCGTCGATTCAGCGAGAATGTCTTACGACAGCGGTGTTCGCCAACAAAAACCTCATCTTCCTAAACCACACATGCCGACTCAGCGAGATTCCCCAATAATGATGATAAATCTATCAATCTATCAATCAAACTTTATTTCAGGAATGTATACATTTACATGAATAAAATGTTACAGTACAGAGGAGGTCCCGAAGTTAGAAAACTGTCGGGGGGACCTCCGTTAGAGAATAAGTCTAGTGCAATAAAAACGCAGCAAGCAGTGAAAACACTTTGTACGAATTAAACAAAGAATGGGTGACATTTCATAACAACAAGGCAAGAAAATGTCCGTGTAACAGCACGTGGTATGGTAAGTAAAAGAGATACTAACATGGTATAAATTAGAAGCATGACACCATGGTAGAGTTTAGCAAACAACATGTTTTGCGTTCAGGTACTCTTTAAAAAGTTTGCGAAACGAATAGAATGTGGGACATAACTTTATTTCAAGTGGTATGTTGTTCCAGACGGATAAACCTGTAAATTTAAGAGTTAGTTTTCCATAATTGGTACGCACTTTATGGAGAAGGAAATTGTGACAGGCTGAAAATCTGGTGTTATTAGTACTGATAAGATAATGCGTGGATAGCCCTGAAATACATAGACGATGATAAATAAGGCGGTACATCAATATAGCTAACTTTAGATTGAATAAATGGTTAATTGGAAGCCCGGAAAAATGAATAAAGAGTGGCGTAGAAGGCGATAGAAATGGAGCGAAGGCGATCAGACGTAGTGCCCGCTTCTGAAGATGTTGAAGGGGCTCTAGGTGACTGGCATATGTATTACCCCAGGATGAAATGCAATAGGAAAAATGGCTATGAATATAGAAGTTGTATAATGATAAAATAATGCGTGACTGAAAATAAGGGCGGGCTTTATTCAGAACATGAATCCCAAAAGAAGCTTTTTTTAATATTGAGAGTACATGATATTTCAATTGTTTGTCTAGTACTACGCCTAAGAACTTCACGTGATCCGATACAGAAATAATGTGGTTGTTAAGAGATACGAAAACTGGTGTAGGAAATGTGTTCTGTGCAAATGAAAACACTACAAATGGAGTTTTGAGATTTTAGTTTCGACATTGTACATTGTAATGACATTGTAAGTCGAAGAAGACGCCCGCCAATGGTTCCCCTGAACTAATATACTTTTAATTGCCGCAGATTCTCCCCAATCCGCCGCACGCGTCTGCAGTCAACTTTTAATCGGTTCCACCTTCCCCTATCCCCGTTCACTGTTCTGTCATAGGCGTCTCCGCCCAAGGAGTTTGCCACAGGGATGTTGTGTCCGCCCTTCACTCTTATGTTGCGACGACAGGCCGGTTTCTTTGCTGGTCAGCTCAGCGTTCACATGTCTAAATTTTATTCACATTCTAAAAATATTTTCTGCCCTGTAATATCTTTTCTAATTTTGGCGTCCAAAAAAAATATGGGTCACGTCCTGAAAGCTTCTTGGCCAATCCCCTGCCTGGGTATGGTCATGCTCAGTGGCAACCAACCAGCAAACCAATTTTATCCACAGTCATGGAGAAAATGATCAATGAACGGGTGATGTATTGGTTAGAAAGCCAACATGTGCTACCGGGAAAAATATCGGGCTTCACATAGGTTTATCTACCATGGATAGCATCATAGACTTGCTGACATTTGTTGAACACGGATATCCAAAGGCAACATTGCGGCAGCCAAATTCCTAGAGGTAATGCGTGCCTATGAAACGGCTAGCCACGTCCACGTTTAGAAGAATTGGCGCTGTTAGGAATACGTGGTAGGACGCTCCGTTTTATATGCGACTTTCTTCAGGGTGTGCGATTTTTTTTCACAAGGGAGAATGCGAAAACATCGGAATTTGTTGTTAACCAAGGGGGTTCCTCAAGGCAGTGTTCTTAGTCCCACTCATTTCAATGCAGTAATGGCGCAGTTACGAACACGCCTCCCACATGGCATTTAAGATTCCATTTAACTCACTCAAGCTCAATCACATCTTTTCTCTTTAAGCTGTACTCCCTGAAACTCATACTCAACAAGCTACCCTCTACTCAAAATCACACGTACTCTGCATCACGAACTTTTTTATTATTGTACTCACTTGTACTCAAACTCACCTACACTCATTCGTGTTCATAGTCCATCTGTACTCACGAGTAGGACTCATTCTCAATCTGCACTCACGAGTAGTACTCACACGCAATCTGTACTCACTCATGCTCATACTCAACCTGCACTCACGAGTAAAACTCATACTCACTTTGTACTCGCTAGTAGTACTCATACTCAATATGCACTCACGAGTATTCGTACTCAATCTGCACTGAGAATTACTCGTATTCAAAAGTGTCTCTACTAGTTAACACAGGTGCAAAGACTACAGATTGTGCACTAGCTGCGCTAAAAAAAGAGAACGGAGGACAAACTGACGAAATCAACGTGTATTCCGATACCGCGTTCTCGCCGAATAGCTACCTGGATTTAGGCATTTCTTCTTCCAAGAAAACACAATGTTAGTGAAAATTAAAAAAAAACGCACAAGAAGTTTTCGCGTCACAAAACATTTCTCACACTTTCTGCATTTTTTTTATGCCGTGGGCTTCGTTTGGTCCCACCACGTGAGAAGCTGTTTCGGCGCACCGTAAGCGACGCAGTTGCCCGTGGTAAAACGCAACCACAGCATTCAGTGGGAAAACTGAGGGCAGGTTCTTGGCACCCTCCTGTCTCTCGTCCTTCAGCCACGCAGTAATTGTTTCTTGAAAATATTGACCAAACAGCTAGCGACCAATTCTTATTGCAGGCATCAAGCCGAGCTTTTCCGCGTCAAGCAATAACCTTCTACTGTAGTGACTTTGTGATCATGATCGTCTTAATCAGCGCCACCATGATCATCATTATCAACCGGCTCATGTTCTCTCTGGCTGGTACTGCTGATGCTAATGGCGTGATGAGGACGATGATCATGGTGTCGCTACACCACTATCATACGGTATTTGTTCTAAAAACGATTCCCAATAGCTGTTGTAAACGCATTTCTGTAAACTTCACCACCTTTCTACTGCAAGTAACGAAATTGCGTAACGTCGTCCCTCGGCGTTTTTGTTTTGGAGTAAATCTCATAAGGTACCCAACCCAACTTTGCCTTTCGCACGTGCGCGACGCCGTTCCTTCGTCAACTGCAAGAGGCGAGCGCCGTACCCGCTTTTGCAGGAGCATTTGCAATGCTTGATCGACCGATTTTTCGGACGCCCAATTTTTCGGACATGCTGTATTATTCGGAATTTTTTATGGCACAAGGACATGTCTCATACATTTAATGTATTACGCAGCTCAATATTTCGGACACACAAGTACGGGCTGTTCGATTTTGTAGCGTGAGCTACACTGGCCGTGGTTGAGAAGTTTCACGTGGCTCCAGGAGAGCCGTGCTGCGCATGCGCGAGGAGCAGGGACGTCTCACGGCGCACAGCTGGCGGGCCGGAGCCGCCGCTGCCGCGACTGGATTGGATGGGTTTGTATTGGATTGTATTGGATTGGATGGTACTGGATTGGATTGAATTGGATTGGATTGGATTGATTATGTTGGATTGGATTGGACTGAATTCACTTGAATTGGATTGGATTGGATTGAATTGAATTGAATTGAATTGAATTGAATTGAATTGAATTGAATTGGATTGGATTGGATTGGATTGGATTGGATTGGATTGGATTGGATTGGATCGGATCGGATTGTAAATCGCTTTAGCAGCACTAAGCATGATAATCAGCTAATCCTAGACAACCAGAAAACCTAAGAATAACCAGCTGAACTTACCCTCACGTTACGTATATCCTGGCACAGCCGAGCTAAGCAACGGTTAATTTTTTCGGACTATCCAAGGGTCAGCCGGGCCGGCTACCATGCATACTGAGGTGTGTCGCCATAAACAGAGAGGCCTGTACTCCAGTCCCTGCCTGTCTTGTACGAGGCCTACGAGAAAGACTGGATAACCCAGCAGCTTTCTGAAAGCTATGTGAGGAAGGTAAATCGCAAATTTGAAGAAGAAGGCGGCAAAGTATTGTTGTCCGTCTACAGCTGCGCTCCACACGGGCTCACTAACAACTTGAAATCTGTGCGAATCGAATTTGCAATGTGAGTTGGAACTGTGTGCGTGGTTTACGCATGAAGAAATCATTCGCCAAAAGCGAAGACGACGACGACGACGAGTCAGCCGCGGCAGCGCACTCTCTCTTAAAGTTAGGCCAAATTCTTCCTTCTGCTCCATTCTTTTGCATCGCATGATTGATTACGATGGAAACATAACTCTTCTTGGCCAATCCAAGGCCTCCAGTGTGATAACACAGAAATCTACTTTGAGGTCCCTGTGGCATAACGCGGAGGGGGGGTTCCTTTTAGCAGAAATAGCGGGAAAATAACAGCGAGTGTGTTCAAAGCGACCCCGTAGTTGGCGCGAGATTGTACCGAAAGTGCGTGCCATAGATTGTACCCACAGGAGAACGAAATTTCACGACAGTGACGTCACAAATCAAAAAATTAATAGCGGTAATTTAGAAAAGTGAAATATATACTGTTAAATTTCCGCACTGCGAGAAATGGGCAGTATTGAAATGAAATGACGTATATGTACTCGCGTAAAGTTGCTGTGTAGAAGAGTTGTATGAGGGTGCGCTAAGCTTGTGTATTTCCATTCCAGATTCTACTGAACACATGTAACGGCTGTCGACTGCAGAGGAATGCGGACTTCGTCAGGCACTGTAGCCTCTAACCCATGCCCCTGCAGCAAACTAAGATGTATGTTGTAAATAAACTCAACTTTCAGCTATCTGAGTTCATGACAAAATCTGGACCACCGTAGACGTTCCACCTGCACTAGCGCGTTGACTGAAGTAGTAAAGCAGCGATTCGGGAGGTTTTATGAGAGCACAGGGCTCTGGGATTCGCTGGTTCACTCACGAATTTTTTTTTTTTTTTTTTTTTTTGAGAGACGACAGCAATTTTGCAGTGTTACCAAGAAGCTCACCGAAATATGTGACACGTTATGTAAAACACCCTTTCTGAGTGAATTCTCCCGAACTAGACAACCACAGGTTGCCAACACAAAAGCGTAACAAGCACGGGGTGTTGACGTCATCGATTTATTGGGCTTCGAGGGTTGGCGCGCGGTCAGCGGGGTATGGCAGCGGGCGGTCGACATTGGGCACGCTCTCGTCTGGTGGTGCGTAGAGGCTGCGCGGAGGTGGAGGATGAGACGTGGGGGCTCCGCGGCGCCTACTTTCGCTTGCCGAAGCCTGCGCGAACAGAGTAACGTTTCAAATTAAACGCGTCGTTTGCTACTTAGGAACATTTGCTAATCACGGCGGCAAAAAATAAATTAAAGCCCAGTTTAGCTATCACCGCAGCCCCAATCACATGAAACCAATTTAAGGTGAAATCACCTTACGCAGCTCCATTCCAGCCAGCGAATACGTTTTTAGAAATATTGTAAATCTTTAAAATTTTGCGCTACAGTGCCGAAATATGAGAAGGAGAGACGTATTGGAGGCCAGCATAAACCATCATTATCAGTTACGTTTACTTCACCACTCAAGTGATACGACCAAACAGAAGTACAGGACTACTACAAATGTCCAGTCAAGATTAGTGACAGTAAGGTCACTAACACTATTGGGCTTGGTGGACCCCAACAGCACAAACTACGCTCTGTGCGATCATAGAAACATTACCGGAATTTGGTCTGGGAGTCGCCATTGCTTCGTCTGTTTTCTTCACCAGCTTGTTTAATTTCTTTAGAGTTAGCATGCAATTTATAAACTTTTATTTTGCCTTCATGTCCCCTTTAAGCCATACAGCTGTTGATTACCCCTTCCTGTATATGAGTACAAAAACAGTAAGATTTTGACCGACCCTGTGGATTTCAAGGTGGATGTCATGATTCTAAAGGGCGTGTTTTATTTATTATGTTTTTGTTTGGGCGCGAACCAGTAGAACCATCACGTGACACTTCCCGGCGGGAAGCACTACCGCTTGCGAAAGTCCGCCGTCGCGCACAACATGGATATTCGAAGGCGCAATAATAAAGGTATTCTTTCTACGTCACTTCCCCTAAAATATCGATCAAGCGGCCGCTTTTCGCCGAATTGGAGACAGCTGGGTGCAGAACTACTCAGTTGCTTTGTCGGGTCGTAAACGGAGTTTTGAGCCATAAAAAATTGGTGTGGTCGTAAGTTTCACACAATGCGTGTGTTTATTCGCACCTTATTGTTTACCATTGAAAGAATTAGTGGATTGCGCGATGTGTGTGCTTAAGGCAAGCATCTATGGCTAGGATATGCGATTTAATGAGTGCGACGAATTGGGCAAGTTGGGGAATGTTCCTGGTGGAAACAGCGCATCCAAGACGAAGACAGAGGAGGGAAAACACAAACACGGCGGGATTTAATGGCGTCCGCGCGCGCTAACGTGGGAAAGTCAGCTTACAGCAACCAAGCTTATCCCCAAAACAAACGCATATCGCCCCTCGCGTCGGAGCGGGAACTATACCCCCAAAATAGTGCAAAGTGTAAGTGAAAGAGGCAAGTGAGGGTGAAAGGGCCAAAAAAAAAAAGAAGCGCGGAAGCTATGACATCAAACCTGCGTCAAGAATTCGTCGAAATCTTCGCTCAAAGTGCGTCCATTTTCGCTGAAAGTGCGTGCGATCGAACCTTGAAAAAACCAAATTGCAAACGAAGAACGAACCCATGCGAAGATGTTTCGTGAAATAAGTAAACACATCCACGAATGATCTCAGCCGATACGCGGTTCAGGAGGAGACGAATGCGTACTACTGTACTCCTTATCGGCGCGTGTTTTGTACGGTCTAGAACCGTTCCTTTCTTGGGATTTTCAAATGACCGCTTTGAGACGATGAAATCCCGGTTTCACCCCCCTCTCACCCCCCTCTCACCCCCCTCTCTCCCCAATAATTTTTACCCTGCCTATACGCGAGGGTACTCTGCCGAAAGACTGGAAAATAAACAAAGTAGTCCCTGTTTTCAAGTCTGGTAAGCGCTGTAACCCACCCAATTATCACCCGATCTCTCCCACATGTATTGCCTGTAAACTTTTGGAACATATATATTTGCACATAGTAAACCACCTTGAAAGGAATTCCTTTTTCTTCAGCAATCAGCAAGGCTTTCATCCAGGCCTTTTCTTGTAAACTCAACTTTTTGAATTCACCACAGACCTTCACCTAAACTTAGATTCTTGATTCCAGACAGACGTAATTTACTTAGATTTTTCAAAGGCCTTTGACTGCGTCCCCCATAAACGACTAGTGTCAAAACTTTCGTGTCTTCATCTCGACCCGCTAATCCTGTCATGGATCACCTGCTTCCTAACAGATCGCGTTCAGTTCACTTGTGTTGGAGATCGCTGCTCAGAAACTACCAAAGTAATATCCGGTGTTCCTCAGGGATCAGTACTCGGTCCACTTCTTTTCCTTATATTTATAAATGACCTCCCAACTGGCATTTCATCTTCGATCCGTCTTTTTGCTGATGATTGTGTAATTAACCACCGTGTCACAACCAGTGACGACCAATCCGTTCTCCAAAAGGACTTGACCTTAATTGACAAATGGTGCTCCCGTTGGATGATGTATCTAAATATTGGCAAATGTACGTTCATGCATGTTACCCGGAAGCGCTCCATAACTACGTTCCCATACTGTTTAGGCACCATTTATCTGAGGTCGATAGCTACCGCTACGTTGGCGTTGCCATCACTAACAAACTAAAGTGGTCAAACCACAATCTGAAACTAGCAGTCAATGCCTCGAAGTCCCTTAACTACCTTAGAAGCTCGTTATACCTGTCCCCTCCATCGATCCGTAAAATAGCATATGAAACTTTCATCCGCACCAAACTGGAATATGCCGCCTCCATTTGGAATTCGCACCAAACGTACCTGACTCGCATATTATAAGCTGTCCAAAATCGCGCTATCCGTTTCATCTCATCCAAATATGACTACACTATGAGTGTCACCAACGTAAAAGCATCTGTCGGACTGCCCCTGTTAGCATCAATACGCAAAATTTCACTGCTTTTCCTATTCCATAAACTCTACTATAACTTTCCTGACCTTCGTTCTGCGCTTTTATTAGATGCAACGCATCTCTTTAACTCGCCTTGTCCCACGTCGTTTCCGCGGCGTAGTCCGCATCCCTCCCCCATTCTCCTAGCCGCGGCAGCTCCGCGCTCCGCCGCTCTCACCGCAGCGCCATCTGTGCGTCAGCGTGGTCAGCGCGCAGCTTGCGCTCGGCTGCGCTCGCTCCCGTCACCGTGCCAGCTGTGCGTTAGTGCGCAGTTTGCGCTCGGTTAAAAATTTACACCATCTTCCCGCGAGGGGAACCATGGGGTAGATGCGACGCATCGGGGGTGAACATTCTGCGTAAATAGGATACACAACAACAGCAATCCACACGCTGACATCGCTAACATAACTGAAACGCAACGGCAACCCCCGATGCGTCACATCTACCCCATGGTTCCCCTCGCGGGAAGATGGTGTAAATTATTTCCACCCGTGCGCTCATCACATCGCCTCTTCAATTCTTTGAGCATTCAGACTTCACGGTTCCACAAATACTTTCAACAAATCTTTCCTTCCCGTAGCAATAGAACAACGGAACTCCTTCCCAGAATCCGTCGTTGCAGAGCAAAACCCTTTGAAATTCCGCGAGTTACTAACCTCCTATATCCTAAATTAACCTGCAATATTATGTTTCTCGTTTCTTTGTCTAGGCGTAATTTTAGCGTCATTTTCAATTGCTTTTACTTTTCTTTTTTTCTTTACATGTCAATAAATGTAACTACACCCCCAGCACTTAATACAAAACTGGAGGCCCGACATTTCGAAGCCGGCTCGGATCCTTCTTCAGAGGCTACACGGCTTCCATTGCAACGTCACCTTGCAACATTTCGCCCCTGCCGGACCTTCCACGAACCCCGCTCCGCGGAACGCAGCTCGTGTGTTTACACAGACTGGGGAGTCCCTCGCGAGCCATTGCGGCTCCGGTTCGCTGTAGATGCCTTGACTCAACGTAAAGGCAATTCCTCCAGTTTGCCTTTTTTTCGAAGATGGCAGTTCCGGCGAGGTCAGCTTCTTGGTCGGACGCCTCGCATTGTTTGAAAACGGGGGCTGCGTTCCTTGCCCTGTCTGCGGTTGTCGTTCTTGCACTGCCTTGTCCTCTCAGGAATATTTTGGAGTACTGAGCGCAAAGAGTGGGGAACACCACTCCGGGTGCTTCGCCCATCGTAGCATCGTCCTTAGGACAAGGGAAATAGACGGCCCACCAACGTCAAAGGCTTGTTACCGTGTGAGCATTCGCAGGCCGGCAGGCCGGCGCCCTTCTGGCTCCTGGTTCGTAGGGCACTAGCACGCATGCCAAAGCCCATACGATTGTTGCCACCAGGAAGTTCTTTGCTCTTTATAGCTTTTTTTGTGTTGTTGGTTGGACTAGGGAACGGGTAACTTCTTCGAATTGCTCACCTCTCTCCCCCTTTCTCTTTTTTTTCTTCTCTTTTTTAACGTTGTAAACTGCAGTGGTCCTAACTACGCAAAACTTTCTCGTGCCAGCAGGTCTTTATTTTCTCTACACGAATGTATGTCGGTATTGTTCCTGTATTACTGTTTGTATTCTTGTTATGTGTGTACTATTATTTGCCCCCCCCCCCCCTTATGTTTTACCCCGCAAGGGGCCTTTAAGGGTACAATAAATTATGAATAAATGATGATGGTTTACTAAAACAAATGCAACCAATGCGTGCTTCCGGTGATCTCTTGCGGCGCAGAAACTTCGGGACTTACTGAGCAACTTAAGAGGGAAAGGTCAGCTCAATGAGCCATAGAACGGAGAATGATAAAGGAGTAACGGTTATGGACACGAGCGTCCACGATCAGTGAGCGAACTCGGAATGAAGACATCCTACCTCAAATTAAAAGGTAGAGGTGGAGTTGGGTGAATCAGCTGTGACGCGGAAAATTGACAGCTGGTGGACCACCATGGGGACAGGGTGGCCACCTAGAGACGGGACAATGAAAGTAGGAGAAGACGCAACAGACAAATCTGGGGGCAGGAAAGAGGCAACTGAAGCAGGGAGACTCTGCATCCACCTTCCGGTAATTTCTCTATGACGTCACAAAATCTTGTTCGTGGGAATGGCGGCCGCAGGGAAAACCCACTGTTAAAAACACGGCTACACGATTGTAGCGGGGCCCCTGGACCCGATTGAACGTTTTACTTGAATTCGAACATGTAGTTAAACAGGCTGATTTTAGTGCTTAGTGCTGGCCTCTATTACATCACTACTGCCAATAACGCGTCACTGTAGCGCGAAATTTGAAAGTTTTCCAATATTTCTTGCGTTTTCTCGATTAGGCGAACGTTTATTGCTGGAATAGATTCGGGTGAGCTGTATTCTGTCTTCATGGCCCCTTTCAACCGTTGTTCTCGGCCAGAATACGAAACACACAAACAGGAGGATCATGCCTCTCGCGTTCTATTACCTCCTCATATCTATTCAAAACAAAGTGTCGCTATCCTGGCCACGCGAAGCACTCCGCATGAACGTAATGAGAACGGAATCAATAAGCAAGGTGCAGTGGGCCTGCGGAACAGCAGCCAGCCAAATAACTACACTTGGGACGAACAAGGAGACAAAGTATATGATACAGAAAATGAACTAACCGACCTGCGTTATATTTTACATGCGACTGCATCTCATTCACTCGCCTTGTCCCTCCATACGGCGTTGTTTTCCGTCCACACCCCTCCCCCTACACTATAAAAAAAATAATAGTTAGTGGTGCCCGGTTTCGATCCCACGACCCTGTGGGCGTAACGCGAGGTATACATGGTGCTCTTCCCACTGCGCCACAAAACCGAGACAGAATCAAATGCTACGAACGCGCCTTATATCCTTGACTCATTCAAACTACGTCAAGATGCTACTGATACAACGCATGATGGGGCAATGATTAACACTTGCAAAAAAAGAAAAGAAGCTCCCACTTACAGCAACAATGATGGAGTAAAGGTCGTCGCGACAGCGAAGCCCCAAGCATACCACTTAGAGAGATTGACCAAGATTGGCCAATAAAACATAATAATAATCATAAAACATAATAACCATACGCGTTCCCGACACGTTTCACGCGATTTCAGAATCAATCCAACGGAAACACCAAGTGAACCCCACGATGCGTCGCATCTACACAGGGTTCCCCTCCCGGGGAGGTGGGCGCAATTTTTTTTTTTGCACACTAAACTAGTACGCTTGAGAGCTACGCTTTTAGCAACCTCTTTTGTAAGTGAGTTTGACCAGTACATTGTATGTATATTTTGGTATTATGCATCTGTAAAGAGAAGTACTACAACATCTTACGCGTGCGAAAAACATGAAATGTGACTTTGCGGACCAAGGAAACCCCTAGAATTTGACGTGTGAGGTAGGGGATGCTTAAGGAAGACCGCTTAGCCTTGGTCGCGTGCGCCGAAATCTTGTACCCATACGGGTGCGCACTGTGCCAAGAGTGCGAAATACTGGGACGATAGAGGTAAAGGAGCTCCACCCGCCACGGTGGTTCTACGGCAAAGGCATTGTGCTTCATATCATAAACCACTCATTAAACTGTTCCGGCGGCGTTTTTTTTTTTTATGCAGGCAAGAAACGAAGACGCCCGTGTGTAGCCATATCGGCGCACGTTAACGATCCCCAGGTGCTCTGAATAATTTGGTAGCCATTCACTACGGCGCGACTCACAGCCAGGAGTAGCATCGGCGCGTGAAACCCCAAGATTTGAAAGTGCAATCTAGGCAAAAATCGGCTAACGTTTTGAGGGGTTACAGTAAAATATGCGGCTGACGGAGTACGAAACTTCAGTTCCTAGAACTCGCAGGTGGTTCAGACTCAATGCAATAACAATGCAAGGTTCAATGCAATAACAATGAATTTGGAACTAGCAGCAACTGTTTTACTTGTTCTTCCGGCCAGCTTGTGCCACTGTACGTGGTACCATGTACCTTCTGATCTATGCGGCCCCGTTGTCCAAACGAATGTTGAAATTATCCCCTGCTTATCGGTGTAACCTATAGGGGAGAGGGGGTCGTGCGATTCCATAGGAGATAAGATGGCAGCACTTAGAAGCGGGGGCAGACAAGTGCAGGAAAGGACAAAAGAGCTTCGGAAGTTCGGCTAACCAGAATCTAACAGGTGCGGTGAAACAAGGTTAAGGGTAACCTGACGAGAGGGGGGAGGGGGGTTCATTCCAGTGAAAGCATTGCTAACACGGCAGGACGGGGGGGGGTGCATTCTCTTCGCGGGAAGGCCAACATAATAGCGCCTTTGGGTATTGCTGCTGTCCCCAACGATGTGTGATGCGAATTTAATTTTGTGAACGCCCCGTCTAGCTACATTAAGAAACATGACATAGGCGCGAAATGACCACGCCACAATGCAAAGGTCAAAAACACTTGTCTTGCCCGCCGAAGTGGCTCAGTGGCTGAGGCGTTGCGCTGCTGAGCACGAGGTCGCGGGTTCGATTCCCGGCCGCCGCGGCCGCTTTTCTGATGGACGCGAAAAGCAAAAACGCCCGTGTGTACGAGATTTCGGCGCACGTTAAAGATCCCCAGGTGGTCAAAATTAATCCGGAGCCCTCCAGCATGGCGCGCCTCCCCGCCTGCGTTGCGTCGGCGCGTTATACCCTACAATCAATAGAGAACACTTGTCTTCTTGTTGCGCATTATTTTTACGTTTACATGATGCTGGCAATCCAAGCCTTCTGTGTTGTTTACTTTTGTGTCGTCGCCAGCGTCTGGGAGCGCCCAGCTGTCTTATGTGTTTCAAGTAAAGCGCGCTTTACAATTTTATGTTTTGTATTCCGCGCGGGCTATCTTATTTCATATAAACAGTGTATTACCCGTCGTCAATCCAACAGACTTCGTCTTTGATCGCTAATGTTCTAGATGTGATTCAATGGTTCTCGAAGAATCAACGCCGAAGGATAAATTCTCGCAAGGCAATCACCGTGGCATCCGTTTCGCCGACGCCAGTCTGCGTACGTCACATGGTTGACTGCTGCTACGCCGCTTGCTTTTGCTTTGAGTTTTCCTGGAGCCCAAGTTCGCTCCAATAAGCTTTTGTTCCTTAAAAACGAGCGTCGTCCTTGGCTACGCGGTATCCTTAAATTACCGCCAACAATACCCAAGAATTTTTTTTATTACCATGCATAGTATGCCTGTTGGAGCATTCCCTTTTTTTCTGATATTAGAAACTACTATGCGAAAATGGCCTCAATGAAACAACTGTACTTCGTAAGAAGAAAAGTACCATTGTTGCCCAACAATTTCTCGCAAGCGTTGTAAGATTCGCGACTCAGTCTCAAGACAAAAATATTCGTTAAGTGTCCTTTCAGTAAGCGGAAGAGAAGGGAGATTATTGCCGGCACTTATTGGAAATTTCCGGGCAGGCTTGCTTGAGATCACTTACGGCAGCGCCTACAGCTGTAGCGTGCTAATGAGGCGGCAGTAAAAAAATCCACAGAAATTCATCGAATTTGTCTACAAATGCGTAGCACTCTTAAGCCGCTTCTCTAGAGTGAGTTTGTTACAGCCAAATATAGGACTTAAAGGGACACTGAAGCGAATTTGTCAAGCTCCCGTTTTTGCTTGCACTGTGTAGACTGGCTCAAATTAACACACTATTCATCGTTTATCCGGTTGACAAATCGGTAATTATTATACAAAGCGCGAAAGAAGAAAAACTACTATGCGCGGTTTGCGGCGGCCGCACCAACTAAAGGCTGTGACGTCAGGAGGGGGGGCACCGTGATTGGACGATGCCCAAGGTTAGCAATCAAACAAGTTTCGGTTTCGGTTTCGGTTCTGTAAAACAACATGCTTGACATCTGATGGCGTTGTTGGATGGGCATTCTCGATTTCTCAATTATCGCCGTACCGCGCTTCTGCCATGTTGTCGGCTGTCAAATGTCTAAGATAAACCTTCCAGGGCGGCTTGGAATCGTAGAAATCACTAGACGAGGCCTACGCAGTGGATGAACGCCCTCCGCGTCACCGCAGACTCTCAAATGTCATGCGCTTTTCCCGCATATTCGGAGCTTGCCTCACTCATGTCTGTTCGTAAAAAGCTAGTTCGCACCAGGCCAAGGGTGTGTTGATTCAGGCCTGGCCCACTGCCCGCAAGCAGTCGGTGCTTGTGGCAACAGCAGGCCAACGAGAACTCGCTAGCGCGTCATTGTCAGTATGCGCGCATTCTGCGATCTCACTCGTGGAGCAGTGAACGTTACGGCCCAAAAATGGTGAACTCAGTTCAGAAAACATCGGCCGCATACGAAAAAATCAACTTACAAAAAAAAAATACATGTACCCCCGGGGATTCGAACTTGCGACTTTCAAAACAAATTCCAGCGCCTCAGACCGCTAGGCCACGAGCCGGCGCTGGCCGGTTTGGATATATAAGGTTTATAATGTATGACCAGTTTACACTTTTATTTATTTTAAGCATTTTAAGTACTTTATGTGACTATTTGTTGTATATCACTCCTGCAGTAAGTGTCCCCAAACTTCCACAATATCTCACGTCTAGCAATTGCATTTCTTTGACGGAAAAGCGTTCGCAGATGTGCGGTCGTGCTGCTGACCGCTGTGCTTGTTTACCCAGCGCAAAAAGTGCTTCCTGCTCCCTAGTTTTGCGCTGTACGGTAAAAGTTTCAGGTGATATTATTTTCTTAGTACCTATATTGACTTCGCTGACTCTTCTCCCCCTTAGATTTCCTACTAGCGTAAAGTCAGCGAAGCGTCGCATGTGCACTTGTGCAGCGCTTGTGTGGAGCGACCCGGACTCTGAGTTTGACACAGTGTACAAACTAACAACGTAAGGAAAGGCACATTCTTTCATTCACAAAGGTGTTGTGGCTTAGTTTCAATTGAGCGAGCGAATAGCGACGACCCGTCGGCGGCCGGCGGACGAAACGCTGGGCCGACTGACTCGATCGGTAGGTCGGCTGGTCTGCGAACCGTGCAGTAGCGCAGCCATTTTCCAGCTCATCTCCTGCTGACGTCACACGAAAACGCCGCAGAAAATGGGCGAGCGTAAAGAGAGGAGGACAGCATTTTCGAATTGATTTTTCTTCTAAATAAATTCGCGTAAACGCGGCCAGAGTGGTCGAAACAATGCCTACGGACTCCGAACTACAATTTGCGCTAGTAATCCCGCAATGTTTACAAATCACTTCAGTGTCCCTTTAACACGCCGACGCAACGCCAGTGATGAGGCGCGCCCTATAGTGGGGGGTTCCGGATTATTTTTGACCACCTGGAGATCTTTAACGTGAGCCGAAATATCGTACAGACGGGCGTTTTTTGCTATGAGTAGCGAAAGATATTTCGAAGTTTTATTTTGCTTCTTTTCGCCAGTGATATAACTTGATACCATTGGTCGGGCTACGCTATTTTTATTCGTATTTAGAACGTTCATTTGCGGACTTTTTTCGTTTATTCTTCCGTTTTGGGGGGAGATGTGCAAGTATTTTATTTTGCTTTATTTCTATTTTATTTCTATTGTATTTCTCTTATTATATATTGTACATTCTAATATTTTATTCTGTCCGACCAATTATCTACACTTTCGCTATTATTAATGGTTACTTCTGCGAAATCTGACTTTGTGGTAATGCAGGACGTTACATGGTTCGTCATTCTAGCCGTTTTTATTCGTATTTTGAATGTATTTTTTGCGGGCTTTTTTCACTTATTCTTCGGCTTTGGTATAGATGTGTACGATGCAGATTTTTCAATTTTGTCAGATCATCTTTGTGAAAATTCTGGACTCCCTAGCAGCCATCTAGGATAGTCTCTCAGAAACGTTTTTTGTCTTTTTTTCAAAATTCTGTGCGACGAATTATCTCTGTTTACGCTATTATAACTATTAAAGGTGTTACTTTCACCAAATCCCGTTTTTTTTTTTTTTTTTTTGCTTGCCCACTTACCGGGAAACCTTATTCCGGACACGGCCAGTATGACTACGACGAGGACGAAGATGAAAAGGAAGACCAAGAGCATGATCAGCGACCGCTCGGGGAAGAGGCTCATCCCGTCGGCGCTATGGTTACAGAAAAAAAAGACGAGAACGACGTCAGCTCGGCCGTCTACAAGCCGCTGACAAATTGGCGTTATCGTCCCAATTACGCTCTTGCGCGCTACAGATGCAGCGGTACTGCATTACTTCGCGGTAGGCCAATACGAAGAAATCTCAAATATTGCGGACAGCAACAAGCAATGCGCATGCGCTGTCCGCACTACGTTGTGAAATAAATCCAGGAAACCAAGCAAGCTGTGGCAGGTACATCAGCATCACTTTGCCGGTGCTATTCATGCGTAGAAAGCAGAAAACTTGACGCCCTGATGAGATGTCGGCTCCGTGAGAACAGTTCTGGGCCTTTACTATTTACCTGTTCCAACCCGATCATTCACCTGCATCTCCTGTACCCCAAACCCAACGACGAAGACAAAAGCGTCAGTAATGTGTTTTTTTTTTTTTTTTTTTGCGTTAAGGTTCGACTGTCCTGCACTATCAGTGATAGTCAGACAGAAACTCGTTTTCTTTACAGTGTTTAGAACGCTCAGCGTTACAGCTATGGCTCCAATGCTGACCGACTCAAATTTTAGGGGCGAAACACCTTAGGACCTCGCTTTGTCCGGGGCTTGGCGTCCGTGTTGCGCATGCGCGAGAAGCATTGGATTGGAATAAATTGGATTGGATTTGGATTGAGTTGGATTGGGATGGATTAGATTGGATTCGAATTGTATATACTGTACACATGCGCGTTGTCACTCATTTACATGCCCGAGTGGGCAATGCCACAGCTGATTCACGGTAAGAACGATCCCCAGTGCTTCACCCACTTTTCATGATTCACTTCGTGGAGATGCGTGAATTTTAACACTGGGCTGACACGAGCCACAGTGTCTGCCGTGGTGGGGGTGTAGGGGTTCCGCCCCAGCTTCACGTTCTCAGGGGCTGTGGTTTTATTGCAGCTCTTGCCACCCGTTTTTTTTTTTTTTTTTTACATTTTGATAGCCTAAGTTAGTTTTCGGGGTTTTAAATGATTGTTTCTGTTCGTTATGTTGTATTTGGTTAGTTTACGTTATGTTTCGCTAAAGGAGGGCGAAGTAGCGCCAGATGCAGCCTTTTTTCATACAAAAGCGCAAATGGACTTCGTTTTATCCGTGTCCTTATAGTGCCGTAGGATGGCACTAGATGGACTAGACGCTCTAGACACCGCCTTTTCGTTAACGGAGTGGCGGGTGTTTAGTAAGAGACGTTGGAGTGCGGTGCAAGCAGGATACAGCGGAAGCTTGAAACTGCCGGATGTTTGTAAAGACACTACGTTTGCGAACGATCATTGTGATACGAAACTCAAGGTACACTACCAGCCAAATAAATACCCCGCCAGACTCATTCTGGCAATTCACAAACCACCACTCAAAAGTCATTCGTTGCACCTTAGTTGCTCCCTTCCTGCAAAAATCTAGAGCAAGCGGGTTCTAGAAAAAGGCTCAGCGCAATAGAGAAAAA